>NC_081412.1:395382326-395725660 GCF_030272615.1 Cryptomeria japonica | reverse complement strand
TTGTTTATCTATTTCATTCAGAACTTGGTGAGAACATGAAGATGTATTGAAGTTTTTTGATTTAGAAATATAATTACCATTTACCAATAAAAAAAAAGATATCAATTTGAACTTATTGTGTTCATTAGTTTTTGTAAAGGGCATACATTTAATTCAATTTTTTTATTAGTTTGGCCAATCAATGTATATAATTAAAAATTTGAACAACAATTCTATAGTCTGTAATTGAATTTCTTATTTAGTAATTTAAAAAAAAAATCATTTATCTCTCTTTCTATTGGCTCATTCTTGAAACAGTCAATGTAAAATCAAATTATTATTTATTTTGCATTGAAAATTTAATGGGAAATTGTCTCACTAATTTGATACTCTATTGCTTAACGATGCATTCAATGTGAAATTGTACTAATATATAACAACATTATTTTGGCATTATGATGGCATATTTGAATGAGTCAATGATAGTGATCACTACGTGATAGTGACAGTAAATAAAATTACATAAAGAGGCTCAAACAATTACTGTAAGAGACAGTGTACATTCATTCCAAGTTCTTGGAATGAATCCACACCTTGAATTACTGTGTTATTTAATAGCTTTGTACTCACTCGATACATCAAATCTTTTCCAAATAGGTTGTGAATCTCTAGTGATTTCAAAACAAAGATATTTTCTATCTGTTGATTTGATCAATTCTAATTAGGATTACATTCTAGATAAGATGACATGTTTTTCTTCAAAATTTGTGCCCCACATAAAAAGACATTTAAGTTCTTAGATAAAACTTATTACAAATATATTTATTGTGACATTTTATATAACAATTTGGATAATTTTACTTTATTATTATTTTTTGACCGGTAAATATTTTTAATATTTATATTTATAATAATAAGAAATATTAGAAAAAAAGAGTCTCCCATTAGTGGCTCAACCCATAGGCCAGCAAGGAAATTTATACAAAAAACATAGAACGAGTCTCCCATCAGTGGCTAAAACCATATATCATCTAGAAGTTCAACACAAAATTCTACTTACTATCAAACTATCAATGTACCTCTACCATAGTGTCATGAAACATTGTCCAACCCCATACACAAATAGTTGATATATTAGAAATATCCATTTTAAAATATTCTAACCTACTACAATTAAAACATAAAACAATGAAATTACTAGTCTTGAGCTTGTGCTTTTTCATTCTCATAGGTGAACCTGTAATCCTTCTCCTTAGAAACAATCTACTTCATAGCTTTCTTGGTGTCCTCTAGGCCCATAACATGCGATACCTACTTCCAACATCTCAAAGCAATCCTTAATGTGCTCCCATCCCCTATGTGCCTCATGTCTTGCTTCCATGTCCATATCTGCACCCCACAAAAAGAATAGTTGAAGTGATGGAATAAACTTAGTATAATGTACCCACTCACCGCTATTGGTCACAAATCCTTCTCTGGTCTGGCTATGACCATAAAAAATGTCCATCTTGTGCTTCCATTCTTCTTTCACACATTCCATCGTGACCCACTTGACATCTTCCTCCATGCCAAGCTCCAACCCCCAAGCAAAGAACATTGATGTCAAATCAACATTAGTTAGATACCTAAACTTTGAATCCATGTACTCCTTTCCATGGAGTAAGTCCACCATCTGTAGGAAGCACGAGTCCTCTATTTTAAACACATCAAACATCTATTCTTTTGATATGAACCCATGAAGGCTAATCGTTGCTTAGATGCAACCAATGAAAAGTTTGGCTCAATTGAAACCACTCAATACCACAAATATTGCCTGCACTGGTAATAGAATTTTGCAGATGTAGAAACTTGTCAAAGAAGTCCTAATTCACGTTGCCTCTGCACACATTTGTATCTTTTTCTTCTTCATAATTGCTCACACACAAGAACGTCCTCTTTTAGCGTGAAATATCCTTCTTAACCTTTCAAGAGGCATCAATGATGTACTTTCGGCAAATACAGTTGACAAGGGAAATGATACGATGGTCCTAAGGTCAAGGTCATCCATTGCAATTTGAAATTATGTCAAATATTCTCATCTACCCACTTCAATGACTTCTTCCACTTGGATGTCATATGGGTCCACCCACTCAACTACCTATTGACCTTTTTCTGTCAACTTGGGATCTAGTCTGAGAAAAACTTTCCTGCATAACCTGCATGTTATGCGTTCTTGCATAACTTTCATGTTATGCGCTCTTCTTTGCTGGCAATCTGCAACAGTGGCGTTCTAATTCTATTTTTTAGTTAACCAAGTCGACTGGTCAACTCGCTTAAGTCTATCGGTTGGAGGGTTTGATGGTTGATCGCGGGCTGGTTTTCTCTTTTCCTCTCACTAGCCGATGGCGGTCTTCTCTCAGTGGTAGCGAAGCATTCACCCTTATCTCATGGGGAACGAAGGGAAACAATGGCAGTTTGCGGGATACGGAATTGACCAGGATAACAGAAGAAACCTTATCCTACTAGGTAAGACAAAGATGTCAACGGTGTCGCGGGATAAGAAGAGCAAGGGAAGAAACAAGAGGATGTTGGCAATATGGATGAATTGATGTTTTGTCATTAATGTCAACACTAGCTATTTTGGTTGGTTACCGATAGACGGGTTTTGGTTACCGGTAGAAGATCTAGTGTTACCGACAGAAGAGACTATCTATTGGACACCTCCGACATGTTTGGATCAATGAAGTATGATTGAATTTACGTGTTACATGCTTCTGGAGCATGTTTTGGTGAGTTGGTATTGATTTGGTAATCAGATGCTATCATACACTCTTGTAAACCCTTACCGGCATGGGTTTAAGGTTTAATCGACAAAGCTTTCACTGAGAAATCTTGACAGGATGCATAAGTGGTGTTGGTGCAGCTTCTAGATGGATTTCAGGATGCTGAAGACGTTATTTGATCATGCCTCAACTGATTGAAGACATTGTTTTGGCATGGTGGACCCAGATTAGGTCCGGTGCCTATCTAGGTTATGGACCGGCATCATGTTAACGTGTTCTCTACACGTTACCGGGATGATTTATGGATTGGTTATTGTTGTTTTAATCTTAAGCCGACATGGCATATCATTTTAATATGGATGTATGTAATGATCTTATTGTAATATCTTTTAGGTGGCCGACCTAATTGGTTTAGGTATTAGGGTTGGTATAAATTGATGTAAGATATCATTGTAGATCATAAATGGAATGGTATGTGAATGGAAATGTAATATCATATGTGAAGGAGATTTGGTCAATCATAGGTGATCGAATTGGGATTAAGGAAGAGGTCAAAGGCCTTCGGTATTGAGCTTAATTGGGACTGTAATCAGGCATGGTAGATGCTATCTCTGGCAGTTCATTATTTTGGATTGTTGTCCATTCATCTTTGTTGGAAATGTGCCTCGAACTAACTTGATTTGTGTTTAGGTTAATCGGAATAACCTATCCCGATGGAACAATTGTCGGTGTGACTCTTGCCGACGGGCCGATGGAATCTTCTTCCTGTGATCGGTTAACAAGTGAGCAAGTATGAGATGATCCAATGGTTGTCGCTATACCGCGATGGGAAGATGATCAAAAGTTATTCCTCATGGCTTGGCAACAAAGCATGTGCAAAAAGAAGTGAGTTAAAGACCATGCAGATCAAGGTTGATCCAATGGTGGTCGCTAGGTCGCGATGGGAAATTGCTCGTTAGAATATCCATCGCGACCCAGCAACAAAGAAGAGCTTCATTTTGAGCGGTTAGGGAGGTTGTGCTAAGGTGGCAGGGTAGGGACTCCAGAGTCAATCAGGAAGTGACACATGGCATAAGTGAGCGACTCAGGTGAGATAAGGGTCATGCAGATCGAGAAGATTCAATGACAGATCCGAGGAAGATCAACAGTGGAGTAAAATTCTGGGACTATTAGTGGCTGACGTTGTACCGAGGCTGTGAGGTGCCCAAAATGTTATCCCTCGTGACATGGTGACCAAGTGGTGGGACCCAATAGGAGAGCGGCTAAGGCAAGTTAAAGGCCAAGCATATCGTAGCTGATCAGAAAATGATTGCAGAAGATCCGACGGTGGTCGCTAGGTCGCAATGGGAAATTGCTCGTTAGACTTTCTATCACGACCCAGTGACAAAGAAGAGCTTCATTTCAGGTGGTTACTGACGTCGTGTTAAGGTGGCAGGGCAGGGACCCCGGAGCCAATCAGGTGGTGCCATGTGGTGGAGCCGCATTAGTGGAGTCATTGGTTCATTGAGAGATCAGAGCAACACTTCTGTGGTCTTTCTGATGGCCAATGGAGTAGAGACTGACTACGGGTGTGCGCTCGAACCAAAGTCCAAAAGGTAAACACTTGGACACTGAAGATGGTCTTGTCGGTGAATATGAATACAAACCGATCTGACTTCCTGGTGCATGTGGGATATTGTGTTTCTCATGAATGCAGACCAACACAGACGATTAGACTTCATGGCAGTTGGAGCAACTAACTGTTGTGTGAACTGCATTCGACAGATGTAATCAGAGTAGCCAGAGGAAACCGAAACACAATGTTGGTTAGGTGGATGGATGTTACTGAATGATAGACCGTTGGACTCCATAACGGTTATGCTTAATCGATACGTTGTAATCGATGGCTGATATATATGTTGTCAAAGATGTAACCGAATGTGAGAGAGGTTATTGTGTGATGTATGGTGTGGAGTCCTATATGTTGAAAGCCTGAGTGTTCTGCATAGGTAATGACTATGATTAGAACATAGATTCTGAGAGCAAATGCCTATGAAGAGGATCTGTAACTTTATTGTAACCTTCTGTTAACTGTGAATAAAGTGATCTCTCTTTGGTGGTGGGTTTTTTACCTGTAAGGGTTTTCCCACATAAATCTGGTGTTAACTCTCTGTTGTGTTTTGTGTGATTATTTTTTCATTAGTCTATGTATATCTTAATGTTCTACAAAAGAATTTAAAGACATACTTGCTTGATTCCCCTTAGAATTGGTGTTAGGAGAGCATTTTTTGCACTGTGCTTTCCTTACAATCTTGAGGTGGTTATAACCTCTCTGTAGTCACCGAGACTCTTTTTTAATGAGTAGTACATTCTAGGCAGTGTGCCTTCCTGCATGTGCAGGCCCCTCATTGTATCACATAATTTCTGCAGAAGTATTATTTGACTGTGGGCAGGCTTCCCACCGTGGTATTTCCCTTTTCAGGTTTTCCACATACAAATTATGATGTTATGTGGTATGGTTGCATTATGTTGATTATCTGTTTTATTGTTTAGTTTTATTGCTTATCGGTATTTGTTTCTTCTATTCTGGTACTTAATATTTATGTGATCTGATTAAAGGTTATATTGATATAATATGTTAACAACTAGTTCACCCCCCCCCCCCTCAGTTGTTCACCGGTTATCCTAACAATTGGTATCAGAGCTTTGGTTCTCTTTTGCAGAAGCTTAACCGCTTGAGGTAGATCCTATGGCAGCTAATACTTCTAATCCACTGGCAACTATTTTTAGAAGAGAAATTCCTAAGCTTGATGGAACAAATTATGGGATAAGGAAAATTCGAATGGAGACTCATCTTAGATGTCTTGGAAAGGATATTTGGGAGATCACTAAGAAAGGATATACACCTTATGATCTGACATCTGGCAATCCTGCTCCTGCAGACCTGGACAAGAATATTGAAAATGATTGCAGAGCTAGAGAAGCCCTCTTGTGTGCACTTACTGATCAGCAAATCATGGGATTGACTGATAAATCATCGGCAAAGTTTATGCAGGATAAATTGAAAACTCTGAATGAAGGTGATCCTACTGTCAAAATTGCTAAACTTGATGGTTACCAGGTAAGGTATTAAAACTTGAAGATGGAAGATAATGAAAGAATTATTGTGTTTATGGAAAGAGTAAATGAAATTGTTATAGGAATTCAATGTTGTGGAGGATCTCTAAGTGAAGATGAAATAGTTTCCAAAGTCTTGAGAGCCATTCCATCGACTTACAAGATGAAGGCAACTGCATTTAATGAGTTGAGAACAATGGAAAACACTTCAGTTAATAGAGACATTCTGATTGGGAAATTATCTGCTTTTGAGCTTGAAGAATTTGGATCTTCCAGAGCTGTAAAGTTTGAACCTGCTTTTAATGCATCATCATCATCATCATCTAATGGAAAAAGTGATTGGAAAGCCCTATAAAAAAAAGAATTGGAAGATATGAGGGAAGAAGATGAAGAATTTGAGCAACTTGAAGCCTTATTTGCTAGAAGAATACCTAAAGGACCAACAGGAAGCAAGTATGAAGGAAAAGCACCTGTTAAATGTTTTGCATGTAATAAGATTGGTCATTTTGCATCTAGATGTCTTGAAAGGAATGCAAGATTTGAGGAGAGAGTTAAGAAATCATTTAAGCCTAATCAAAATAGATATATATATATATATTTAAGAAGAGTAAACAATGCTACATAGCGGATGAGGAAGGAGTAAGTGATGACTCTGAGGATGAACCGGCAGCAGACTCTGCTAGTGGATCTGGCAATGGAAAGGAATGGGTGTTTTATGCTTTAAAGGAAGATGAACTGGAACCCGTTGTCATAAATGAAGAAAAGGCCATGGTAGAAAAAGTTGAAGATAAGGATGAATGGGTAATTGATAGTGGATGCTCACATCATATGACTGGAGATAAAAGAAAATTTATGTCCCTGCAAGAATACAATGGCGGTCAAGTCAGATTTGGAGATAACAAAGCATGTATGATCAAAGATAGAGGTACTATTTCTCTAGATGGTAAGCACAATACTGATAGTGTCTATTATGTAGAAGGTTTAAAGCATAATCTTTTGAGTGTTGGTCAATTGGTGGATAAGGATTTCCAACTTCAGTTTAAAGATAGAAAATGCAAAATAATTAACAAAACTAGTTTGGAGACTGCAACCGGTACTCAGACTGGAGGTAATATCTTTCACTTGAATACTGGTAATAAGACATATTTGATTGCTCATATTGATGAGAGTTGGTTATAGCATAAGAGGTTGTGTCATGTCAATTTTGATTATATTGTCAAGATCAGTTCAACAAGGGCAGTTAGAGATATACCTAAGATTATGAAGCCTCATAATCCAGTATGTAAGGAATATCAATTGGGAAAGCAAGTTAGAACTTAATTTTAGGAGCATGCATGATAAATCTAATGATGTGCTTGATTTGAATCACACTGACTTATGTGGTCCAACAAGGACTAGAAGATTTCAAGGTGATAGGTATTTCATGCTCATAATTGATGATTATTCTAGAATGACGTGGGTGACTTTTCTTAGGGATAAGTCTGAAGCCTTTGAGAAGTTCAAGATCTTTAAAGCAAATGTTGAAACAGAAACTGGATTGAAAATCAAATGTCTAAGATCAGATCAAGGCGGTGAGTTCACATCTCATGAATTTAACAGTTACTATGAAACAAATGAAATTAGGAGACAGTTATCTGCACCTAGGACTCCTTAGTAGAATGGAGTAGTGGAAAGAAAGAACAAAACCAGTTTTGATGTAGCAAGATCTATGATGATGGAAGCCAAATTGCCTCACATCTACTGGAGAGGAGCAATTAGTACAACCGTCTACACATTCAACAGAGTTCACATCAAAGGTGAAACCGGTAACACCCCTTATGAATTATGGTTTGGACATACACCTACTGTTAAATATTTCCGAATTTTTGGAAGTAAATGCTATATCAAAAGGGATGATTCAATTGGGAAGTTTGATCATAGATGTGATGAAGGAATATTTCTTGGTTATTCAATTCAAAGAAAAGCATATAGATGTTATAACAAAAGATTACAGAAAATTGTGGAGAGTGTTAATGTGAAAATGGATGAGAAATACAGAAATCAATCTATATCATATGACAGGGAACCGGCAGTGGAAATGATCATAAATGAACCGACAATGCCTCAACCGATACAAGAAACTGAGACAGTTACACCGGTACAATCAAAAAATTCAACTGTGACTTATGATCAAAGCAATGAACCTGAAGTTCAGAAGACACCAAGGTATGTAAGATTAAATCATTCTGAAGATCAAATCATTGGAGATAGGAGCAAGGGAGTCATGACAAGAAGAAGATTGGCAAATGAAGAGGTATGTCTTATTTATCAAATTGAACCGGCGTCTGTTATTGAAGATTGTAAAGATAAACATTGGTTAAAAGATATGGAAGATGAATTAGATCAGATAGAGAAGAATGAGACTTGGACTTTAGTTCCCCGGCCTAAAAACAAGAATGTTATTGGAACTAAATGGGTTTTTAGGAATAAACTGGATGAGGATGGTCAAGTTGTAAGAAACAAGGCTAGATTGGTTTGTAAAGGATATTCTCAAATGGAAGGGATTATGGTGAGACGTTTGCACCTGTAGCTAGAATTAAAGTTGTTAGACTATTTCTTGCCTATGCAGCTTATAAGAACTATAAGGTCTATCAAATGGATGTTAAATGTGCATTTTTGAATGGTGAACTTGAGGAAGAAGTATACATTGAGAAACCTGATGAATTTTCACTGACAGATGATAAAGATAGGGTTTGCAGATTGAGGAAAGCTTTATATGGATTGAAACAAGCTCCTATAGCTTGGTATGCAAGGTTGGATAAATATCTTTTGAAGCTTGGTTTTACTAAAGGCAGTGCTGATAATAATTTGTATTATAAGATCACTGATGATGATATTCTAATTATTGAAGTATTTGTTAATGATATCATTTTTGGAGGAGAAGATAAATTATGCATGGAATTTTCTAATAATATGAAGAATGAATTTGAAATGTCCATGATTGGGGAGATGAGATTTTTCTTAGGTTTGCAGATTACTCAAACTGACAAAGGCATTTTTATCTATCAAACAAAGTATCTAAGGGAATTGTTGAATAAGTTTGGTATGGATAATTCCAAACCGGTAAGTACTCATATGGTGACAAGCGGTAAATTATCTATCAAAGGTACATCTACACTGGTAAATCTGACAAGGTATAAGTCTATGATTGGTGTCTTGTTATATCTAACTCAGGCTAGACCGGATAGTATGAATGCAGTGAGTATTATTTCAAGATATCAAAGTAATCCTAAAGAAAATCATGAATGTGTAGTAAAGAGGATATTTTGATACTTGTAAGGAACAACAGAATATGGCTTATGGTATTCTAGAGATGATGATTTCACTTTATGTGCATATACTGATTCAGATTGGGCAGGAGATATTGATGACAGGAAGAGCACTTCTGGTGGACCTTTCTTTCTTGGAAAGAAATTGGTTTCATGGATCAGCAAAAAACAATCATGCATTTCTTTATCTACTGCAGAAGCTAAATATGTTGTTGCAGCAAGTAATTGCACTCAAGTCTTGTGGATGAAGTAAATGTTGAAGGATATCAAGGTAAATTGTATTGAACCGGTAGTTATCTACTGTGATAACTATGTAGCTATTGACATGTCTAAGAATCCGGTATTTCACTCTAAGACTAAGAATATATCAATAAAGTATATCTTTCTAAAGGACAAGGTAGAAGAAAAGGAAGTCAAATTGGTTTATGTGAACACTAAAGAGCAGATTGCAAATATATTCACTAAACCGCTGTCTAAGGAATCATTTAAGTATTTGAGAGATAGGTTAGGGGTCTCTGCCCCTTCCGACAGAGATTTGATTGATGCATTTTGGCATTAGGCCGACACGCATTATCAAAGATATTATTCATTCCAGCACTGATGAGTGGTGCTACTACTTAGGGGGAGTAGTTAGTTTTGAGATTCAGAGGTTTATATTCTTGCTTTGATGTTTTTGTCAGATTTCTGGCATTGATGTCAAAGGGGGAGAGATAGTGATGTGAAAAATAAATTCAGAACCTTACTGAGATATCATTCTCAGGGGGAGAGTTATCGATATTTAGAAGATTATTGGTTGTCTTCCACAGGGGGAGACTTGTTTGGCATTTCTTGGTACTTAGATGTTTTTCACATCTAGTGTTGCCATCAATGGTAAAGGGGGAGATTGTTGGCAATATGGATGAATTGATTATGTTTTGCATTGATGTTTTGTCATTGATGTCAACATTAGCTATTTTGGTTGGTTATCGACAGACAGGTTTTGGTTACCAGTAGAAGATCTAGTGTTACTGGCAGAAGAGACTATCTATTGGACACCTCCGGCATGTTTGGATCAATGAAGTATGATTGACTTTATGTGTTACATGCTTCTGGAGCATGTTTTGGTCAGTTGGTATTGATTTGGTAATAGGATGCTATCATACACTCTTGTAAACCCTTACCGTCATGGGTTTAAGGTTTAACCGACAGAGTTTTCACTGAGAAATCTTGACATGATGCATAAGTGGTGTTGGTACGGCTTCTAGATGGATTTTAGGATGATGAAGATGTTCTTTGATCGTGACTCAACTGATTGAAGACATTGTTTTGGCATGGTGGACCCAGATTAGGTCTGGTGCCTATCTAGGTTATGGACTGGTATCATGTTAACGTGTTCTCTACACATTACCATGATGATTTATGGATTGGTTATTGTTGTTTTGGTCTTAATTCGACATGGAATATCAGTAAAATATGGATGTATGTAATGATCTTATTGTAATATCTTTTAGGTGGCCAACCTAATTGGTTTAGGTCTTAGGGTTGGTATAAATTGATGTAAGATCTCATTGTAGATCATGAATGGAATGGTATGTCAATGGAAATGTAATATCATATGTGAAGGAGATTTGATCAATCATAGGTGATCGAATTGGGATTAAGGAAGAGGTCAAAGGCCTCCGGTATTGAGCTTAACCGGGACTGTAATCATGCATGGTAGATGTTATCTCTGGTAGTTCATTATTCTGGATTGTTGTCCATTCATCTTGAGGTGGTTATAACCTCTTTGTAGTTAGTGAGACTCTTTTGTAATGAGCAGTACACTCTAGGTAGTGTGTCTTCCTGCATCTGCAGGCCCCTCATTGTATCACATACTTTCTGCAAAAGTATCATCTGATTGTGGGTAGGCTTCCCACCGTGGTTTTTCCCTTTTCGGGTTTTCCACATGCAAATCATGGTGTTATGTGTTATGGTTGCATTATGTTGATTATCTATTTTATTGTTAAGTTGTATGGCTTACCGAAATCTATTTTTTCTATTATGGTACTTAATGTTTATGTGATCCAGTTAAAGGTTATAAAGTGGTTTAATTGATATGATCTGTTAACAACTTATTCACCCCCCCCTCTCATTTGTTCACCGGTTATCCTAACTGAGGAGACCCTTATCCCATGAAGGGAAGCAAAAATTTTTGTTTTTTAATATCCTGTGAGGGGAAATAGTGACAAAGTGATGTCGCGGGATGAGAATCAACAAAGGCAATCGAATGCTTATCCCGCGGGATGAAGCAAAGACTTAAAGCGGGTCGCGAGATAAGAGAACAACAAATACAAGGGAACATATGACTTCCTTATCTTGCACGTTCCCATGGGATAAGGAAATAAAGGCAATTTCGAAGTGTCTTTATCCTGCAAGAAGGAAAGAGAAACAGAGTAAGCTCAAGCCTTATCCCGTGAGGTAGGTAGAGACAACAAAGGGACCTGCAGGATAAAAATTAACCATGGTAGAGACTTAGAATGCTTATCCTGCGTAGTATGTAGGACTTCTCAGTGGTCAAATTCAACCAGGTAGGCGCAGACTCGAGTGCCATGTCAACTATCCACGACCGTTGGATCTCCATAAGGCCCGATCCAATGACGATGTTTTAATCTTTTATTAGGCTTTTGAGCGAGCTTACATGGCGAGATCTTGCACATCCATCTGCGTGCGAGATCTCTTGATCGACGGTGAAGGTTCAAATTCATAGTGGTCATCAACATTTAGTTTATTTGCACGTTGTGGTTGTCAACCCATTGGTCAAGGATGTTTTTTGCTCAATCGACGCTCGATCTTGGTCAGATTTTCTTTTAGCCACTAGTTTTCAGACACCATTAATCCAGAGGTGACTTCTGCGAGCCGATTTCAGACACCACCATACCCTCTTCAATGCAGAACATAGACTTTTGTCCCTGCAAATGTGCTCGGCCATGCTTGTCGGCGGGGTTTTCTTCACCAAAGAGTGGTTTTCACTATTCCAGAGGCAGAGGACGCTCCCAGAGTTCGATAAAGCACGCTATCAGATCAATATTCAATCTGATCTCCTTCTCCCCTCTCAAATTTTTTGTAACCTAACCCTGGTTAGGGTTAGGGTTTTCATCAAATGATCAATCCAGAGTTATGCCTGAACTATAAAAGGCAATTCTTGTAATTTTTTGAGGATCTTCCTTTTCTCTTCAGTTGAATACTTGTTTACATGATTTGTAAACAATAATGGATTATGCTTATTCTTGCCTCTTTCAATTCTTGCAAACTGTGTAACAATTTACCTCTTTGTATGAATGTATTATGTTTTACTTTCCGAGGCTGTAAGTGTTTGTGTTGATTCCCTTGTGAATATTGATTGTGAACTGGACTTTGTTCCTCTCTTCATTTCACAAACTTTTAACCCTCATTCGCACATAGGTGGCTAACTAGGATAGGAATTTGTGCATACTCAGAGCTTTTCTATTGATGTTTTGTGCAGATATAGGCAGGAAGACCAAACCTTCAATCTAGGTGCAAACCCTATTTCCCTTCTTTCCCGCAACCCTTTTCTTTCCTCCTTTTCCTTGTTAGATCATAGATCAGTTTTACTAGTGTTGGGTTGGTCCAACACTCTGCATTTCAGATTGAAGAGGAGGTCAGCCTTCTCTGAAGACTCAACCTCACATTTAGAAAGGTCCCACACTTGAGAGGTTGTTTCCATGTTTTTTATTAAAAAAGCAGTGAGAACGAAGGCACTGACCCTTTACATAACAAAACTATTAACGAGACCATAGTGCAAAAAACAACATTATAACAACATTAACAGTATCATAACTAACAACAAAATGAGACCAAGTATTAGAAAATAAAAAACAACAAGTATAAAACACAAAAACAAACTACAGGGACGCCTTTCGCACCCCAGAAGCATCAATGACACTGTTCCATTCATTAAACAGGAACTTATGCAGGTCCTTATCCTCCTACTTATCCTCCTTCGTGTCTGTAGTACGTTCCCTCAACAAAGAGAGGGTGAGCGGTGAGTTATGTAAAATCTGCATATGAAATTTGTTAAGGCCTGCAATTTGGACGTCCCAGGGCTCTACCTTGCTCTTGAGCCAATTGACATCATCCATGATAGCCTGCAATTCAAGCACAGGGCCCAGGTTCTCAATCCTTTGTGTGATGTCCAACATGTCCATGCGCAACATTTCCATTTGCTCCAGAGTAGGGACACCCTGGGGGTTCATAGTAGCCATGTCATCTATAGTCTTATCCATCGCCTTGGCCACATCTCAGCAGGAGAACAATCAATATCCTTTCCTAGGCCCATCAGAGGAATAGAGTTCATCACCTGTTCCACCATCTTTAAATCCGAGTCCAAGTCACTAGAGTCCAAGGCTTTGGTGTCAGAATTTTCATCACCCATGACACCCACAGTGCCCATGTTCATAGGGGCCCTATCCTTAACATCAACAAAGTCCTAGGCTTGCATCTCAAAATTGCTCGTACCAGCGACACCAACAGTGCTCAACTCCATGGGGTCCCTAGTCATATCCACTTCAGCAACATCCTCACTGGGGGCCCCCATAATGGTTTTAGGTCCTCCTCCTCCTTGACCTCAATGGGGTCCTCCTCTAAGTCAATATTTTCAATCACAGGGGTCTTCTTTCTATGCAAGATTTTGGAAGCTAATTTGGAGGATCTCCTTTTAACCTCACAATCAGGGAAGGGTTGTCATTCCCAACATCCTTAGAGGATGAATTGTCATCAAAGACAATATGTTTGCATTTAACAAGGGTTTTGCCTTTACCCTTGGACAGGGAGCGGGGAACACTAGGAGAGGTGAACAGAGTCAAGATTGGAGAGACCATAGATAAAGAAACAGTGGAGGCATAAGTAGGCAAAGACATGGAGAAGTTGGTTGTAGCGAAGCCTTCATGCGGATATTGGAAAAATATGGGGAAGGCCATAGACAGGGCGACAAGCTACTGAGGAGTAGGCATGGGGGGCTGAGAGAGAAAGAGGTTACGAGGGGGCAAAGGGCCTCATGAAATTTGTACAGCCTGTAAATGAGGCCCTAGTGAAGGAGGTAGGGCGACTTATCCCCATGCTTGGGGTCCATGGTGTCTTTAATAGAGCTTTCAATGGAATGCAATAAATAAAAGGGCAGACATAGCAAATCATTATTGCAAAAATGATTCAGTAGGGGCAAATGATAATAGTAAAATACCTTGTGCCTGCCCTCAAGAGTGAATTACTTCATGATCATAAGGAAGATCATATTCCACAGGTGTTTAAGCTCTTCTCAAGCAAACCCACCCTAGAGTTTGATAGGTTCCTCATGATTACGGAAGAAGCGTTTCAGACCTTCGTTGTTGGCAACATGGCTAGTGTGCTTCCAGCGTCGTCCGTCAAGGCTAGCTTTGTGGCCTGGGAAATTGTTTCCTCAAAGACATTGAAAGAAATGTCGCCCATCGAAACATGCCTCCCAAACCAGGAGGAGGCAAAAGCAGCCGAGAGTTGCTCATCATGGCCCAACAGACATTCCAAAAAATCGGCAACCCCTCCTTCAATGCAGAAATTCCAAACCAGGGGGTCATTCTTGAAATCATCTAGTTTGTCTGATTCATATCTAACTCTTTCACCCCCCCATATCCTCCGTCAACAGAAATTCTTTAGACATGAAAAAATTTCATAGAGGAAATTGCAGAGACCCTTCGAGAAGCAAGCCGAGAAAAGACAATGGGAAGTGTGCGAGCCTGACGTCATTAAGTGAGACATGAAGTTGGGCGCATGGGAAAAATTGAAATCACTTTTGGAAATGATTTCCTGGTTACGAGGCACGAAGAGCCAACAAATACTGGTGACAACCAACATGTTACCAATCCAATCGTACCTCATCATAATGCGGTAAGCCCAAAGGATTTGCCAACAAAGCAACATGTCCTTCATCGCCAGCCTGGCCGAACGAGTCCCCACCACATCGACATAGATCAAAGGAGTATTCTCATAATTTGAATTATGAAACCAACACCTCCAGACGGCCCCAAGGGAAGAGGGGAGAGTAAGGAAAATACTTGGAAACAACTCAATCATTGGTAGGAATTTTAGATTTCTCTTCCTGAAGAAGGAAGTTAACACGGTCCGGGAGGGAATTATGGCTCCTCCAACATCTCAAACCAGAAATATTTAGGCTAAGGGCTGCCAAGGCATTCGCCACTCTATTACCTTTCCTGTAGACATGCATAATTTTAAACGAATCAAGCTCGGAGATGAGCCTTGGGGTGTCCCTGATGGTTCCCTCAATGGTCCAATTGAGCCTATTTTTCCCTTTGACAACATCAATGATGAGCTTAGTGTTGGCATATGTGCAAGAGTATGATGACATGGTGATATTGTATGTTGTCATTGATGTCAATATGCTGAGAAGTGAACCGGTATATTAAAGTTAAGCAACTGGCAAAGAGAACCGATATGGTGGTGTAAACCGGTATACGTGCCATAAGTGAAGCGGCATGCTTGTCCAAGTGAACCGGTATGATGTTGTGAACCGGAACCGGTATGTCAGAACGAGAACTGGTACATGGAATGTGGTAGGACTACTGATTGGTAGTCTTAGCTTCAAGGTTTCCGGTTGAAGTGTTCCAAGCCTGTGTGATTCAACCGATGACATTGTGTGATGAGTTAGCATTGCAATGGAGATCAGATCATGTTGTCATGTCAGCCTTGTGCATGTGAATGATCTTGCATGAAGGAGACTGATCCTATCTACCTCGAGAATGTGTGAAGTCTTTGCAAATAGTGGAGATCGTGTGATGGGTTATAGCCTCCATGAAGCGGTGAAGAACGAACAATGGAGAATGTCTTGAGATTTATTCAAGACCGTTGTATTCAAATGCAAAGTGCTCAATGGTCAGGATTGAATCGATCAATTACTTAAACTAAGTGTTTAGGGTTTAGGGTTTATGTTGTCGACCTATCTGTGTTCTATAAGGTCGATGTTGTGTTTCATATAAAAGTTGTTGGCAAATGTTGTGTGTGTATCTAAGTGCAGATATACGTGATTCTTGCCAGACCAGATAAGAGGATGGATACATGCATAGTGTGTGTGCAGAAGGAAGGAACTAAAGCGGATCTGCATTGGTATTTGTAATAACCTAAAAATGGTCATCTAAACCATGAGCCCCTAATCTTGACAACGTCACCAAGGTCCTAACCAAAGGCAATTAAATAAATCTTGAGCACACAATTAATTCCTAAAATCATCAAATGTCACATGGCAAATTAATAACTCGCTATTAATTAAATATTTATTTAATTAATTAATCATTCCAAGTAAATCATTTTAAACAATTATCTTATTTATTTTAATTAAATATCCTAGGATATTTAATTAAATAAATCAAATTGTCATAAATCTTCAAAAAAGGAAACAAATCAAGAAAGAGGAATTAATTCAATTAAATAAATCAATTGAGCACAAATCTTCAAAAATGGAAATAAATCAAAAAAGGAATTAATTGACCAAGAAAGGAATTAATTGAGAAAAGAAATCAATTGGAAACAATCTTGAAAAAACAAATTAAAAATTGATAAATAATCTCAAAGAAAGAAATTAAAATTGAATGAAATAGATAATAAATCAGTTTTTTCTTGATTTAATCTTAATTTTAGTTCAATTTCCTTTAAATCAGTTTTTTCTTGATTTAATTTTAATTTTAGTTCGATTTCCTTTAAAACTGAGAAAAGCATCCAATCACATCAATTCACCTGGATTGTGCTTCCTCTTGGAAAATCTTGACTGCTCATCATCAGTTGATCTCAACCATTGGTTTCTTTCTGAATTTTCTATAAATTCAGGCTCATCTCTCATTCAAAAGAGGCTGGAGAATATATTGTTATTATACTATTTTTGCTCCAGGCTCATTGCATATTAATTGTTTCATATTGATTAAATCATTTAGCTTAATATTGCAAAGATCTTGTTAGATTAATATTGCATCCATCTAACATTCATCATGCTCATATAGATTAAATCCTTTGTCTTGATGTTGTCTAGTCACTGGTATTGCTAAATAATCTGAGAGCAATCTTATACTCGCATCTTTTAGAAGGCAATGGGTCGATTTGTTATGGTTTATTATTCATTGATTATATTTGATTAACCATGCATGTAATGACTTGATTGAAGTGTTGTGTCTTGCAGATACAAATTCTTGGTCCACTTTTCACACACACAGTATTGAGTGCTATTACCAGATCATTGCAATACATGTTGATCTTTAACTACTTCAACAATTGGAAAATCCCTTAACCGGGTAGCTTTAACCAGCTTGTTGTAAATCCTTTAACATGGTGACTCAAAGCCATTGAGTTCATAAAATCCTCTGACAAGGTAACCTCTAACATGGTTTAACCCTTAACCGGGTATTCTAGCCATCCCTTAACCGAGTGATCCCTAACAGGATCGGTTCCTAATAGGAACCTATTCTAACAGTCTTTAACCGGACTAGGCTTCTAACAGAGCGGACTTCAAAAGAGTTCAAATCAGCTTGTGGGTATTCATCCCCATCATGGTTTTTCCCAGTTGGATTTCCACGTGAAAAATATGTGTGTCATATGTGATGTCTTTTTCATGTGATGCTTTGTTGTTTTTTTGTCAAGCGGTGAATCATGTTGATCTAGCAAGTTATTATATTTCTGATGATAGATTATTTGTTTATGCATAAGGACAAAGTGGAAATGAGGGAGTAGGTTGTGTGGAAAGCTAAGAAGATTGACCGGTTCATGTCTTTCACAGTTGCACTATGTTTAACCGGTAGTAGTCTGGTTTGGACCGGTGTTAGGGATTGCCAGTAGTTTACAGTCTACAATCAAACCGGTTCATAAGAAGTTTTTGTTTGTGCCTGTACTGATTCACCCCGCCTCTCAGTACCAGTTTGGTACTCACTTTTCATCATTGAGTTATCAATTGGTATCAGAGCATCCTTCGGGTCCTCTGTGTTGTAAGCTTAACCGCTTGAGGGAAAGATCCTATTGTAATGATGAAGAGGGAAGGTCCAAAGTTCAACATAGATAACTTTAAAATATGGAAGGACAGAATGAAGATATACATCAAAAGCATGGGTGCTCAACATTGGAGCTATGTTGAGAATGTTTATGTTATCCCTACCGGTAATCTCATCGATGACCAAAAGAGAGAGATTCATGAGAATGGGCAAGTCATGGAAACCCTAATCAGTAGCTTATCTGACATAGAGTTTATTGATGTCCAGGATAAAGACAATCCCAAAGAAGTATGGGATACTCTTGAGAATATCTATGGCGGTGATGAGCATGTAAAACAAGCTAAGGAAGAAAGCCTTAGAGGGAAGTTTGAAGACATGTGGATGGTTGAAGGTGAGACCATTCAACAATATGGTATACGAATCAAAACTATTGTTGGAGATATCAAGAGTGCAGGTGGTAAAATGGAAGATTCCACCGTTGTCAGCAAAGTTTTGAGATCCTTATTACCGGTCTATGCAATAAGGTTGTTCCTATTCAGGAGTTGAGATCTATAGACAAGACTAAGGTATCCCTAGACTCCATCATTACAAAGTTGACAGCCTATGAGCTAAATAGTTTTGATGGCAGTATTTAGAAGACTGAATCAACTTTTAGAGCATCTGTTGCACTGTCCAGAAAAGGAAAAGAAGCAAGCACCAGCGGTGAACCAAGACAGAGCAGAGAAATGGATGATGAAGAGATTCTAATGGAATTTGAAGCTCTTCTTGCCAAGGGACTTCCTAAGGGAACTGGCAAATACAGAGGTAAGATTCCTTTGAAATGCTTTTCTTGTAACCGGATAGGACACATCGCTATAAACTGTCCTAATGGTGATAGCAAGGACAAACCAGAAAGGTTCAAGAAATTCAAAGGAGGAAACTGAAGAAACTGTTTTGTAGGAGTTGATGAAGGTGTCACAGATGAGGAATCAGAAAATGAAGAAAATGAAGATTGTATGCGAGAAAAGCGGGTCAATAGAACTCAATATGTGAAAAATGTTCCAAAAAAAACTTGTCCACACACACACACACAGGACTCCTTGGTGCAAGCTATGGAGTCATAAAGTATCACTCAGCTTCCCAAGGTGGGTCCCATGGTTCTCTATCTTACAATGTCCCTCAAACCAATGTTTTTGCTCTCAGATCACTGAGCAAAATGGTTTAGGGATGGCAAATGCAAGAACGAGGGATGCTTTTGTTGGTTTTAATATGAGATGCATCCTAAGCTATGTATGATTCTAGAAATGCAATAAACTAGATTATAAGACGACAAGGTTAGTATAAATACTATCCTAACATGATATATTAGTCTATGATTGAGCTAAAACGATAAAGAAATTATTCTAAACATGCATATTTAGACTAATTCCTAATTTCAAAGAGGCTAAAATGATGAGCATAAAAATGATATATGAAAGCTTGAATGTATTTGAACATAAGTGTGATACTACAAATTTGGAGGATGATCCAAAATGGAGGAATGAGAGCTCTATTTATAGCAAAAACAGGGCAATGGATGGTCAGGATTGAAAGAGTTGATCAAGGGTTGAGTTTGAAAGTTGGGGATCCATGTTTGCAATTTGCACCAATGAAATGGTAACAAGTGTCAACATAGGGTTGGGTTGAGAGAAGGGGTTGGAGGCATTAAATGCATGAGAAGACCTTATGGTTATCTAGAAGGTAAGGGTCAAGTCTAAATTGAGATTACCCATTGGATTAAGAGTTAATCCAAGGATAAACCCTTGTGCAAATGATTAAGAGATAATCATGGTCAAAGCATTAAATGCTTGATGAGACCCTTGGGTTGGATGAAGGTTGAGTTAAAAGAAATTCTTTAACCATGTAAGAGGGTTTGAGTTAACCATTAATGGTTATGAAGACTTTGGGGAATTAAGTGGTTGAAGGCTTGAAGCCTTTAATGGTTATCAAAGACTTTAAGGAATTAAGTGGTTGAAGGCTTGAAGGCTTTAATGGTTATCAAAGACTTTAAGGTTTTGAGAAGTGACTTCCCTTTGCTTAGGGATGTGACAAAGTTTAGAAGATGGGTTAGGCTAATTAGAAGTGATTAGAAGAGTCTAGAAGGGATTAGAAAGGGGTTTAGGAAGGCAAGTGGGAGATGTAGGATTTTGCAAGTGGATGGAGGGATAATAGGATTTAATTGAATTAAATGATTTATTCAATTTGGTTGTAATTTGGGGAAATTAAATAAATTAGATTTATTCAATTTAGGATAACTATTTAATTAAATTTGAATTTAATTAAAAGTGGATAGGGGGAATTTAATTGAATAAAATGATTTATTCATTAAATGGGTATAGTGAATTTAATTTTAAATAAATTGAATAATTTACTTAATTAAATAGAGGAATGCGGGTAATTTAATTAAATTGGATTTAATTAAATAGAGACATGAACCTAAAATATTCATTTAGGAATATGGTCATTTTTATACGTCTACAAAGATATTGTGTTTGTTGCAGTCAAGGAAGATGTGTTAGATAAAAAGGCTCTTGTCTCCCGCTTTGATAATTCAAATGAGTGGACTATTGACAGTGGTTTCTCTCACCATATGACTGGTGATCGGAGCAAGTTTATATCCCTGGAAGAGTATGATGGTGGTGTGGTTCATTTTGGTAATGATGCACCATGTATGGTCAACGGCAGAGGGTCCATCTCTCTAAATGGAAAGAGCAGTGCTGACAATGTGTATTGGGTGGAAGGTCTCACACACAATCTATTAAGTGTTGCCCAGCTGAATGACAGTGGACTCACTCTGGAATTCAAAAATGGAGTGTGCAAAATCAAAGGAAAGAATGGTGAATTGATGGCCACCGGTATGCAGACCAAAGGTAACTTATTTCAGCTGAATGCAAATATAAGTACATGTCTTATGGCTAAGTTTGATGATAGTTGGATATGTCATAGGAGACTTTGCCATGTAAACTTTGATAACATTGTGAAGGCCAGTAAGACCAAGGTAGTTAGAGGATTACCTATGCTGAGCAAACCAGAAAATCCTTTCTGCGAAGAGTGTCAACTAGGGAAAATGTCTTCCTCAACCTTCAAAGGTAAATCTTTCACTGCTGACAATTTACTTGATCTTGTGCATACTAATTTGTGTGGTCCTATGAAGACTAGGAGTGTGTAGGGAGATAGGTATTTTATGATTCTTACAGATGATTGCTCAAGAATGATGTAGGTCACATTCTTGAAGGACAAATCAGAAGCTTTTGGAAAGTTCAAAGCCTTCAAAGCATTGGTAGAAAAGGAAAGTGGTAGAAGAATCAAATGCATTAGAACTGATCAAGGAGGGGAATTCACTTCCGGTGAATTCAACAAATATTGTGAAGAGAATGGCATCAAGAGGCAATTGTCTGCCCCCCAGACTCCACAGCAAAATGGCTTAGCAAAGAGGAACAACCGGATTGTGGATGAAGTAGCTAGAACTATGTTGATCCAAGGAAAAGTTGCTCACACCTTTTGGAGAGAAGCGGTAAGCATTGCAGTCTACACAATGAACTGGGTACTCATCAAAAAGGGAAAGGATAAGACTCCTTATGAGTACTTGACCGGCAAGACACTAGTGGTAAGCTACTTTAGAGTGTTTGGTAGTAAATGTTACATCAAGAGGAGTGAACATCAGAGCAAGTTTGATGCTAAATGTGGTGAGGGAATATTCCTAGGGTATTCCACTAAGAGAAAAGCTCTCAAATGTTTCAACAATAGAACTCAAAGAATTGTTGAAAGCATCAATGTTAGTGTTGATGAAAACTCTGAGAAATCTGAGGAAACCGGTAGAGAGCATGTAGGAGATGAACCTGTAGTAACCTTATGGGAACCAGTTACAAATTTGCCCAGTACCAACAACTGTGCTCCTACACTGGTAGATGTTGATGAAGATGAGGATGATGAAGAAAAGCAAGAGGAAGTTGTTAAGAATATACCTAGGTGTGTCAAACTCAATCATGATCCAAAGCAGATCATAGGAGACAAAGATGCGGGAATTATTACAAGAAGAAAAGTCAGAGAAAACTCATGTATGATCTCTGAATTTGAGCCTAAATCATTCAAAGAGGCACATAAAGATGAAGATTGGGTCAAGGCAATGGAAGAGGAACTTGATCAGATAGAAAAGAATGGTACATGGTCCTTGGTACCCATACCAGAGCATAAAAATGTCATTGGTACCAAATGGGTTTTCAAAAATAAGCTGAATGAAGATGGGACAGTGATAAGAAACAAAGCCAGACTGGTGTGTAAGGGGTATGCTCAAGAAGAAGAAGAAGACTATGGAGAAACCTTTGCTTCAGTAGCCAGATTGGAAGGATTTCGTATGCTTCTTGCATATGCAGCTTTTAAAGGATTCAAGGTATACCAAATGGATGTAAAATCTAAATTCCTAAATGGAATACTTGAAGAGGAGGTGTATATAGAGAAACCAGATGGGTTTGCCCTATTAGAAGACAGTGACATGGTGTGTAGGCTACATAAAGCCTTGTATGGACTAAAGCAGGCACCTAGAGCTTGGTATGAACGCTTGCACTCCCATCTTGTGAAGATAGTAATGTCTACTTGAAATCAGAAGGAGACCAGATTTTGATCTGTGAAGTATTTGTTGATGACATCATCTTTGGAGGAGATGACAAGACGAGTCATGATTTTGCCGATGAGATGAAGAAGGAATTTGAGATGTCACTCATAGGGGAGATTAAGTTCTTCATTGGACTGCAGATTCAACAAATGAAAGATGGAATCTTTATTACTCAGTCCAAGTATGTCAAAGAGGTGTTTAATACCTTTGGCATGGAAAACAGTAAACTGGTTGGTACACCAATGGTGACCGATTGTAAACTATCAAAAGAAGATGACTCGGCATTGGTAAATGAGAAGGAATACTGATTAATGATTGGTAAGTTGCATTATTTAGTGCATAGCAGACCGGACATTGCACATGCAGTGGGTATTACCGCTCGGTTTCAGCAAAGCCCAAGAGAATCCCACTTGGTAGCAGTCAAGCGGATTCTTAGATATCTGAAAGGAACTATTGACTATGGGTTATGGTATCCATACAATAATGAGTTCAATCTAAAAGTGTTCACAGATGCTGATTGGGTTGGTAATGTAGATGACCGGAAGAGCACAATCGGTGGTGCATTCTTTCTCAGTGGTAGAATTGTCTCATGGATGAGTAAAAAGCAGAGTTGTATCTCTCAGTCTATAACAGAAGCAGAGTATGTTGCAGCTTTTATGAATTGTACCCAAACTATTTAGATGAAGCATGTATTTAATGGCTTCAAAGTTCCTGTATCTGAACCAGTAAGTATATTTTGTGACAATACAAGTGCAATTAACATTTCCAAGAATCCGGTTTTACATGCTAGAACCAAGCACTTTGAACTCAAGTGTCATTTCTTGAGGGAAAAGGTTCAGAACAAAGAGGTGGCATTGGAACATGTTTACGGTAAGGAGCAGTTAGCAGACATATTCACCAAGCCTCTATCGAAGGCTTCATTTACCTATTTGAGAGGTGAATTAGGGGTGTTTCCCCTTCAAGAGGTGAACTAAAAGTAAGTGCTCCACATCAATCAGATCTTACTTTGCTATATCTTCTCAGGATTGATGTGTTGAAGGATGCTACTCCTCAGGGGGAGCAACGTAGTAGAAAAAGGAATCTTGTGCCTCCACTTTGGCATTGTTGTCAAAGGGGGAGAAGATGTGAAGTGAATAGATATCTGTAGTATTTAGGAGAAGATGTGATGCTGAGTGATATCTTTGTATATTTCCATCAATGCCAAAGGGGGAGATTGTTGGCATATGTGCAAGAGTATGATGACATGATGATATTGTATGTTGTCATTGATGTCAATATGATGAGAAGTGAACCGATATATTAAAGTTAAGCAACTGGCAAAGAGAACCGGTATGGTGGTGTAAACCGATATATGTGCCATAAGTGAAGCGGTATGCTTGTCCAAGTGAACCGGTATGATGTTGTGAACCAGAACCGGTATGTCGAAACAAGAACCGGTACATGGAATGTGGTAGGACTACCAGTTGGTAGTCTTAGCTTCAGGGTTTTTGGTTGAAGTGTTCCAAGCCTGTGTGATTCAACCGATGACATTGTGTGATGAGTTAGCATTGCAATGGAGATTAGATTGTGTTGCCACGTCAACCTTGTGCACGTGAAGGATCTTGCATGAAGGAGACTAATCCTATCTACCTTGGGAATGTGCGAAGTCTTTGCAAATAGTGGAGAACACGTGATGGGTTATCGCCTCCATGAAGCGGTGAAGAACAAACGATGGAGAATTTCTTGAGATCTGTTCAAGACCGTTGTATTCAAATGCAAAGTGCTCAATGGTCAGGATTGAACCGATCAATTGCTTAACCTAAGTGTTTAGGGTTTAGGGTTTATGTTGTTGACCTATCTGTGTTCTATAAGGTCGATGTTGTGTTTCATGTAAAAGTTGGTAAATGTCGTGTGTGTATCTAAGTGCAGAGATACGTGATTCTTGCCAGACCAGATAAAAGGATTGATACCTGCATAGTGTGTGTGCAGAAGGAAGGAACTAAAGCGGATCTGCATTGGCATTGAGTGCTATTACCATATCATTGTAATACCTGTTGATCTTTAACTACTTCAATAGTTGGAAAATCCCTTAACCGAGTAGCTTTAACCAGCTTGCTGTAAATACTTTAACAGGGTGACTCAAAGCCATTGAGTTCATAAAATCCTCTGACAAGGTAACCTCTAACAGGGTTTAACCCTTAACTAGGTATTCTAGCCATCCCTTAACCGGGTGATCCCTAACAGGATCGGTTCCTAACAGGATCTGTTGTAACAGTCTTTAACCGGACTAGGCTTCTAACAGAGCGGACTTCAAAAGAGTTCAAATCAGCTTATGGGTATTCATCCCCACCGTGGTTTTTCCCAGATGGGTTTCCATGTGAGAAATATGTGTGTTATATGTGATGTCTTTTTCATGTGATGCTTTTTTTTTTTTGCCAAGCAGTGAATCATGTTGATCTAGCAAGTTATTATATTTCTGATGATAAATTATCTGTTTATGCATAAGGACAAAGTGGAAATGAGGGAGTAGGTTGTGTGGAAAGCTAAGAAGATTGATTGGTTCATGTCTTTCACAGTTGCACTGTGTTTAACCGGTAGTAGTCTGGTTTGGACCGGTGTTAGGGATTGCCAGTAGTTTACAGTCTGCAATCAAACCGGTTCAGGAGAAGTTTTTGTTTGTGCCTGTATTGATTCACCCCCCTTCTCAGTACCGGTTTGGTACTCACTTGTCATCATTGAGTTATCACTTAGAGTCACCCTCAATGTCCATAATTTTGATTCCCATGGTGAGGGCAAGACAGATTCCCCAGGCTAAGTCCATTGCTTCAGCCTGATTAGAGGAATGCCCATTCAGGTTACCCACATAAGAAGCAACAAGGGCCCCCAATTGGGTTTTGATAACCCCTCCCCTAGCAGCCAGACCCCCCCTGACAACCCCATCAAAATTGAGTTTGAAATGTGTGGCCGAAGGGGACCAGACCGTACTTTACCTTAGGAGTCTCTTAGAGTAGTCAACAAGAGAGAATGAGGGGGGGATGTTCCAACATCTAGAAATTTCCTAGTCCTAGGTAGAGGGAGGTTTGGAGGCTAGTCGGCTTTTAGAAACAAAGATATTCTCAAGAATCAACTTTAGGAATCGAGCAAACACAGTTTCCACAGAGGCCTCTTTGTCCCTGAATATCCTGTCATTCCTTTCCTTCCAGATACTCCAGCTCACATGAGGGGGGATCTGCTTCCACAATTGTTGGATAAGGGGGTTGGATGAGGGGCCCCAAAACTCTTGGGACAAACTTAACAAATTGTCATTCATAATCCAACGGATATTGAGCTTGCTGTAGAGCACCCCCCAAAGCTCCCGAGCAAAGACATAGTGGAGGAAGAGATGAGTAGGACTTTCCTCATCATTTTTGCAAAGGATTCATCTATAAGGAAATTGGAATCCCCGCTTGACCAAATTGTCTTGGGTCAAAATTTGTTGAGGAGAGCAGTCCACCAAAAGAAATTAACCTTGGGGATGAGTTGGGGATTTCAGACCTCTTTCTAGATAGAGGTGTAATCAGGTTCTCTTAGAAAGTTGTTGTAGGTAGTTATGATAGAGAAGTCCCCAAAAGGGTCCCACTTCCAAATGAATCTATCTTCCCTAGGAAAAAGGGGGAGAAAGGTGCCAACCAAGAGCTTCTGGAGCTCTCTAGCAGCAGGGAGGAGGAAGGGATGATCAATGCAACAGTCCTCCAAAGCCCTCTAGATGTTGTTGATGAAATAATCACTGCCCCTTTCTCCAAAGAAAATTTTGGCAGAATTTTGGAGCCTTCTAAGGGAGGGGGAAGAAGTAAGGGGCTTCTCTCCCAACCAGTAATCCTCCCAGAAGAGAATATTCCTTCCATTTCCAATAAGCCACCTCATACCATGGGATAAAGGGTCCATGTAGCTCAAGATGCTGTTCCAAATTTTGGAACCCCTGGGGAGGCCCTCCTTTTTTAGAATAGAAGAAAAATCCCCATTACCTTGGTATTTAGCCCTAATGATCCTGCTCCAATCCGCATCCTTATTCAAAAGCTTCCAGGCAATTTTGGTCATAAGGTCCTTATTGAACCTAGAGATCTTGCGGGTTCCCAACCTGTCCATGGCCTTTGGGAGACAAACTCTGTCCTAGCCCACCAAAGCAAGCCTCTTCTTTTCTTCCATCCCCATCCAAAGGAAAGACTTTTGGATATCCTCCAGCTTAGCAGCCATAGCCGCAGAAATAATAAAAAGGGAGAGGAAGTACACAGGGATCCCCTTGAGGGAGGAGGAGAGCAGTTGTAATTTCCCAGCACTAGTAAGGAATCTACCTTTCCAACCAGCCAACTTCTTATGCATTATTTTGAGGATAGAGATTCGGAAGGAATAAGAGACATCTTTAACAATCAAAGGGAGACCGAGGTAGGTGCTAGGGAGGGAGGCCCTTTGACAACCAAGGATTCTACATACTTTATCTTGGAGTTGGACATGAGTGTGAAAGAAGTAAATGTTGCTCTTCTCATAGTTAATGTGTTGACCAAAGGCCAAAGCATAAGAGTTGAGAAAGGATTTCCAAGTCGTAGCTTCCCACACAGAGGAGATACCAAAGAGAATAGTGTCATCAAAAAACTGCTGCAGAACATTAGGAGGCGTCGTAGAGGTGGGTGTGATGCCTAGGAGAGATCCCCTATTAACCATGGAGTTCAAATTAGAAGCCAACACTTCAGCAAGGATGATGAAAAGGTAAGGGGAGAGAGGATCCCCTTGTCATAGACCTCTGGAGGCCCTAAACTTCTCTAGGGGGCTCCCATTGAGAAGCGCAAAGTAGGTGAGCGTAGATATGCATTCCCCAATAAGTTTAATGAGTTTATCTCCAAACTCCATTATCTTCAGAATTTTGAAGAGAAAGTTCCAGTTGAGTCTATCATAAGCCTTGGAGATATCAAGATTGAGCACCATCCCCGACTGATGGCACTTATCCATGGAATGAATTATCTCATGAGTAGAGATGGCCACATCAAGAATCTGTCTACCCGGGACAAAACCTTTCTTGGTAGGGATAATCAGAGAACCTAGGAAAGGTTTGAGTCTATTAACAAGAACTTTGTTGAAGATTTTATAAATAGTGTTGCAGAGACTGATAGGGTGGAAGTCCTTAAGATTGGTTGCCTCCTAAAATTTAGGGACAAGGGCAATGAAGGTGTTATTGAGCTTGTTGAGAAGCCTTCCAGATCTGAAAAAAAAAACCCCAGTGGACAGAACAACATCAGGGCCCACCACATCCCATAAATCTTGGAAAAAAGACGGGGGGGAAACCATTAGGATCTGGGGCTTTGAAGGAACCCATAGCAAAAACAACGGACTTGACTTCCTCCTCTGAAATAGGGGCCAAAATGAGGTTGTTGTCTTCCACCGAGAGGGGGGGTAAGAGGCAATTGAGAAGATCCTCCCCAGCAGGGGCCCCAGAGTCACCATCCTCCCTAAACAAAGTGGCAAAATAGTTAGTAGTCAGTCTGCCCAAACTATCCTCATCATTGACCTCTTTATTGTTATCATCCAAGAGGGAGGAGATGTGGTTTCTTTGCCTATGGATAATAACAGATCTGTGAAAGAAAGTCATATTCTTATCACCCTCTTTGAGCCATTGAAACCAAGATTTTTGTTTCCAATAGAGTTCTTCTTTGTGGGAGTTCTCATCCCATTTTCTGTGGAGAGAAGACTCATCCATATGGGTAGCTTCAAGGAAGTCACCTTGATCAATGTGCTCTTGGATAGTTGTCAGTTAACTATTGAGCTCCTTTTTTTACTTGAAGATGTCCTTGAAGGTATATTTATTCCAACCCTAGACATTCCTTTTGACCAAATCAAGCTTCTGGGCAATTCAGAACATAGGTGTGCCAAGGATGCAAGTGCTCCACCATCTTTTGATGCAGTCCTTGAACTCCCAATGAGAGTTCCACATAATTTAATACCTAAAAGGATGATTTTTCCTTACAACATTTGTGATATTCCAAAGGAGCAGGGGGTTGTGATCAGAGACTATTTTGGAAAAAGGCAGTGGGCTTTAAGGAGGGACCAATTCCCTAATTGCTCGAGATGATAAATCTGTCAATTCTGACCTGAATAAGATCCTTTCCCTTCCTAAGATTGGACCAAGTGAATTTTTGCCCTGTTAGTTCCACATCCATTAACCCATTCCTACCAATGAAGTCAACAAGATCAGTTATGCTGTCAGAGTACTCCGGGAGGCCCCCCAACTTCTCAGAGGGGATCAAAGGAGAGTTGAAATCACCTGCGATCAACTAGTGGGCATTGACATTATTTTGTATTAGATCAATTATGTTGTTCCAGAGATTCAGTCTACCCGATCTGATATCGGGGGCATAAACATTAATGAGAAGGCAAGAGTCCGTCGGGGAAGAGAGTTTAGAGACCAAAAGGTTGGAAGAGGAGGATAAAAGACTGCCAGAGAAATGGGAGGGGTCCCACATGGTAACCAAGCCACTAGAGGCTCCAGTAGCATCACTGATAATGAACTTAGCACCAAGCCAAATTTTTCCAGGAACAAGGGAAAAATAAGACATAGACATCTTAACTTCTTGGAGGAGAAGGACCATAATTTTATTTTCAAAATACAATTGTTAAGAGTATATTGCTTTTGGGGGTTGTTGAGGCCCCTCATATTCCATGAGAGGACCTTCATTTATTACCTTTTATGGACGTCTCTAAGGTCTATTGCCTTGCATTGGCAATATCCCTTGTTGCTTCCTTTTGTCTCGATAGTCTTTGCGATGGTTGGCCCACTTTAAGGTATGTCCCCACATCAGGATTTGCATTCTTGGTTTTGCATCTCTAAGTAATCCAGGCCTCATCAACAAGAGTCTTGCAATAGCTGGATGATGCAGCAGGTGCACCAAGAGAGGGGACACCCTGGTGCAAAGTGGGATGAGATAACATCATCGAGGAGCAAGCTGTCTCCGGGCCAATAATGGGGCCCCTCGCAATCTCACCATCTTCCAGTTGATCAATCGATGAAACCGAGCCGGTCAACAGGGAGATGCATTGTTCCTTCAGGGCCGATTTAGAGGCCTCGTCCACATTATTTGTAGGAGATTTGAGAAGGTTGATAATACTCTCAGCAAAGGGGTACTCTTCCATAACTAAGTCCTCAACTTCAGGGGGAGGTAGGTCCGGGCCAAAAGTAGGAGCCACAACATGCCCCACAATCAAGCCATTATGTTTGGGAGGAACATTTGGCACATGGCTTTCATCCAGGGTTGAGCCCTTAAGCTTAAGAGGCAAGGGAGCCAGAGCATTGCATTGAGAAATAATATGCCCAACTTTTCGATATTTTTGGCAGAAAAGGGTGGCATTTTCATAAACAAGGGCCTGAGTCCAGCTTCCTAGCCTGGATTTGAGGGTTATAAAGTTGGGGAGATTTATGCTCACAGTAGCTTGAACACAGAAACAAGCATAGACCAGGTACGATTTGGTTCTGGTAATCTCATCGACACCAACAAATCACCAAAGGAATTCCCAATCCATTTAAAGATGAACTCATCACAGTATTCAAGGGGGAGCCCCGGGAGCCGAACCCAAACCAGAGCAGTTTTCTGTAAATCAGTCGCTAGGTCAAAACCAACCTTCCATCGACAAAGGTAAAGATTGTTTTGACCATAGGACCACCAGCCAGAAAGGACAGGAGCAACATCCTCCTCATCAGTGAATTTGAAGAGGAAGAGGGCTCCTGGCAAGGCGCTAATAGATACACTCCCTTTCAATTTCCATTTGTCCTTGACACATTTTCTAACCATCTCCACTGTGGGGTGCAGGGAGAAGAGTTTTCCCACCAGAGTATTAGCCATGTTGTGCAAAATGCAGTCAAGAAAATGTCAGGGAGCTCTAAAGACATTCCCTCCTCAGTTTGCGAGTAGACGGGGACAATGTTGGGGTCCACACTCTTAGTGTTTCTGACCAACATGTCTTTCGAGACTTTGAGATTCATGTTATCAATAGGAGGTTCAGTGATATTTTGTTTATCATGAACAACCGACACATCGGGTGTAGGATCATAAACCACAGGTGTGACCAGAGAGCTCTCCGAAGTAGAACCGTCAAGCTGAATCACAACCGAACCGGAAGGAGAATCCACCGTGGGACCAGGAGGGGATGTGACAGACATTGTTAGCATCACAGAGTCCAAAGCAGGGTCCATAGGCAGTGGGGGATGATCCCCACTAGCAGAGTCCACCATGAACGACATGAGTTTGAAATTTGAAACTTGCAGAGCAGGCGATTTATGCCTTACCATCGATTCAACAACAACTTACTGTCACTTGGGTCATTCCATGTTTTTCAAGGTTGATGACCAAGGTTTCTTAGGTCATCAAGGGTGCAAACTTTTGTAACAACAGTATTTTGGCACGCCAGGTGGGACACAATTTCAACATACTTGCTGAGGATTCAGTGCTTTTCCTGAGCAATTTAGCCTTTGGAGGCAATCAATCAAGCACTTGGCGACTCTAAGGACAAATTTTTCAGACTCTTGGTGAGGACTAGCTGTCACTTACATGCCAAGGATTCAAACTAGAGCATCTTTTGGAGGTAATTTCCAATACCCTGAGCTTTCATATTCAAAGTCTAGAAGAACTAGAGGTAGGTTTTCATTGTCACCTACAAGGTGAACTTAAGGAGAATCACCTACACCCTTGAGGTCTTAGTCTACCCCTCCTTTTATCAAAATTTCACAGTCTAGAGACGCTACCATCCATATCAACATACCCCTATTTGCTATGGTAGTGCCAAGAGCACATACCTTTGTCACCTTCAATGGTGGCAATCCCTTAATCCTGGCCCAAAAGAATGATATTCCAGTAGCAACCTTAAAGGCTATACCATTTTTTACTGGAGAAACATCTACCTCCCTGAAGAACATATCCAAGATGTGGAGAGTATCTATACAGTGTTTGATGTCACTTAAGACAATGTTGCAGTGACAATTCTTGCCTCCTCTTTCAAGGGAAAAGCCCTCCAATGGTATAGAGGGATAGCTCCTAACTCCATTGGCAATTGGGATGAGCTAGGAGAAAAGCTACACAAACATTTTGAAGACAAAAGTGACCATCTGTCACTTATGGGGTAGCTGACCACAATTAAAAGAGCACCCCACAGGTTTATGGGTGATTTCAATTATAGATTTCAAAAAACATGGGATAGGATCCCATCATTGGTGAACCCCTCATCGAACCATGCTTTTCTATATTATCGTAAGGCTTTGAATAATGATATTGCAACTTGTTGGCAATTGAAACTCATTTGATTGGTTTCATATGTTGTCATTGATGGCAATATGTTTTGGCTTCATTCTTTGGTTTGGTTCTTCATCGGCACCAACAGGTATCTTCACCAGTAGGAAGGATTCTATGGGTATCGGCATTGAAGGCCGACATGACTTACAAGCAGGGTACTGACATAGGAGGCCGACATCATTGGGAGATCCGACAATCGACAATTCATTTTGATATTTATGTATATATGTAATAAGCCGACATGTATAATCATTTTGTAATATTTATGTCAGCCAACATGAGTTGTGAAGGATTGCAAGGGTATATAGGACAGTTGATTAGATCATTTTGTAATATTAAGGCTATGATGGAAATGATTGTAATTGAGGATGTCGTAATGCGAAGGTTGTTTTGGTAAGGGTTTAGGGTTTTAGAACCAGAACTGTCAGAGCTTGAACCGGAACTCAATCGGGAATAGCAGATGCATTAAATGAGTTCAATCTTATGTTTTATTATTCATAGTGACTGTAGTGAGTGAGACTCCTTTGTGTTGAGCAGTGTGCTCTAGGCTATAAGCCTTCTTGCATGTGCAAGCCCCCATATTATGTAATATATTTTCATATGGCCAATGGATTGATATTGTGGGTCACAAATCCCACCGTGGTTTTTCCTCTTTGAGGTTTTCCACGTATAATTCTCTATGTTATGGTATTCATTTGTGTGATTGACTTATTGATTGCTTTACTTCTTTCAATTTGATATGTATCGGTTTACCGGTTGGTGAATGCATGTTATAATAAGGTTAAAAGTGAACACACTAATTCACCCTCCCCCCCCATCAGTGTTCTTGGATTCCAACAATTGAGGAAGTCTAACAACTTGAGGGAGATGTTGAATCAGGAATCCATGGATATGAGTATGGAGAAGCAACTTGAGGTAGAACTTGAAGATTATGATGTTGAAAGGATGAAGAACCTGAAGTTACAAGATGAATTGAATTGTGCCAAGGAATTCATTCTTATCTTACAAGAGAGGCTATCATTTGTTCAATCTAGGAGGAAGGAACTTCTGCAAAATCGAGATAATGAAGAGAAAGATGCCCTTAATGAAAAATGTTTGAAGCCGAGTCAAGAGAATATGGTCATGAAGAATGAAATGCAAGCCTAACTATGAGGATGTCAAAGGAGGTTGAAGACCAAGAGATGAATGAAGAAAACCTTGGGAGATCTTTGTAAGATAGATCTGAAGAATGCATCCAATTGGCTCATGAAAATGATATGTTGAGAATAGAATTAGTGCAATCCCAAAGCAATGAAAAAGAACTTGAAAGACAAATGATAATTCTAAGAGATGATCTAACTATTGCAAGTGAGTACAAGGACAAATTCAAGGTTAGTTCCACACAACTTGATGAATTATTTAAAATCCAAAGACAGAATGGAGATTCCAGTGGACTTGGATTTGAACAAGGTCAAAGCTCCAGTACTTCAAATGAAGATCAAAACCAGAAGACACCGATGAGGAAACTTAATGCTTACAAATTTAATGGTAGATGCTTTATTTGTAATAAATTTGGTCACATGGCTAGGTAACGTGGAAATAGAGCAAATCAAAACTATAATTCTCCTCCCAGTCAATGTTCTAAATACAATAAGTATGGTCATAAGATAGAAGATTGCAAAATGAATGTTAAATATCATGCATGTGGAAAATTTGGACATATAGCTAATCAGTGTAGGTCAAGCAATTATGTCGGTTATAGCAAAGTAATTCAAAAGAACAATGTTACATGTTATGCATGCAACAAGATTGGACACATAGCTAAGTTCTGTAGAAGCAAAAATCCATCGGTTAGCAATGATGGATCAAATGATAAAGGGAAAGAAAAGGTCAATGAAATCCAACAAGATCATATCAAGAAATGGATCAGGAAGTTAGATGATCAATCAGCAGATGGAAGTGCTCTAGTTACTCAATCGACAGAGGAGGTTGCTCCTGCACCGGCAGGAAGCTCATCCGCTAACTGAGGCAAATGCCTTAAGGTTAGACAAAATTCATGAAAATATTGCTTAAGCCCCAGGAAGAGGTTCTAGAAGATGTTCCAGACATTGGAAAATGTTTATCTGGTATGGAGATGTTCGACTAAGATCCGCTATGTTCCACCAGAAGTCATTCATATTAATGATGAATTAGGGTTTCTTGGAGGTTAAAAGGTTGAATCCACTTCACTTTTTATGACCTTGCATTCAGGGAGATTAAGAGTGATAAAAAGCGAGTCTAAGGCGATTCAGTGTGATCAGATATCTTCTTCAGCGATTCCACCAACGATCGAAAGAGTTCTCTAGGGTTTCACTGACAATCGTTTCTCGGGTACTTATCGAAATCATCTTTCATCATGGAAACAGGATCATCCTCTGCACCTACTTTCATTGAAAATCCTACTATTGTCGAGGTTAAGGATCATCCCATGCCAATTTTCAAGCAATGTCTGCATATTGCCACCTTGGATGATTTGGTTGTTGCATTTTCCTGTGTTCTAGAAGGAGTTGTTTATGTGGAAGATGTCAGAGCATACATTCACTGCCACATTGAGGATCTGGGTACCAGTGACATCAAGAGCATGTATATGAGTGAGTTGATGGGAGACTCTAGAAAAATCAAGCCCGAGTATAAGCACATTGAGGATCTAGGGTTTAATGGCATTCTTGATATCCCTGAATTTGAAGATGAGATCATCAGATATATCTTGAGCAGAGTTCATTTGGTTGGAAAAACCTTACAAGATCACGAAGGAGGCCATTAGGGCTATCACTGGTTTGTTGCAGATTGGTTAGCATCCGGAGAAAAAGATTTCAAATGATCAAGTTAACAAACTCACCAGCGCAAGTTCGGACTGAAGATCAATGAGGGTCAACACCATCACTAATAGAGACAACAGATTTGGCAGCATGATCATTGGGTATAAGGTAACTCAATCCAATCGTCTCAAATCTATTTCTAGCTCCTGCATATATGTCACACATAAGATTATGAGGGAAAATGAGAAGATGGATCTTTGTGGATGGATGTTAGATGAGTTGTTAATTAACCTTGGGAAGATTAAAGGAGAGAAAAAGGGGATATTCCAGTATGGGAATCTTATTGTCTTCTTGATGCTATTTTTCCTTAATGAAACTCCCAATTTTGGGAAGAGACAATGGGCATTTGATATCCTGGTAGGTAGACAAATGAAACAATCTATTGCTAGTTTGGGTAGTTAGTGAGATGATAAGGTTTTGGGTTATTTCAAGGCATTTCATAAGGCAATGAAATCCAGAGAGAGGGTTCCTAAATAAATTGTTGAGAAATACTCAAGCGGGATCCGCTTTATGGTTTAAAAGGATGAAACCTTAATGGAAGTAGTTAAACCTTGAAATATATGGATAGAGGAGATGCGATATTAGGTTAATGCTAAGATTCTGGATTATTATGCTAAGATGTTGATTGATGCTCCTATTGATGAGACTGAAAATTCCTTTGGTACTGCAAAACAAAAGAAGCAAGAGGTTCAAACTGAATTCAATCGAAAGAAGAGGGAGAAACAACAAGGCAAGGCCAGAAAATTTGTTGAACAAGTATCTCAAGACATCAAGGCCTTAATGGATGTTGTTCCAGCAAAAGGAAAGAAGAGGAAAGAGCCTGAAATCTTCATTGAGCCTATTCCATCAGACTTTGGAACTGAAGATAACACACCCTTAGCATTCAAGAGGGTATTGAGGAAGAAAGGTGAGGAGTCTAAGGAGGAAGCAAGGAAGAAATCAATAAGGAAGGTCACAATCAAGGTACCAACAAGCAAACCTGAAAAGAAAAGAGCTCCAAAGGAAACATATCATACATCTTCTACACCATCCGGTACGGGCAGAAGAAAGAAGATGGATGACACAAACCTTGCTATTGTATCCAGTAATGTAGCTATTATTCCACCCAAGGCTCGTGCAAAATTGATAGATGAAATCACTAAGGATGGTATGTTGAACAATGTGCAATTCTATTATGAACACTTAGATGATGATGAGTAGGGAGAAATTGAAGAAGCAGTTTTGTTATATCTAGATATATTTAAGATAGCCTTGTTAGAAATTGAGAAGCAAATACTGGCACAACTATATGACAACCTAGATGCTAGGAGATTATCAGCTATGGAGGAGGATAAGCGCATAAAAAATCAAGAGTTATTAACTACTTGTGGATCAATTACTCCAAATGAGTTGGATATGACACATAAGTTGCAAACAGAACAATTTTTTGAAGCAAGCACACGATAGTTAGTCTTATGTCAAGTAGGGTTAATGAAATAAATAGTGAAACCCATAAGGCATGGGTTCAGTTCTTTATTGACAACCCTTGTTTCTACACTTCATCGAAAGCTAAAACAGACACTACTAACATCCCAATTGAAGGGAAAGGCAAAGGTATAGTAGGTACCCCACCTACAATTTTGAAAGATACTAAGGCATTGGATGTAGCGTCCCTGATAGAATCTAATGTACATGACACATAGGAGATACCAATAGATTCACAGAGTGTACAAGTTACAAATGTTGAGGACAATATTTATCTGGATTAGAATGTACATGTTAAGGATACAATTCATGTGGAACTGGCAGTAACTGATACTGCACCAAGTGGCGAAGCCACCAGTGCAAAAGAGGAAGTTATTAAAGTTAATTAGTCATCAGAGGAGAAGGGAGAGGAATCTGACAGGGAACCAATAGTGAGCACATCATTATTGTCAATTGACACCTCATTGGTAGAACAAAAGAGCATAACTGAGATGAGTTCTATTGATCTCATGATGATGGTTGTTCAGAAGATGATGAAGGAATGATTAGTGAACAAAGGAATTATTGATCAATCAATCCCAATTTTGCACAAACTTGTCCCAGAGTGCCATTTTGACAAAGAAGCAAGTCCATCCGACAAGCTCAAAATAATTACTGAGTACATTTCTAAGGATTTTCAATCATTGCAACAGATATCTAATCGATAGGCATTGGAGAGATTCACACAAGCCAAGAAAGCTACTTTTTATCAGATGATTGAATCAGAGAAGAAAGAGATTTCTGACAAACTAAAGTTAATTGGTAATTCTTTAAGGCAATGTACTAATATATATAGAGTATGTTGTAACACCAAATTACTTACTGTAGATATAGATAAAGGGATTAAGGATTCACAGGAAAAAATTGTAGGTATAGTCAATTCTTTTGATGGTTCCAACTCTTTGACTATATCTATTGATGGAAAAATTTTGGTATTAGAAGCTCAAATTTGAGCTCTTGAAAGGGATAAAGACAAGATTATTAGGAGAGCTAAAGGGCTCAGAGGATTGGTGAGTCCCTGGTTGGACTCCTTGAGTGTACATAAGAAGGAATGCATTGATATGGTTGGTAAGCCCACACCGACAAAGCTTAAAGAGAAAGAGTCCCATGCTCACATGCTTAATGGACTTGTATCAGTTTCTGACACATTCAAGTCCGGTTGGGACACTTATCTAGAGCTTTTGGAGAAAGCCTATCTAGAAATTTTCAAGTATATTCAGCTTCGGTAAGGTGTTTTGGGACACATTCTTTGTACAATATTTTATTCTTCGTCCTAGTTTTTGGTATTTTTTTTGGCATTGATGTCAAAGGGGGAGGTATAGGTGAAAAATATATTCTTGACATAAGGAGATATGGAGTATTTTGTACAGATCATGATCACAGATGAATATTCAGCTGAGGGGGAGTAGTCTCAAGGTGAAATCGGTAGATGGAAACCATTATCATTTTTCACATAAGCGTTGCCATAAATGCCAAAGGGGGAGATTGTTGGCAATTGACACTCATTTGATTGGTTTCATATGTTGTCATTGATGGCAACATGTTCCGGCTTCATTCTTTGATTTGGTTCTTCATTGACACCAACAGGTATCTTCATTGGTAGGAAGGATTCTATGGGTACTGGCATTGAAGGTTGACATGACTTACAAGTAGGGTACCGACATAGGAGGGCAACATCATTGGTAGATCCGATAATTGACAATTTATTTTGATATTTATGTATATATGTAATAAGCCGACATGTATAATCATTTTGTAATATTTATGTAAGCCAACATGAGTCATGAAGGATTATAAGGGTATATAGGTCAGTTGATTAGATAATTTTGTAATATTAAGGATATGATGGAAATGATTGTAATCGAGGATGTTGTAATGCGAAGGTTATTTCGGTAAGGGTTTAGGGTTTTAGAATCGAAACAGTCAGAGCTTGAATTAGAACTCAATCAGGCATAGCAGATGCATTAAATGAGTTTAGTCTTATGTTTTATTATTCAAAGTGATTGTAGTTAGTGAGACTCCTTTGTGTTGAGCAATGTGCTCTAGGTTGTAAGCCTTCCTGCATGTGCAGGCCCCCATATTATGTAATATATTTTCATATGGCCAGTGGATTGATATTGTGGGTCACGAATCCCACCGTGGTTTTTCTTCTTTGAGGTTTTCCACATATAATTCTTCGTGTTATGGTATTCATTTGTGTGATTGGTTTATTGATGCTTTACTTCTTTCGATTTTATATTTACCGGCTTACCGATTGGTGAATGCATGTTATAATAAGGTTAAAAGTGAACATTCCTGTAGAACACTGGTTCACCCCCCCGCCCCTCTCAGTGTTCTTAGATTCCAACATATCTATGGTTGAATCCATGGGAGGAAATTATCTCCCTTTAGCTTATGAGATTGCCATAAGGGCAAAAAATTTCTTAATACAAGCAAGAAAGTTAGCTCCAAGGCCTTTAATGCCTTTATTTTCAGAGGCTCCTTCCCAAAAACCTGTTTTAGCACCAATACCAATGGCACCTGCAAGTCAAATACTTACACATGCACCTCCTCCACCTTATGAGATTCAGGAGATCAAGGTTTTAGTGCAAAATATTAGCCAACAGATGCAAGGGTTTGGGAATGATTTGGTCTCAGTCAAGAGATAGTTGTCGCGGGCTAACAATAGGCCTTATCAGCCCCAAAACCAAAATTATCAGCAACAAAGATCAAATTTTCAAGGGCAAAACCAATGGAGCAATGCTAGGGCCTTGAATAGTTTGAATCCCACAACTGAAAGCACTTCAAAAGAATTAGTGTCAGATTAGAACAACCTTGCTCAGGAGCAAGATTGGTGTGTTCCAGCCTTGTGTCAGAATGGTGAGTTTTCTCAGGCCCTAGTAGCACAAGAGGAGCCAACAACATCAGGGCAACAACAATTTGTTGACTCTCCTAGTCATACACAAGGATATACAACTTTTATGAATTGGTAAGAGGTCGATTTTTGTGGAATCAATAAGACAAGTGGGGACAACGTGGCCAACAACACAAGATCAAAAAGGAGGGCCATAGATCCTAGTACTAATTCTGCAACAATGGTTTAGACTCCATCTGTAGCTCAAGCTTCACAACCCGTCCCACAATCTTCAATGCCAAATCCCCCTGATAAGGTGATTTCTCCAAACAAAGAGCGAGACTTGACTCAAAAGGTCATGCAAGGAGAGCCAACTAGGTCTCCTATAATATCAAAATTGGACCTTGATGTGGCAAAGGTCCCTGTTAAGGTTGTCATTTCCTTCAATATTGTTGAACATATGAAGAGGGTCAGCCTTAATGTATCTATGTGGGATTCTCTTGCTATTCCATCTCAAAGGGACCTACTTTAGGAAGCCCTAAAGGGGATGGAGGCTGCAAAAAGTACCAGTCAAAGTTACAGTTCTTCAACTTCCACAAGCTTGGTGCAACCTTTGGAGGTAGAGAATTCAAAGAAAATCAGTAAGCCTCCTCCCTTTTATTTGTCATTAATCATAGGAGATAAAATTGTTCATAATTGCATGATAGATAGTGGGGCTAGCTGTTCAATCACGCCTAAGGATATAGTTGACCGCCTAGGTATCAAGTATGAACCTATAACAAGAGGGGTGGTGCAGCTTGATGATACATCAATTCAGACCGTGGGAGTCATTAAAGACTTAAATCTAACCTTGCATGCCTGCCCGGGTTGTAGTGTGTTGCAAGACATCTCAGTGATTGACCTCCCTGCTTATTTTGCCATTTGTTTATCTGGGGAATTCACTGCCAAGATAGGTAGCTACCTATCTTCTAATTGGTCACACATGTTGTTTAGGACAATATATGGTACCAAAGTAACCATTAGGGTTGAACCTGTTGCCAATGATCATATAGAGCCATATACCCCAAGTCCTATCAACATGAATTGTACTCTCCATGAGGAGAAAGATGAAATTTTAGTAAGAGAGCCTACAACTTAGTTGGATGAAGTTCCTGATTGCCTACTCGATGAGTGGGCAAATGCATTTCAGTTTGATCCCATTAATGAGGTCAATGATACCGGCATGGGTACATATTGTACACATGAAGAAGACACCCCCATCCCCAATCTTTCAAAGGAAGGAAATGATATGTAGGGGACACGGGACATGTTCTTTGATGGTTCAAGGAACAAAAATGGTGCAGGGGTCGGTGTATTGCTGATATCTCCCAAAGGGGAGAAATATTTATTTTCTTTCAAATTTCAGTTTAGTTGCACTAACAATGTGGCTGAATATGAAGCTTTGATTTTGGGTCTCCAAACAACACAGAGCAGAGGGATCAAATCTAAGGTGCATGGAGATAGTGAGTTGGTTGTAAATCAGGTCAGAGCTCAGAATATCACCAAGAGAAACCTTCTCAAGTCCTACAAGCATAGAGCATGGGACCTAATTGAGGGATTTGAGGCCTTCAATATTTCCAGTGTCCATAGAAATCAAAATAATCATGCTAATGGACTGGCAACAGTAGGTGCCCAACATGACATTCCATCTCATGTTGCAGCAAAGAAAGAACAACATATTAGATTGGTGGTGAGACCTGAAGTGCTTGATAACCAAGTGAATTGGCAGGTCTTTGATCCTGATTAGCAGATTGTGAGATTCCTACAGGATTGATGTAGAGTGAATGTACTCACTTCCCCAACCGGTGCCAACTGGCTTCTACTCAAGGCTTCTATTAAACTATCCAATGGCTAAATGCTATCTCACCCTCCTAGGGTCTGCTATAACTCCCCCCTGAACCTATCCTAAGGTCCTTGGACTGTGGCAATTTCTAATTCTTGAAGAGAGTTCCAAACTCTCTTGGTCACACCTTGAGTAAGTTCAATCTACTCACTCACACCGTGAGCACAAACACTCCACCTAGGATCTTTGATTCCTTTACACAACCTAACATTTTAATGGTGGTCTCATACCCCTAATACACCCTTACACACTTTTCAATACATCTTCTCCTCACCGATTTCAAGACTGGTGGTATTTAGGCTTAAAATTAGGCCTATTCCTTGTAGCCTTTTCAAAATGGTAAAACTGAAACTTTTCAAGATTTTTCCCAACAAAAATAGGAGAAAATTTGATTTTCAGATACCCTTTTGGAACTTTTATACAATATCTAAAAATTGCATCTGGGTTTTGAACCTTGGGTATCTAACCCTTATAGAGCTAAGGAGGCCTAGTTTGCTCTTTCAACACCCAAACTTGGAGCAGAAACTTTAAACCACTTTAAAATGATTAAACAAGGAGAGTTTTGATTGTTTGAGGTCTGCACACACATAATCCACCCTTCTCCACCCTTCTTCTACCTCTGTGCATCACCCTTTATCATCTAGGGCACAATTTCAACCTTTTCCCTATGCTTGCCAAGCTCACAAGCCAAGCTAGGGTTTGATGTCATGACCAAAGTATGGCCTCCCCTGAACTAAAACAAAAATAAAAATAATATTTACAGGTTCTCCTAACATTCCAACAAGTTTCAACAAGTTTCAACTGTGGAATGTTAGGAAAAAGACATTTTTGCTCAAAACCCTAGTTTGTAGGGATTTTCCAGCCACCTGCACAAAAAACGCAATAACTTTCAAACTATACAACTTTAGAACCTTAGACTTGAATAAAATGAAAGGTAAAACACATATATACATTTCCATGCCCCTGAATTGTGTCTAACAATCCGTACAGGCTGTACACACAGCTTAGAGCAGCAAAAAATGTGAAAAAACTCAAGAAATGTGTGGAACCAGCATTGGGGATGGTTACAACTTACTCAACCAACCTTGCATGTTGGTTTCTTTCAAGAGTTGAACAATTGCAAATTTGTTATGAGCAACTTTGACAATTTTTGCTAGGTTGAGCAACTTTGCTCCAAACCACATTTGATCACCTCAAAATAACCCAAAACAACCTAGGAAATATTAAAACACCTCAAACAACCTATTCCAAGCCAAAATTCACAATTTCATTAACTTGCTCTACCTGGCACTCATAAGAGCCTGTATGCCTACATGGCTATGACAAAGGTCTCTTACGGCAATTACAACTCATGAGCAAACATTTATGGCCTATTGGCCCTATTACAAACACACAAAAAGGATTAAAACATCCCAAAATCAAAAACATTAAAAAACAAACAACTTTTGCATTTGTGCTCCTGCACCAAGGATGAAGCAGAGTTCTCCCTAGGAAGCAGGGCATGCTACATGACCAATACGGAGATCAAACCATGCAACTCAGTTCTAACAAGTTGCCCAAGGGGTTGATCACCTTGGAGGGGATCTTCGACCATGATGATCAAATGAAAGGAAGAGCAATGAACCTGGCTGCCAAGAAAGGAGACTACAAATCAATAGCCATGGCAGAAGGAAACACTCTCAATTTGGGAAAGGTATGTTCCCGATCAGATCAAAGTACTTTTGTTAATCTCTGTCAAAAGTATAATGATATTTTTGCTTTTACCTATGAGGATCTAAAAGGTTTTGATCCTAGTTTAGCTCAACATACCATAGAGTTAGATCCTAATGCTAAACCAGTCAGACAAAAGCAAAGGCCTATAAACCCCAAAATTGAACCTTTGATGAGGAAGGAGCTATCCAAGCTTACAGAGTCTAGCATTATTTTTCCAATTAAGCATTCTTCTTGGGTAGCTAATCTTGTTCCAGTTAGGAAGAAAAATGGGAAAATCAGATTGTGTGTAGACTTTAGGGATCTCAACAGAGCCTCCCTTAAGGACCATTATCCCCTCCCTTCCATGTAACAAATTTTAACCAAAGTTAGTGGCTCTGAAAGATTTTCAATCTTGGATGGATATTCAGGTTATAACCAAATCTTAGTCCAAGAATCTGACCAATACAAGACTGCATTCACTACTAAATGGGGCACCTATGCCTATTGTAAGATGCCTTTTGGACTAACAAATGCAGGTGCAACTTTTCAAAGGGCCATGGATATTGCTTTTAAGGGAATATTAGCATAATTTGTACTAGTATATCTTGATGATATTACTGTATACTCCAAGCATGCTATAGACCATTTTGCTCATCTTGAGCAAGTTTTCAAAAGGTGCAGAGAATATGGTGTGTCCTGGAACCCCAACAAGTGTGTATTTGCCACTGATAAGGGCAAACTACTTGGACACATTGTATCCAAGGATGGTCTGGCCATAGACCCAAAGAGGGTGGAAGCCATTGTGTCTCTTCCACTTCCACGTCACAAGAAAGGACTTCAAAGCTTCCTTGGAAGAGTCAACTTTGTTAATTATTTTATATACAATGTTAATTAAATATGAAACATTTTATATTTTTAGTATTTAATTATGTTCATTATTTGAATACATACATAATTTATTAAATATAATATAATTATTTACATATAATGTTTAAAAGTTCATTTATTTATTTATATTATTTAGTTAGATATATTTACAATTTATTAAAAATATATAGTTAAGTCATATTTATTATTATACATTACATGGAATAGCCTTACATGTCTGAATACGTTATCATTTCACTTGTCCTTTGGATGAGAAGGAGTGTCGTTTATTATTGTAAATGATTAAGCTAATACCTGCTTGACAAGGTGATTATTTAAAGCTCATCATACTAAACAAATAATTTTCCTTGCAAATAACAACCAACAATTAATAATTGCCATATGATAATTTTCCACAAAGTACAGTGAATGTAGTCTGCTATGTTTAGTGAGAGGATAGTAACACTAACAAAATTTGACTGTAGAATCTTCTCTCTCTTTATCTTGCCACATCTCTAGCTTCCCTTATCCTTCTCTCCCTCTCTCTATATCTATTTGTATATCTTTAATTTCTATTTATTTGTATATGTGTTTATCTCTTTGTCTCTCTCCGTTCCTCTCCCCTTCTGTATCTTCTTATATCTCTACTCGTCTATTACTCTGTCTCACCATCTATATCTCTTCCTCTTTGTCTACCTATCTCCCTCTATCTTCCACTCTCCCCTCAGTCTCAACCATAAACAAATAGATATCATTAGAGTCAAATGCAACTACAATAATAACATATAAGAGGAACCTCGTGCACATGTATCTTTTGTTTAAATTAATATATTTTTCCACGGCTATCCTCCCACAAAATGTCACATATGAAATGGTATCGTAAAATTCGCATATGAAATGGTATGTCCACATAAAAATTAGCATACAAAATGGCATTGGCATTGCATCATTGAACGTGGGACTCACACCTACTTACGGCCGCCCCTAATCACTGTGATGAGTGCAAACGGGGAAATTTTTAAGCGCCCAAAGAAATCGAAAGGGGGGAAATTTTTAATTCCCGCTAGTGTAAGTTTTCAAACTTATTAATTTTTATGTTGTTCTTTCATTTTATTGGGCAGGGAAAATGAAAATGATAATGGTGGCATTTGTTATTTATGGATAATATTGTTAGGTTTCGATTTAATTTGAGGTTACATTAGTTTAGGTGCCGGCTTGAGCTTTTGGACAGGTTTGTTGACTTTTGTTTGATGTTTTATTGTCTTGTTTTGAATGTAGGGTGCGATGGCATTTTAAACGCATGTTTGTAGAAAGTCCTATACATTTTTTTGTTATTTGTGGAGTTTATGACAGGTTTTTGCTGGTTAAAGAGCGGACTATGCTCTGAGGAATTTCCTTCATTTGAAACGTTTTCAAAATTTGTTTTTTATTAAAAAGCTACCCAAAGTAGAAGCCAGTGAAGTTGCGGTGTGAATTTTATTAGCTTAAGTGAGGGGCTCTGTGAAAATTTGAATTTTGAAGGTTCTCTAGGAAGCAGAAAGAATTGAAAGGCTGTCCATCTTCTGTATAAGGTAGGGACATTGAACTGAATAAGTTGGTTAGATTCGAAGTTATCTTTTGCACTCACACAAATTACGATAAAAGTTATATGGAATTTTTTTTGGTGAGAACTGTTTTCGTGCTAGAATTTACTAGTTTTAATATGAAATCTGAAGCTGTTTTAAAGGTTAAGGTTCTTATTTTGGTTTTGAAAGGGAATATCAATCCTGACACAGTTGTAAATTAATGCTATCACTTTGTTTTTTGGAGTAGTGTGTAGAGCTTACATTAGGAAGTCTAGTTTGTCAAAAGTTGGTTTTGCTGAAAACATCAGTTGAACATATACTACTGAAAAACCCCAGCATTGAGTCTGGGGTGCCAAACAAATGAACGTTGGCAGTTTCATTTGGCATGCCAGATTCAGTGATTCTTCTTAATTCATCTCCAAGTATTGGTTCCCTTCCCAGTTTTTCTTGTCTTCCTTCATAGACTATCCTGTATCAGGATTTGTTAACATGTATAGTCAAATTCTATGCTTTTGGGTATACCTGACCTAGCCACCTTACCTGGTCTGAAAGTGTTTACAGACTGCTTCCCCGAGGTGCTGGCCTGGAAGACCTTAAGGTGGTGTTACTTGTGGCAGACACACAGGGCACTGGCCGTTAAAAAAGCAGATATTTTTTTTTAAAGACAGTTTTAGAAAGAAAAAAAGTATCAATCTGACTTGGTTCCTCTTATATTGGGGGGATACACTGTTGTTGCTGGGGTCGTTGGAGCCATATCCTGGTCGTACCCAGGTGAGTATACTGGGAACCGGCCCTTAAAGTAGTCTTTTTTAAAATAGACAAATTTAAAAAGAATAAAAAAGCCCCATCAACCTTACCTGGCTACTCTTACACGTGATTTTAAGGAAAATCCCTTGGTTCATTTCATTGCACTGATTCCTGATCACATGCAGCACTCAGAAGTGAAGGATCTGGCCATTTTGTCCTACGGTCATTGTGCTGACAACTTTTGTTATGTCAGAGACGAAAATAAATAAAAAGAATGACAATATTTTTTTTTGATCTGTAATTTTTAGTATGTTTTATTAATATAAAAGTAATTTAAAACATAAAGCATATCAAAATCAGGGATTAATCCCTGCATCAGTCTCTGAGCATGAAAAAAAAAACTACTAACTTCTATACCACCTGAACCCCCCAAGCCACCATACCACTAACCACACCTATAGACTACTAACCAGCCAATCCTAAAATGTGGTCGACTGCCACAGTTACATTGCATCAAATTTAAACCAAAAAACAGACCCAACGACCAACCACCACAATTCAAAATAGAAACTAAAACAAAGTTACAGCTTTTTCTTCTTTTTACCTGGATCATTGACCCAAAAATCTTCAGGGGCAAACTTTGTTAACTGCTCTGCACCCTTCTTCTTTGCCTCTCGCGCCAAATGTAGCTACACTACCCTCTCACAGATGTAATCCTTCAAAGCCCCCCGGCCCACACGAGCCTCCTCCGTCCGAGCCTCATGGTCAGCACCATCGTTCTGAAGGATGAAGGGCTTGAACTCCGTTTCCATTCCATCCTGCATTATGCCTTCTCCAAATTGCTGCCGCAGTCCTTTACCCACCTCCGCTCTCACCATGGTAGAGGTCATCCCGCACAAAGAATGATCCCTACACACACTTGCACCACCCACACCACCTCCTCTTTTGAGCCAAAAACCAGCTCCCATGTGACTACCTTGGAGATAATGTCAATGTTCGTTTTGTAACGAAACTCTGATTGCAGATACTCCTCACCAAGCAACACTTCTAGAATTTGTAGAAAAGTGGGGTCATCAAATTTGAATAAACCCCGGAGCCTTTTTTCAAAAATCTTGCCAAAAAAGGTAAGTTGTTGTTTAATGGAATGAAGTGAAAAAATTGCCTCCATGCTTGCTAGCTGTTGCTCTCCTAGTCATCCCCCCTATCACTATCTCAAATGCTTCCTCTGCACACCTCAACTTGGGAAATACAAAATGGCTGCCCACCCTTGCATTTAAATTGCACCACCTCACCCCTTGTCAAATCCACATTTAATGATCATTAAGTCTTACTCGCTCGGCGATGTACGAATCACCCATTGGCCAACTCCACACCTCGGTAATCCTCGCACACCTTCCCTGCTCACCTCATGCATTGATGTGGCCGATTTGGAAAGTACACTGGGCAGATCGTTGCCTTCTCTCGTACATGAGAGATTTGAAAAGAATGAAAAGTTTCTAATTCCTTTTTAATTAATTGAATGTATTTGTTGATTTTCCATGAAGCCGCCACGCCTTTCATAATGGCCTTATCAATTATTTGTGAGTCACCCTCCAGATGCAAACAAGAAATTGATAGACTATGTGCCATCCTCACCCCCAACAACGCTGCCTGCACCTCTGCTTCATTGTTCATGCTGTCCACCAGTCTCCTAGCCCCAATGGCCAGGATATCCCCTTTCCAATCCCGAGCAACAAATCTAGCCCCAGGAGGCACTGGATTACCCCTTGACGCCCTGTCAAAGTACACCTTCACCCAACCTTCCTCTGGCTTCTGCCATACAACTCCTACCTTTATTTCCCCTTTCCCCAACTTCTTTTCTGGATCCACCCAAGAAAGCCCATGAACGGGCCAAAATAATGACAATATTATTATTAGTGTTTGCCCCCATAACATTTACAATCCCCTCTTAATTCTGTTTTAATTTATATGTAACTCTCGATTTTTTAATATTTTATTATTCTAAGTTTTCTGTTCTGTTTGTTATTAAATAGTGAGTGCCCAAGGTCATAAATAGGCCGCCAACTTGGGTGATCAGATTATCCTATATTTAGATGTCTTCATCCTAATGAATTTTCTAAAAATATGTCTGTCGTTTGTCCACTGTCCAGCTAGAATAAAGTAGAAAATAAAACAAAGCAGTGCCTGAAAAGAACCTTAAAATCTGTGCTCAAATTAAGACAAATTTTGCTCCTCAACAACAGTTTTAAATAATAATAATTGTTACATTTTTCAGTGCCCAGCAGGCAGCATTACTCACTAAATTAATATTTGATTTATCTTAATTGTTGCGCCATAGCACCATCTGAGCAATCTCAAAAAATCAAATACTTTCTCTTTGTGAGGAAGGTGTTCTCTGTTATTTCCATCTTCATTTTCAGTACATTAAACTTTCCTTTTGGTAGGGGCCTTGTCAAAATGTCTGCAATCTGCTCGTTTGAAGGAATATATTGAGAAATACCACTCCCTTTAAACTTGGTCTTTGAGAAAATGATAACGAATATCGATATGCTTGGAGTGATAACGAAACATTGGATTTTTAGAGAGCTTAATGCAACTTTGATTGTCACAATAAACTATTGTCGGCTTCAACATTGGATTAGTAAATTCTCCTATCCATTTGCAAAGCTGGATAGCCTCACAAATAGCATAAGAAGTTACTATGTACTCCACATCAGCAGAACTTAATGCTATAACTACCTGTTTCTTGTTGAACCAGGATATCATTCATGACCTCAAGTTGAATCAAAACCTTGAAATGTTCTCTGTAGTACTAGCATCATTTGCCCAGTTTGAATCTGTGAAACCATGAAATGTCGATTCTTTATCTCCAACATTTTTTAACCCATAATGAATTGTGCCCTTCTAGTATTGGGCATATGTGTTTTTTGGGATGCAGGGGGTTGGGTGCAACTCCCCCAACTTAAATATATGTTATTTCACACTTAAAATGGGGTGTGCCATGAATGTCCTTGTGGCCTTTAAGTCCTTTATTTGGGCATGATAAGCGCCACCTCCAGACCCTACGGGAGGTCCTTCTCCTTGACTTTGCTGAGGGCTACTACTGCCAGACCTTTACCCTAGCCTTCAAAAAATATTATTTTGTAACATTTCAGATGGAAAAATAGTATTTTTTTCAATTAGATTCCAAGTAAGTGAATTTCATTTATATTTTTGGTTTGTCGAGTCATTTTCGATTAATGATACTATGATATAAACCATTTTGATTTATGTAATGTTCCGTTTAGGAACAATGCAATATATCCACAAATGAAATGCTTTGATACCACTTGTAATGTCCCTTTTAGGATATCTTGGAATTATGGAACAATTACTTAAAACCCTTATACCTTTTTTTTGGTTAGTAAGTAGCTGGTAAAGGCCAGCTCCCATTATATTGATAATAAAAGTGTGTTAAAGTATGATCATTGTGTCCATATATCCAAAAGATACGTATACCCTATACAGCCCGAAAACATCTACCTTGTTACAAACCCGACATAGAAAATCCTAACAAAATAGGGGGTGAACCAGCCAAAACTACCCCCAAATTGGAAGCCATCCAGAAACCCACTGACATTTACAGAATGTGGGCAATCTATAGTAAACCCATCAGTGATGCAAGCACTATACTATTACCATATCTATAGACAATACTATCTATAATAGCATAACCCTAGAATGACAAATAGGTTACTCATCTTCCTTAGTCTTGGCTTCCTCATCTTCGTTTGCAAGGGGCTTTTGAGAAGCAACGACACGAGCAACCATAGGGCACTTGTGATGTCCCCTTCTAGTTGACATTTGTCAGTTGAGTAGATTAGCCTATCACTGACCCTCGTAGGCTGATGAGGTTGGGTAGAGGGTCCGTCAAAGTTTGATTCACCATCTTTAGAGCAAGCACTCCAGGTCTGGTCTTTGTTTGAGGTCTCCAGGACTCTGTTTGAGATACTTTCTATTTTTAGCAGTCCTGTTATTTATAGCCAGTAGGTTGGGCAAGGACAGATTATGGTTTGGCAGTCTCCAGTTCAAACGACAGGCATTTCTGATGAATACTTAGAGAGATATTAATATTTAATTATTTTTAATTAAATATTAAATGGCGAACTTTAATGTTTTAATGTTTTAAAAAGTCACTTAAGTTATAACTTAAGTGAGGGTCTATTTCTCATCAGATGGGGCCAGTTTTTTATATTAAATGGAAGATGATTTATTTTTTGACACTTCAATAGTCAAAAATAAATAATAAAAGTTAAAACATCATTAAAGGCCAAGTCGCACCTTTCTTGGGAATCGCACCAACCCTAAATGGAGAAGATTAAAGAAGATTTTAGGTCTTCTTTTCATTATGCTAAGTTTTGATATTTTTGTTTGGAGCTCTGAGAGGAGTTTTGGCCTAGGGTTTCAGCAGAAGATTCTTCTGCAGTGATTAGAGGTATCAGTACAGGAAAACGTGGGATTGCTGTTGTCAGAGGTTGTGAAATATCAGCTGATTTTGCTCTTTCAATTGGTTTTATCCAGAAACCAAGATTGGACAGATTGGAAAGGGGTTTATTAATTTTTATGCAAAAGATTGATTGCCGCAGAGTCAGAACAGAGGCAGGAATAAGTGTGTGACAGATGGGGGTTTTGTGCATGTACAGCTTGCTGATCTGCCGTACCTTTCTTCCTTGAAAGGGTATGATTTTTGTTGAGGAGGAGTCCAAAAATTCCGAAACAAATGCCAGAAGGGACGCCTTGCCAATGTCTTTCCATCGGGCTAACATGCGAGTATTTTGGGTCAGTTTAAAATAAATTGCAGCTTGCTGTCATAAAATCTGTGCATGACCAACAATAGGAAAATAGGGTTTTAACAGAATATACTGGTATTTATCAGTTCTTCTCTAGCTGCTTGTTATTTTTATTTGAGTATTAAATAAATGATGAACGGATGTAATGAGGGTTTGATCAGTGTTGTTGAATATAAATTGATTTTCAGCAAATACCATTAGTTGCTTTTTGTGCTTAAGATTGTCAAAATTCTATTTGTTGTTGTTATTTGCAAAGAACACACTTGAAACGCAACAGGTTCAACAAAACGTTAGTTGTCTCAGTTGAGGACACAATGATCATACTTTAACACACTTTTATTATCAATATAATGGGAACAATTACTTAAAACCCTTATACCTTTTTTTTGGTTAGTAAGTAGCTGGTAAAGGCCAGCTCCTATTATATTGATAATAAAATTGTGTTAAAGTATGAACATTGTGTCCATATATCCAAAAGATACGTATACCCTATATAGCCCGAAAACATCTACCTTGTTACAAACCCGACACAGAAAATCCTAACAAAATAGGGGGTGAACCAGCCAAAACTACCCCCAAATTGCAAGCCATCCAGAAACCCACTGACATTTACAGAATGTGGGCAATCTATAGTAAACTCATCAGTGACGCAAGCACTATACTATTACCATATCTATAGACAATACTATCTATAATAGCATAACCCTAGAATGACAAATAGGTTACTCATCTTCTTCAGTCTTGGCTTCCTCATCTTCGTTTGCAAGGGGCTTTTGAGAAGCAATGACACGAGCAACCATAGGGCACTCCAGACCACACGCATGGTGAGCCGGGCTTTTGGCCATCTCCATAAATCTTGCATGGCATTCTCCAACCATTCCTCACTAGTCGTAGATAGACCAAGAACTAGCATCATCTTGGGTTTCTTCTTCAGCAACCACCAAACCCTCCTTCATGTAAGTGCTAATTTAACCGCCCTCTTTGCAAGCTACTACTCCCAAGAGTCTCTGCAAGAAGAGGATGCTGTGACCCATAGCCTCCCAATGCTCCTCGAACACATTTGGCTCCAGAGTCCTCACAATTGGGAATTTTCTGATTTCATTGTCCCCACCACATGTCATGTAATAGTTCTGCGAAAGGGGAACCGTTAATTTTTGGGCCACATTGTCCAGTGCGACGTCGATCGCTCCTAGAAAGTTATGCTTAAAGAGAATTTGACACAACTTTTTAGCTTTCCCTTTTGTCACTCCACCATATAACATTTTTACCAAAAACATTGCAGTGATGTCTGTGTTCACCCTATAGCGGTGAAAAGCATTTCAGAAATTCCTTCCCCAAAACCGATTTCACCGTATGCTACACTAATGGGTGCCCAAACACCATGATAGTGACTAACCTCTTGTCTATGACTTCGCCTAAGAATGCCATTTGTCTTTTGGATGATTATAGTAGCAATGGCATGTCCATGTTTTTGCCAATAGTCTCAATCCACAATTTAAGGAAATTTGCCAAAATGAGTTTTTGCATGTCAATGTTGCCTGAAATAAACCTCCCACACTTGTCTTCATCATGAGATATACATCCACTTCAAGGCTCAATATTTGTCGTATCTCACTGCATAAATTCCACGTTCCTTCCTATTGATTGTGAATTAAAGTTGTGCTGATGTCATCATCTATAAGCAATAGTTCTATCTTCTGAAGATCGCATACAAAATACTCCCTTGTATGAACACGTGTAGTACAACTCTGTTGCCAAGGAGTGAGAGATGTGATGTTTTTTTTTTGGAAGTACTCAATTCTAGATGTCCAGAATCCAAGCTGTGTGCATGATCTGCCACATCCAATTGAAAAATCGACCTATGCCAAATCATCTTCTCGCAATGGCTTTTGAGGCTCTTTTTGCCAACTCGTCCATGTTGATGTGTTTTTAAGGCACATGCGAACACAAAATAAAATACCCAAAAGTATCTTATCCTCTCTTGACCAGAGTCTCTCAAATGCTGAAGATTCGCATAAGGATCACTTGAGACAACTCCAAGGTTCCTCAATGTCGGGTCACGATGCGTGGATAAGCACAGTTGGTCGTTGTGATTGTTGTTTCTTCAAGGGGTCTTACATTATACATGAATGCTTGAATTACTGGAACTTTGATTCTATCTACTTGCGTGGAGAATAAAAAAGGGCAAAAGACATAAGGGTTGAGGGAGTTTAATCTAATCCTAAGAATGCAAGAGACAATGAATTATTGAGTGAAATTAAACTAAGCTCTGCTTCGCCATCAAAGAACAACTCTACAAAGCTAGTGCGATCTTCTAAGGAGAGCAAAATGATGTTCAAATCACTACCAATGGCATAAACACCATCAAGACGATGCATATCCGTGAGGCAAGTAGCAATTGAAGTTAAGGTCATATAATTCCAGTTGACCAAATGATCTTCTAACTTTGATTCGAAACTATCCTCTTGAATATCTCAATGCTGAAAGCCATGAAGGTGTAGGGTGTAGATGTTGACTCCCTCTTAGTTTTGAATCTTGATAATGCCTTGGAATGAACCTTTGATGTCATAACTTCTTCATTCCTTTGAAATTCTTTCTTTGTGATTCCCTTCATGCTGTTGATTCTTTCATCTACGTCTTGATGCCCTTGTATTTGCCGATGAAGTTTTCTTTCCTCTTGAAGTCATCTTCCTTGTATCTTGATCTTGATGTTGAAATTTCCTCCTTGGGATACTTGTTCCGATCTTCCTCCAACCTGGTCCCTTTGATTTCTTTCTTTACCTCCTGCAAAACAAACAAATGGGTATCAAACACACATGATATATAACCTTTACATGCTCTCAATTTGACATGATCTCCTATTTTATGTGTCGCAGGTTTGACAGGTGCATTCAGAGGGGAGGTTGCTCCTAAGGATAGGCAAAGGAAGGGAATTTCGCTCCTATCAGGGAGCAATGGAAATTATTTCATACTTAGCCAAAATTTCATCCACTTTCTCCATTCCACCAACTCAAACCTTAAGTTTTAGTCTTCATGTGCAAAAGTCATTAAATCTCATTCACCGAATGCCTTGAGGATGACTTCGCTTGTAGGATGGGGCAATGGAAGTCAAATTCGCTCCTAAGGAGGAGCAATGGAAGCAAATTTTGCTCTTGGAGAGGCGCAAAGGAAATGAATTCAAATTCATCCTTCATCAACTTATGCTTGGGTATTTTGCCATCTACACATGTGAAGGTGTCAAATCAACCTTAAGGGGTCTCTAAAATCAACTTCGCTCCCAAGCTTAAGCAAAGGAAGTCAAATTCGCTCCCACTGAGGAGCAATGGAAGTAAATTTCGCTCCAATCAGGGAGCAATGGAAATAAACTCAAATTTGAAACTTAACTCCTTTTCACCCATTTACCTTCATTCCACCAACTCAAATGTATTGAATTATGCTCATGTGAGGCTCTAAAAGCAAATTCACTCTCATGGGGGAGCAAAGGAAGAAGATTTCGCTCCAAATGAGGAGCAATGGAAATGTTTTTTGCTTTGAACCTTGAGCAATGGAAGTGACCTTCAAACTAATTCCTCTAGATCAGTCTTATCAACTCATGCCTTAGGTTCCTGCTTTCATGCACAAAATGTTATCAAGTTACCCCCTATGAAAGCCTTAGAGATGATTTTGCTCCTAACCAAAGACAATGGAAGGGAAATTCGCTTCCGAAGGAGAGCAATGGAAGTGTTTTTCGCTCGTGGAGAGGAGCAATGGAAGTGACCTTCAAACTCATCCTCTATTCCTTAGTCAAAATCATGATGAACTTGATGAGGTTGATCCTTTTAATTATCAAAACAAGGTTGCTTTAGTTGAAATTCATCAAATTGCCCCTAAATATGCACAGGGAGCAAAATCACCCCAAGGTGAGGGCAAAGGAAGAGAATTTCGCTCCTGAGAGGGAGCAATGGAAATGGCCCCCACACTTAGCCCATTTCAAGGTTGTTGATCAAAGATTGCATTCATTGTTCGAACCAAGACACCTCATGATGGCTAGAGGTAATTTTAGATGATTTGGAAGGCCTGGAGAGGGATCTTGCTCCTAAAGGGGAGCAATGGAAGCAAAATTCGCTCCAAGATTGGAGCAAAGGAAGTGAATTTCGCTCCAGGGAGGAGCAATGGAAATTGTTGGATACTTAGTCAAATTTTGCTCTCTTATCTCACCTCTCACTGAAGTATGACTGGGTAACTTGGATGATGAAGGAAACACCTGCATATTTAGCTAGACTTGATCTAAAGGATTCCTCCATCAAATTCTCTTCTATCTCTTGCTTATGCCAAGCTAATGAGCAAGGTCAGTCAACTTAGGAAGTTCACTCCTCCAAAGGAGCAAAGGAAGTTTATCAATCTTAATCTCATCTTCCTCATACTACCTTCCTCTAGAAAAAGTGCAATCGCTCCACTTTAATGGGCAAGGAAGAAATTCGCTTCAATGCCAAGGCAAAGGAAGTTCGCTCCAAAGCATGAGCAATGGAAGTTTTCCCATACTTAGACAAATTTCGCCCTATGTGACCCTCTTGACTTGACTTCTCTGTTGGCAACAACATTGAGGGAAAACTGGGAGGGGGGGGGGGTGAATCAGTTTTCACTTGATCTACAAACTTAATCACAAAAACAAATCTGATAAACCGCAGCAATAACAAAAATAAGCAAGATGATAAGACAACACACAACACCAAGATTTTGACGTGGAAAACCCAGTTAAGGGAAAAACCACTATGGGAACCTACCCACAGTAAGATGATACTCTGTAGTAGTATGTGAAAACATTACAATGGGGAATGCATGTTGGATGGTGGAATATTTATCTGTCAGAGTAAGTTTGTTAGGAATGCACATGCATTCAGGCACACTGCCTAGAGCTCATTGCTCAAAAGATAATGGCTCGAAAGGCTGAAACCCTCAGGGAAGTCTCACTGACTTACAACAAGATTCAGACTACAATTCGGAAGGAATGAACTGCAATAATAGCATCTCCAAACGCCTGATGACAGTTCCGGTTAAGCACAATGTCTGCTTTGCAACACCAAACTCTGCTCAATCACAATGCCAAAGGATGAATCACTTGATCACACATACACCACTCTCTGATAATGTAGACACAACCTTGATAACTAAATTACATGACAATATCACCTATTTATACAATTCATCAACCTTGACAACAAGTTCGGCTAAACCCTCAATTCACAATTACAAAATCACATCACACGATACAAAGATCGACCACCGGACCAATACAATGATTTACATAATATAACATAGTCTTAAACCAAATCTCCAAATACGCAACACCACCGGAAATCACGCCAAGATCAATCGCAATATGCTACACCACCAAGAAAACCGCATAACACGAAGAACATCACCGGTTCAACAAAATCACCAAGAACTCGCACAACGATCAATGCGGATGGTCAAGACAAATAGGACATGCTTAGGAAACACCAACAAGCATGTTAGAATCATCAGCAACAATTGCACCAACACCACTTATTAAATCTTCATCGATCAACATATGAACCTCAAGAATACTCGAACAACAAATGTCACGAAGAAAAGATAACTTGTGGAGCACCAAATCACGAACCATCTGAAATGAAGATACACAAGACCATCCCAAACAATCTTCCCAAATCTTAGCACAAGATTTGATCACATTGGAATATACCGGAGGAAATACTGAACTCTGCAAAGCACTAATCAGATAAACAATTTGCAAAACCGGATCATCTGATATGATCAATTAAGCTTCCCGAATCACCAAGACCAATACATAAGAATATAGTGATACAAGAAATATTCCATACACCAAACCATAATCCTAATAAACCAATCTGCAATCACCGGAGCAGGAATATGTTGACATCAATGACAACAACATATCCTAGTAGCATCAATGTCCAACAATCTCCCCCTTTGGCATTGATGGCAACATATGAATGTGAAAAACAATCAGTGCAAAGAAAGAAATTATCTCCAACAAACTCTCCTAAGATCAAGCAGATAAAATAGTTTTTCACATGCTTCTCTCCCCCTTTGACAACAATGCCAAAGCCAAGATATAGATTATGCTTTACTCCCCAAAACTCATCCTCATGAATCTCTCCCCCTAAAACACATAAGCGGACTACTCCACCAGAGGAGCAACACAAACTCATCAATCCGGATAAAAAGATAAGACTGTGAAGTCCACCGAATTGATGCAGCTCAATGCATCTAGTTCTCATTAGGAGGGGTGGATACCCCTAACTTGTCTCTCAAATAGACAAATGTATCTGTAAGCAAAGGTTTAGTGAAAATATCAGCAATCTGTTCCTTTGTAGATACATACTCCAACTTAACTTCCTTTTCATTGACTTTCTCTCTCAAGTAATGATATTTGATTGACACATGTTTAGTCTTTGAATGTTGCACTAGATTCTTTGACATGTTAATAGCACTGGAACTATCACAATATATGACAGTAGGCTCATCATAAATAACACTGATATCTTTCAACATTTGCTTCATCCAAACCACTTGAGTGCAGCTACCAACAACAACAATGTACTCAGTTTCAACAGTAGATAAGGATACTGAATCTTGTTTCTTACTAGCCCATGAAACCAATTTCTTACCCAAAAAGAAAGCACCATTGGATGTACTCTTCTGGTCATCAACATCACCAACTCAATCAGCATCAGTGTAAGCACATAACATGAAATCATCATTCCTCGGATACCACAAACCATAATCCACAGTTCCCTTCAAGTATCTGAATATTCTCTTCACAATAGTGACATGACTCTTTCGGATCAGCTTGATACTAGCAGCCATGCACACAACATGAATAATGTCCAACCTAGTCTGAGTAAGATATAGCAGTCCACCAACCATATATCTGTACAAACTCTGATTAGCTTTCGGAGATTCATTATTCTTGGATAATTTGCAGCCAGTCACCATAGGAGTTCCAACCGGTTTGGAGTCATCTAACCCAAACTTCTTCATCAATTTCTTCACATATTTAGTTTGAGATAGAAAAATACCTTTTGTAGTCTGTGAAATCTATAAACCTAAGAAAAATTTCATCTCACCTATCGTAGACATCTCAAATTCTTTCTGCATATCACTGGCAAACTTCATGCTCAAGTTATCATCACTTCCAAAGATAATATCAACAAAGACTTCAACAATCAAGATGTTATCATTTTCAATCTTAAAATACAGATTACTATCAGTAGTCCCTTTGTTAAATCTCAATTTCAACAAATACTTATCTAATCTAGCATACCAGGCTCTAGGGGCTTGTTTCAATCCATAAAGAGTTTTCTTCAATTTACATACCATGTCTCCATCATCTGATAATGAAAATCCATCAGGTTGCTCAATGTAAGCTTCTTCCTCAAGGTCACCATTCAAAATGGTGGATTTGACATCCATCTGATATACCTTGAAATCTTTATAAGCAGCTTATGCAAGCAACAATCTAACAGCTTCAAGTCTGGTCACCGGAGCAAAAGTCTCCTCATAATCAATTTCTTCTTTTTGTGAATATTCTTTACATACCAGTCTTGCTTTATTTCTGACAACTTCACCGGCTTCATTCAATTTATTCCTAAATACCCATTTAGTACCAATCACATTCTTCTTTAGGTCTAGGTACAAGCTCCCATGTGTTATTCTTCTCAATTTGATCCAGTTCTTCTTCCATAGCTCTCATCTAATTTTCATCTTTACAAGCCTCAACAACATCTTTAGGTTCAACTTTAGAAATCAAACATACCTTTTTAGCAGCTAGCTTTCTTTTAGTCATCACACTTTTAATTTTATCTCCAATAATCTGATTTTCTGAATGATTCAATCTTACATACCTCGGAGTTTTCTGATTGTTCTGATTTTTAGGTTCTCGCACCTCTCCACCGACAACAACAACAACATCCGGATTGATTGTCTCTACCGGATCAGTTTGCTTCAACTCTTCAGTCTGAATAGGTGTTATACCAACATGTTGACCATCATCATATCCACATGCTTTGATCTCTTTCCCAAGGTTCTCATCCACCTTCACATTTGCACTCTCTACTATCTTTCTCAGTCTCTTATTGTAGCACCAATAGGCTTTGCTCTTTGTAGAATAACCCAAAAAAACTCCTTCATCACTTCTTGCATCAAACTTTCCTATATCCTCATCTCTCCTGATATAACACTTGCTACCAAATACTCTAAATAAAATATCTCACAGTATGAATATGACCAAACCATAACTCATAAGGAGTCTTACCAGTATCACCTTTAATATGAACTCGGTTGAATGTGTAAACAACAGTGCTAACAACTTCTCTCAAATAGATCTTCGGAACATTTCCTTCAATCAACATAGTCCTTGTAGCTACCTTATCTTTTACAACACTATTCGTCCTGTTGTCTAGTCTCTTTGCTCCCAAAGCAATAATATTCCCTTGCCAATCCCTAACAACAAACCCCGTTCCCAATGGACCCGGATTGCCTTTAGATGCTCCACCAAAATTGATTTTATAGCATCCTTTCATTGGTTTCGTCCATGTCACCTCCTTTGAATGACTAAGTTCTGGATGCACCCAACTAGGCCCATTAACAGGTTGAATGTTTTAATATATTATATTATTATTATTTATTATTAAATCCTATTTCAAAATGGGGACATTACAAGGACCTTATAAAATAAATTATAACATTTTATAAAAAATTTAACTAATTAACACAAAAATATTTTTCTTTAATATTAATTAAATAATAAAGGTCTCATAAAAAGGTTGATAACTAATTGAATGGGTGCAACTTATGTTTTCACCCTTATTTTAAGGAATCTCAAGTATGCGATATTTAGAGAGAGAATTTAATTATGTGTGAATACTTTGATATTCACTATGATTGCATGAGAGAGGTTTTATGTGAGGCCATTGGAGGAGGGGGAAGGGATTGTTGAAACCCTAGATTCTTATGAGTTTGTAATGGTTTAGACATTGTTGTAAGTTTTTTCAATATAATGACGCTTACGGGCTTTTTCACTTTTGTGATTTTCCCACCATAAATTGATGTGTTCTTTTGTTATGTTTGTGTATAATTTTATTTAGTGCACATAATTTTAATACAATATATTTCATACATAGTTGAATGATCAATTTTAAAGATCTAAGGTGTTCAAAGAAATCTCTTTTAACTATTTGGTTTCTATAATATAGAGTGTTAAGTTACCTTGCTTACAAAACTTTCCAAGGAATATCATGTGGTATTCCCTTTGAAACAACAAAATTAGAGGACTGTCCAGAAACAAAAAAGGAATTAAGACAACAAATTTTGTCATTGAAATTCTAGATTGTAGCAAATCTGTGTTGAATTCAATATCGCATCTTCATTGCAAAATCTTGATATATCAATTGGCTCAGGAGTAAGTTGAAATTTCCAATTCTTGTTCATTTGGGTATATGCAGCATGAAATATACTCAAATTTGCCCCAGGCTGTGTGCAACGAAGTATTCATGCTATTTGCATTTCAGAAATTCATGAGAGGTTTGTTTTCTTTGTTATGGTTGATATGCTGAATGTCTTGTTTGTCTTTGTGTTAGCAGGCAATGCCCTCTAAATGATGCCTTTTAAATCAATATTTTGATGCAAAGCATGGATATGCAAGGCATGGATGCGATGAACTGTTCAGTTGGTGAACACAAAACACATGTTAATGTATCTCGTAAGCCAAGAATTATTCTAGCTGCAAGTGGAAGTGTGGCAGCAATTAAATTTGGAATTCTTGCCCACAGTCTATGTGAATGGGCAGAAGTCAAAGCAGTAGCTACAAAATCTGCATTGCACTTCATTGATAAAACATCTCTTCCTGCTAATGTTAATTTTTACACTGATGACGATGAATGGTCAAGCTGGAGCAAGATAGGTGACATTGTATTGCATATAGAACTCCGGCAATGGGCTGATGCTATGGTAGTTGCTCCACTATCAGCAAACACACTTGCTAAGGTATATCTAATTCAGAATATGTTACTGCTTTATATAGTTTTTCTTGTTTGGCAGGATATAGATATTTTTTAGTGAAATGGTCTAGTATTTGATTGGATGCTAAAACCTTTAGCAAGCAGCCATTGTCATTTCATGCGTCATAATTTTAGTATGATCATTTTTCTGCTAGAATTGCAGCTTTGGGCTATTTATTTGAACCTAAGTTTTTGTGGTCGTCCAAATTGAAATAGTTGAAAACAAAAGGGGAGACTGTATAAGCATCTATAAACATCCTGAATAGGTCCTCAGCATATACCAATAAATAATTTTTATAAATACCTCATAATATCATATTCATAATTTGCAAAAATGATAATATTCAAGTCTCAAAATGTCATGACACAATGAAAACTTTGATTACAAGCCATGGCTCATAATTAATATCCATATTCATCTTCATCAGAAGCATCAAGGTCAACATTTGGTTCAACATCATTTGAACCACAATCTATTAGATCGCCACTCCCACTAGCTATGATTGTGTCAAGTGCAAGAGCTGCCCCATCTATAGAGACTTGGGCAAGTTGTGCAACTGTAGCATCTAAATCAGCACACTCAAGGGCTAGATCCCTATTCCTTGTCACACCCTCATTGTATTCAGGTTTCTTATGTGATAATATATGAAGGTTGGAGTGTATGTAGATCAAATCCTTTGCTTTTTTTTGCACCCAAATGATTGCGCTTGACTGAGTGGATGGAGTATGTACTCCAATTCCGCTCACTTGAAGAAGAACTTGTAACTTGTTGAGTTTGCATACAACATCTAGTTAAAAACTTAAAACATAAATTATAAAATAAAAATATTTTAATATGGTAGCATCAAATGGATTTGATAAAAATAAAAAATAAAAAAGATACATACTTGGGAGAGAATTTTAATTGCAAGAGGCTGCAAGAAATCAGAGCCTTGACCATGTACATACCACTACTCATCAACATCCATCCTATATTTGGAATGAAGAGAGGTAGTATCATGATATTTTGAAGATAGGAATTGGCTAAGCTCGCTCAAGACAATATTTTGAGTTTCATCATTTGAATATATCTTTCTAAATGCAACCTTATAGCCAGTAGCAATCTCCACATCTCTATATGGTGGCATCCTCCTTGGCAATGCAAGTATCTCTTTGCTATAAAACTTTGGCATCAAATCATATGCTAAGAGATGTAAGGGGGTGGTCATCTTGTTCCAACGGTCTACAATAATTTGTTTTGCACAATTTTGAAAAATGTTTCTATTGGGTCATGTTCCTTAGCCTCTATTATTGCTCTTATTTTCTCCACCATAGAGTCCATGCCATCATAAATTTCACCCATGTGAGTGAAACTCAAAACATACTCCACACGATCCCACTGCTTGTCATCAAGGATCAATGCACTTACTTTTTGGGCTCTTTTTGTGTTTGACTACTTCCATACACTCCACAAGGTGTTGATGACTATGGCACTCAAGACCTCTTGCATCTTCACAAGTCGTCTTAAGAGGAGTGTGTGAGATGCAAATTGTGTTTCAGCAACCTATCATGGCATAACAAATACATGTCATATGTCAACTATAAAAAATAAAATTTAAACTACCTTTAACGACTCCAACTTGGAGAAGGTCTTGAATATGGTTTGTGACATGTGATGATTAGTCAAACATTTGAATCTCCTCGGCCTCCATGTAAACTTGTTTGACCCAATCAATTTGTGTGCCAATATTTTGCATGATTAAATTGAGTGAGTGGACTGCACTTGTCCAAAATATGTGGTTATATGTAGCCTCCAGTATAGACCTAGTTGCGCTACAATTTTTAGCATTGTTCATTTTGAGGCTCCACTCAATGGATTCTATGAGGATATTGACAATGAAACTTGCATCTTTTACTTACCCCTCACAATCCATTGCTTTCAAAAACATCACTCCTTTAGGGGACATTGCTATAACATTGATCAATGACATATTTTTGCAATCTTTCCATACATTAGAAATGGTGGACACACCTGTTTTCAACCATGTATCTTTGATCACTCTCAATCGTGTCTCTACTGAAGCTTTCTGCTTCGCCAATAAGGTGGTTCACACCTTTTCATGGCCGAACTAACATAATCAAGAGGTGTATTGCAAAGGGTATTCACCTTTTCCTGCCAATAAGGTGATCTAACAATGTTGAAAGGAAGCCCATTGCCATAAATGCAACGAGCAATGCTTTGATTTGAAATCTCTCTGATTTCATTTTTGAAGGCCCTATCCAATGGGCCCTTTTTTGTGTAACCACGACATCCTCTGGTTCAGAAGGTGGTGGCATTGGCATGAAAGGATGTGGGCCAGCCAGTTTTGTGAAGCCACTAGGAGGCCTCTTTGTGCTTGTCTTGACCAGAAGATGATCAATCTTTGATTTCTTGCTTATCATGTCGACTTCCTCTTGTTCTCTAATATATTCTAGTATTAGAGCTTTTTATATCCCTTTGTTATATGACCCCTTACAAGCGTTTACTTCATGTCTAGGGATGGTGCATAAGTGACCTTTCATTTGATAGTATGAGCTTGTATACTTTATGCCACAATGGTTACATTGCCAAAGATAGCTCCCATTGCTAGACATTTGCTTGATCATTGTTGTATAACAGCAAAGTGGTGAACCTACATCAATTTTAAAAGGCCTCTTTTCACTTTGGTCTTGGGCAACTAAACTAGAGCTTCCACTTGGAACCATTATGTACGAATAATGAACCTAAAATGGAAAGCTGAAAACATTATTGAAATGTTTTTGGCATTATAACCCCCTATTATGCATACAAAGTGTAAAGAAATATTCAAAACTTCTTAAAATAAAAAAAAAAAAAACTTGAATTTTTTTGAAAAAATTCTTGAAAACTTGAAAAAAATGAAGATTCACTCACTTTTGATTGTCAAATATTTCCTTCTCCAATGATTTCAATCCTTTGGTGTGTGTCTCACACCTCCATAGTCTACACCTTTGAAGAAAAATGCAACAACCTTCAAAAACAAGTTTGGAGGAATTTTTTTGTGAAAAATGCAACTACTGTGATGAAAAATGAGTGAAATAAGCAAAAGGAGGCATTCATAGGTTGAAATTAGGGTTTGGCATGCTTTTTTATGTTTTAAAAGTGTTTTTATTGAAGTGGGTCCCATTTTTGGGAACCCATGGGTTTGGAAATGATTGGGTATGCTTGGGTTTAGCCCAAGTGCTTGGATTTGTTGTGGGTTTGGCCAAGCCGAACCCACGGCGAATCCAAGTGCTCAGGCCAAAGGACAAACTCAGGGGTGGAACCAGATTATACCCAGACCCGTTTTGCACTCGTATCGGATCTGGACCTCTAGGCATGGTTCTTGTATTGTAGCATCTCATACAAGCAATCTTTAGAGATTTGGTTGCCAGGTTATACAAGTTCTAATTGGGCTGGTACCATTAACAAAAGATTTGCTATTAGCTTTGTTTTTACTACAAATTTTGGAACTATTTCATGGCAAAGTGTTGATGTGTTTTTCATGCACATGCGAACACAGAATAAAATACCAAGGTATCTTATCCTCTCTTGAACAAAGTTATCTGAATGCTGAAGATTTGCTTAAGGATCAATCGAAATAACTCCAAGGTTCTGGTATGTAGGGTCTCTACGTGTGGATAAGCTTAGTTGGTTTGATGTGATTTTGTTGGAATCATAAGGGGACTTACATTCGAATGCCTGAGTGCTCGATTTGCTGGAACTTGAATCCTATCTACTCACTGGGAGATAAATAAATAGCAAAAGGTGTAAGGTTTAGAGAGTCTAATCTAAGAACTAGAATGCAAGAAGATAGATGAATGATTAGGTGGAGTCCTACTCGGTTGGGTCTCACCATCAAGTTGAACAATCCGACACCATCTCAATGCAATCTTCTAAGCAACGCTTCGAATATGTTCAAATTGTTACACTATCAGACACTGATCACCATTCAAGTTAATGCATGAACAATAGACGCATAACAATTCGAGATTAAGCTCATTCAATGCCAGTTGACCACACAGGGCACACTTACAATCAGTAAGAGGCTAGTGGTATGGACTAGGCGGATTCCACACGAGTGCATTCAACAATTTATTTCATTCAATCTAATCATTTACCATCTAACATGAAGATCCAACAAGAGACCATGCATATTGCAAAGAAACGACACATTTCACCATAACTTCAATGAAAAGGGATAGAAACGACACATTTCACCATAACTTCAATGAAAAGGGAGTTCATTTACAATTTCTTGCCTTCTCCTCCTACTCTACTCTAACTTCTATTCTATTATCTTTAGACTATCTATTGACTATTAACTACTGCTATTAACTATTCTAACCTCTATTAACCTTTACAAATGAAGAGCCAGAGCTTTATATAGAGAGCTCTTTACATTTCAATGGCTCAGATTGATTTACAATCAATGGCTAGGATTTTAAGATGAAAACCCTAATTAGGGTTTGTTACAACAAACTCCTCTAGCCCTTGAGAAAATTACATTCAATGCATGATAACCAATAGGAAACAAGGGTAGGTACATCAGAGTTTGTGCCTTCGTGCATAAGCATGATTCATCGAATCTGGACATGCTGATGTGGACCTTTTTGACTGGAGGAACAATGACTGGGATGCCACCTTGTCTGGTACTTGCTCTGTGATGACCTTGGTTGATCCTCCTTCTTCCTCGATGTACCCGATGAATGATGTACCCTTTCCTTGGCTCTCTTGTGTTTGATGAGACTTCTTCTTGATTTTGCATAATGGTGATAGGAAGTCATGGTCAAGTCACTCCTCTGATAGCTCATATTGCCTTGAAATGTTTGTATGATCCCCTCTCTGACATTTTGTGATCTCTTAATTTGGTAGAATGAGGACTCTGAGGATAGCTTTCTCTATTGCTTGCAACTCCTTGAACACTTGAAGTCCTTCAACTTGGAAGCACTTTGAGTCCTCTCTCACGCATTTGAAGTGTCCTTGATGATGATGAAACTCGAAGAGGTCGCCCTTGTCCTGGCTTGATCTTCCTCCAACTTGATTTTGTTGATCTGCAAAACAAACAAAAATGGTGTTAAGTACACATGATATATTCATCCTAACATGGTATTTCTCACTTCAAACCATCAACAAGAAGGCATTAGGATCAATTTCGCTTTGGACCCTTTGGAAGGTACATGAGCGAATTAAGCAATTTCACTTAATTCCCTTATCATAACTCATTCTTCAAGGCATTAGACTTCATAATTGTGTTCCCTCTAGGCATAGACAAGTCATTTGCTCCCAAAAATTGCTTAGGAATGGGGTCGTTCAAGGGCTAAGGCAAGGTTCAAGGTCCATTGAAGAAGTTCGCTCTGGACCCTTTGGAAGGGTCAGGAGCGAATTTCTTCCTTTAGGCTCAATTCACACTCCATATTACTTCAATTTGCATTGATCTTCGCCTTTCAATCCCTTTCTCTTGAAGACATCATTTATTCGACCCCCAAAAAGGCCTAAAAAAGGATTTCGCTCTGGACCTTGGGCAAGGTACATGCTTAAAGTGAAATTTGCTTTGGACCCTTTGGAAGGGTCAGAAGCAAATTTGGCAATCTTGGTCAAATTCCTAACTCTTTCAAGGTCCAAGGTCATTCATCTAGGTCTCAAATCACTTTAAGTCATTAATCTTCCCTCAATCACACCATAGGAACAAAGAGTTCGATCCAAACAAGGAGCAAATAGGTGTTTTAAGAAAATTCGCTCCTGTCCCTTTGGAAGGGTCAGGGGCGAATTTGGCGTTTTTGCCCAAATTCTCCATTTCTTCATGTTCCAAGTGCATTTAACTTCTTCAAAGACGCCATGGGAGCAAGGTTTGTGGTCCAAACTAGGTGCAAGAAGGGACCCTAAGAAATTCGCTCTTGTACCCTTGGAAGGTACATGACCCCAAGAGGAATTCGCTCTAGACCCTTTGGAAGGGTCAGGAGCGAAATTTGACAAAGTTGCTCAATTCCTCCGTACTTCATCATATAACTTGGCTTAATTTTACTCCAAAGGCACGTATGAATCAATCTTGCCTTAGTTGAGCCCTGGAAGCATGAGTTTTGGTCTAAAGTAAGAGGCAAAAAGGGGATTTTAGGGAAATTCGCTTGTGTACCTCTGGAAGGGTCAGGAGCAAATTTGATCTTTTGGTTCAAATTCCCCTCTTCCTCATCAAATCTTCAAGTTCAAGCATGTTCAAACTCACTTTCAAAGGTGAATTCAAGTTGATTTTTCTCTAATCCAAGCCTCAAAGTGAGATTTTGTCCTAATTAGGAGAGCAAAAGGGAGCTTAGGAAGAATTCGCTCTTCTACCCTTGGAAGGGTCAGGAGCGAATTTGACAATTAAGCTCAAATTTTCCACTTTCCTCCAAGTTTTCATGCTCAAGCTTCATGTTCTTTGCTCCTTGAAGTATATACCATTGTGCCAGCATGGTGCATTTAGAGTTGGAAAGATGGGTTTGATCTCTCTACATCTAGATTAATATCTTCTCTTTGTGAGCTATTCCTGTGTTTGCTTGGAAATAGTTTCCACCTTTTGCCCTTTTTACTCCTAAATCGAGTTAGACTTGGTTGTGTAAAAATTTAGTTTTGATCTGCTGATGTATCCTTGCATTAGGAAATCAAAGGTTTTGATATGGCTAATTGAGGGGTAGCTATGGTTGTGGAATTTATTTTCATCTATCTTTCCAGTATTCTTTTGAATGTGTTGGCTGGTCCTTTGTTTGCAGATATGAAAATTCTTTTGTTGTGTTCACAGCTTGTGCTTCCTTCACTAGTGGTAGGTGAGGGAAAAACCTACTTAGGTCTTCATGTTCATAATAGGACCCGCAATGCTAAGGGTTATTCTCATAGTCTATATGATGGACTTGAAAAGCACTGAGAGAGGGGGGTGGATCAGTGACACCAAAAATAAAACTACTTCAAACACTAACTGGTAGATGAACTTAACAAAGCTTTTAAACACAATGCATGCAATCCAAAATGATATAACAACATCCACAAAAAGTAAAGCATCCACCATAACACAAGTGTTTGTACGTGGAAAACTTAAATAGGTAAAAACCATGGTGAGATGGAACTCACAAGTTAACTATCTGCAGTAATAGATAACTGACCGGTTAAGGTCTACAAAGTGCTCTGCTAGGAGTGAATCTTGTTAGAGATCCAAAGCTTGATTAGAAGCTTATACCTTGTTAAAGGTAGTACCCTGTTAGGAGTAACCTCGGTGGAGGATTTCTGAATCCAAACTAATGGATCACCCTGTTAGAGGATTTATACATTGAAGCTTGTTAGAGCTTACCCGGTTAGGGGATTTGATTTTGCTGTAATTGTTAGAAAACAACAGGATTGGTTTGATCTATCTGAGTAGCACAAAACTTGCTTGATCAGATCCTTCTAAACATATTCAACACTGCTCTTTTGCATACTCTGCAACTTAACTCTTTTATTTTTACCTTCGCACATAACATAACACTTTCACTTATATCAAATAATTCATTGCGATGTCAATATATAAACATTATGAATTCATGTCGGCCTTAAGAAATCATAACATAATTTCCTAGGTGTAGTGAATCTGGACAAGTGATCATAACTCATCACAAAAATTACCGCCAAGCAGTCGGTGCTAGTAATTCATCATGATTTGTGGCTACTCATCACAAAATTACCGAATACTGGTTGGAACAATCAAATACCAGTTTGAGTAAAACATATGAACCGTTATCCTTGAATCTCCTGTCATGATCTCCGCTTGATCTCCATCTTAATCTCCATCTTGATGTCGACTTAGTATATCCGCAGGTTATCTCTTATACACATACCGGTTATCACAAAGTATCGGTTAGAGATAAACCTCTTAGTATAACCTCTAGCATACCGGTTGTAGTATAAACAACTTGAAGTTATACCGGTAGACAATATAGACACGTGTGTGTATGTGTTTCATCAATGACAACATATGATGAATATATTACAATCATCATCAAGCCAACACTATAGGTTGTTTTTATTCCACTCCTCCAAGTTCTAGAATAATTCGATGCTTTGTCATTTCTATGTAGAGTTATCTATTCCCCCATGGCTGTTCTGATTTATTTAGTACATACTCCTCCCAGTATTCTCTCGGTAGAAGAGGAAATCACTCATATTGGGACAGTACTGGGTGAGTCAAGTGTTTCATAAGGGTTTCCACCCATTTTGTGAACCATGGCTTTTCCTACTAAGATCTGCTCCCTTTCTTGTTTGGATGAAAACAGAGCCATAAAATATCTCTTTGGCATCTTTAGAATTTTAACTCTCTAAGGGTTTTCAGTTCTCCTAAACCTGTAAGTGCAGAAATATTGGGTCCATGGAAAGTTCATATTAATCTGTATATCATGGATTTTTCCTTTCAGCATCCAAAGTATTCCTTCCATTTCATTCATGGATGACAAGACCTTAAGGGTGTATGCATCTCGAGGTAGCAATTGATTTGTTAGGGAAAAATGTTCAACCATGTGCTTTTTTACATGATGTTGCAGGAAATGACAGAGCTCCTCAGTGCCGATCAGTAATTCAGGTAAGGATGCATATGTGGAAGAGAGAAGACATCATGGATAATGATTGAGGCAATGCTCAACGTGCTTTCTAAGAATAAATTAGATCTAGGCTAAGGTAGAGAGGGAGTGAATTGGTTAGCTAATAGGGGTACGCTCTAAAAATATCTATATAACCAAAAGGTGACAATAGGCATTGAGGAAAATAATAGGCTAATGGCAACCATCAAGATTAAGTAGTTGACTGTAATGCCCCAATTTCTTTGTATGAAGGTGTTTGAGTCACTTTGCAACATTGGGCAGGCTTTTGGGCTTTCTCATCTTGTCATGTCTTTCCTTCAACCTTGCTTTCTTGTTTTCTTGATCCTTTTAAATTTTCCAGCTTTTGGGTTTGCCTTTACCTTGTTGTTTCCTTCATTTCCTTGATCACCTAGTTTCCTATGCCTGGGATCTCTAGACTTCCCTTTTCTGACATCCCTTACCTTAGTTCCTTGCACCCCTGCTTCCAATCCCTTGTCTCCTGTGTGGGATTTCAGAGTTTTGTTTCTCTCCTCCCACTCCCTCTAAATGAATTGGTTGCTCTACTCCTTGCAGTATCAAGTATCTTCAAGTCTTGAAATCCACTATATAATAGGCTCTCAAAATTTTCCCTATTGACATATCTAAAGGATATTTGATATTCTAGAACCTCAGACCTTGCCACATCAATGTACTTTTGGGTTTTCTTTTCCCTCATTACTCTAGTATTGGGTATGTTGCATTTCTTATCCTTGCTTATTGCATTGGGTAATTTTGAATTTTGACCTCCCACTCTTCCTTGCATTGGGCATTCCTAAGATTCGATCCTTACCTATCCTAATGAAGCCATTCAAAAGTAATGAAAGATAAACAATGAACACACATGCACAAGAGAACACCAAATTTACGTGGAAAATCCAAGAAGGGCAAAAACATCGTGAGAGTTGACTCACATTATATGAACAAGTATTACAATGTTTGTATTAGGGCTCATTGCCTAGGGAAGCTCATTGATTTTGAAAGGACTTGCAGGTTGAGGTTCACTACCTTAGGGCAAGATATAAGGGACTTTTTAACAAGACTCACTATCTTTGAGAAAGATACATGAAAATATGAGTTGTAATGTATAAGCCTTCAACTTCACTGCATCCAACAATCTCCTTGAAATGTAGCTGCTCTTGACTCATTGCTTCAAGCAACCATTTGACAGTTCAGATCCAATACTTTCACCACTCACTCTTTTCGCTTCACATTTGCATCTTCCACATTCCACTCTAATCCATATACAATCCACACTACTTGCAAATTAAATGATCTTCTATTTATACCATCTGCAAGACCTAAAAACATTAATTAGGTCGACCAAAACAAGGGACAAGGAATGATCCCACTAAGTCAGCCACAAAACATAATTGCGGTGAAATCGGTCCTATCTAAGAGATAGAGAGGACCTAAAACATCTAATTTCATCATCCAATGCAGTCCCAAGCATCACACATGTTGGCACACATCCTCCAAAGTCAGCAACATGGTAACATGTAGCCCTTAACCAATTGGCCCAAAAACACTTCTTCCAAATGAATCTACTTAATGCAAATCCCCACAAGCCATTGTAGGACCCAATTTCAACTCAATACAAATTCCGATGCAAGCATAGACCCCCAAAGACATAGCGCAAGCAAAGAGAACAAGCCCTGTTGGCCAGATACTTGCAGATTACCCTAAAAAGCAACACCAAACACAATGCTACACCAAAAAGATCAACCAACATCATGTGGACCACATGGAGACATTCCGAAAACATCCATCAACACTTCTAGACACATCTTTCTTACTGCCAAGCCAAGACTGGCAAAATCAAATTAATACAGAGCATTTCATTACCGAAATGCCAGTAAACACAGTCAAGAGATAAGACATTGATAAACAGACTTCCGAAACACTTCATCACTTGGAATCTGAATTGAGACACTGCACGAACATTATAAGCATGTCCTCCAAATCGCAACAACAAAGACATCATTGCGGAGCATTCTCCAAACTAGTCCTAAGCAGTCATCAAATTGCTGACATATTACCATAACCAGAAACAATAACTGGAACACCAGGGACTTGAAAAGATAGGAGTGCAATGTCCACAGAGCATACACATTATATCTTGAACCGCAAGGCCGCATCTGTAAATGTGAAGTAATGCAGAGCATTCTTCTAGACTGTCTTCAGCATATTTTCTAGCATTCACACACTTAATCAACTTCTGGAGACCAGAACACCTTGAAATGTCATTTGCTCACTTAGAAGCAACAAATGAGATACTACAACAACTTTTAGTATGCACAAGACCAGCCAGCCATCATCATGTTTCTAATCCTCAACTTAATGCATCTATTCCTCATCTCAATACATCTAATCCTCATCTCAATATGATATTATTATGTTGCCATCTCTGCTATCAATCATGAGCATCACCACCAGCACTGTACATCAACAGTATACTAAATGTAGGCATCAACACCGTCACTATCTTAAGGATACAAGAGCAAGCCTCATATGAACATCTTCATTATCATTGTTCTTCATAAATGGTGAGACATCAACATCATCAACAACATCTCTACTCAACTGCATATCACAACACCATGGCATGCAAGGTATAGATATCAACACCAAGAAGGTAGACATCAACTATGAACCACTTGCACAACACACTTCTGCATTCTACACTAATGACATCATACATTTGATAGGACAATCAACCATCTGGTCATCTCCTTACTATTCATCTGCGTTTCACATTACTGCAACATGCTGGAGTGTAGACATTGGCACCAAGAAGGTGGACATCCATAATAGAGAATACCTTCAACCATCAACCATCTACACCTACACTTGAATCCACAACAGCACCTGAGCTTTACATTATTCAATAATCAACACCATATACATGAGACATCAATCTACACCATCCATCAATCATAACATATCAGCATTATTTACTTCCAACACATACCACATAGCTCACCATCAACATTTCATTAATAACAACACCTAGTGATCTCCATCATAGCAATCTCCATCATAGCTTTGCACACAACTGCACCATAATGACAACACACAATCTCATAACTACATTGACGATTGTTTTTAGTATCCTCAACAACACTTCTCCACAATTTGACAATCACAACACAATACTGAGTATATCATCAATATACAAGCTGAGGGTTGACATCAATGACAACACTTAGTTATCAATGACAACAACTGCCAATAGGGTGCCTATCCATAAGATGTCTACCTGCAGCAACATGATTTGCTGCATTATCTGTAGCTATTTGTACCGCGTTCTCCTCATCCATCTTGGCCAAGACTCCCTTAAAGGCTTCACTGAAAAAGGCATTTTTTGTATTTCTTGAAGCATCAATTGACTTCAAGAACACCGTGGCACTTGAGAAAGAAAAAATCAGTGATTCAATAAATTAAAATTAAAAATCTAAATCACTAAATCAATGGATTTTACAAAGTACAAGTATTTGAGGAAGAAAGAAGAAAATTCAACAATGTTCTACTTCTATCTGTCCAACTATCGGTCATGATGGTGCAACCCTTCTTCCTCCATATGTCACATTGTTCATCAATTTTGGCTTTCACATTAGCCATTTTTTGAGTCAAAATATAGGCCTTTATCTCCTCATCATTAGGGGCTTTGAACCCCACACCACAAACAATAGTGGCACCTACCATATTTTGCCAATAAGGAGACCTAAAACCAATTAAATAAACAAAATAAGTACTCACTTTCAGATTTTCAATGCGACATACTCTTAAAAGCAAAAAAATCATTAGACATAAAAATCAAACTATTTATTTTAAAACAAAAATAATAATATTTACTTGGTTGCATGGAATGAAATGGTGCAGTAGAATAAAAAATCTCCAATTGTACTTTTTGCAACTTCATGATTGCCCTTGTTCCAGCTAATGCTCTCAAGCGATGGTTGGGAGCTGGGAGGATCACATGGAACAAAATATGAATCTATAGTGGAAGAAGATTTATGAATTTGAGGCCCAATTCTAACATTGTCACTATAATTGTCACTACTCAGATCCAGGAAATGGAGGATTGAAGAACTCTCTCCACCAATGGTTGCCATTTCTTCCCTTTGCCTCTTTTTAATATTTTTTTGTTGCTCAAGTCTCTAGTTGTCATTGAACTCACGTACAACTTTAGGGGTGCTATTGTGCATGGTTTAGCATCAGGGCATCAAATGTGTGCAAGGTGATACTTCAACCGATTAATACCTCCCGCATTGTATTTTGTTTTGCAATTAGCATATGTTATTTCACCTTTTTTGTCATACGGATGGCATGTTTCCAACAATATCTTTTCTAATTGGGTTAGACATTATGCTTGAAAATTGGATCAATTTAAAAATGAATAGTAAGCTGCAATAAAGTATAAATGAAAAAAAATTAACATTTACACTTTCTAATTAAATTAAAATAATAAAAAAAGAAAGAAACTAAGAAAAATTAGGGTTTGCAGCTAAAAAATTAAGGAAAAAACAAAAAGGTAGGGTTTCTTCTTTTTTTATTAATCTAAAATAAAATAAAACAGCGTAAAACACAATGGAAATTTGAAAATAAAAAACAAAGAACAACAAATTTTTTTAACTTACCTGTTCAAATTTGCTCCAAAATGAAGAAATGTAGCTCCAAATCAGTGGCGACCTCCTCATAATCCTTCTTAAGCTCCTCTAGATACATTTTTGGAAGCTACTAACTTGCCCAAATGATCTGCAAACATTGTTTTGCCCCCAATCAATTTGCTGGTTTTCTTTCCAATGGCATGCATTTTTTGCTCAAAATGTAGTTTTTCTTTCCTCGCGATTGAAAACAAAATGAATGACTTTTTAGGATGGAGGGGATAATTTATAGTGTTTTTATTTTGACTTGAAAGTCTTTTTTTTGTTTTGTTTTTTATTGCCTTTTATCTCCACCTGTGTGACAGGGTCTTGGGCTCGAGACTCGCCAAGTTTGGCGAGAATTGTAGACTTGCGCAAGCTCGAGTCTTGGGTGCTTGGGTCTCTTTTGACCTGAATTGCTCGTGGACTCGTCGAGTTTGGGCAAGTTCAGACGAGTCTTGTAACTATGCTTGGAAGTATCTTAGATCACTAGAGTCATCATAGCTATGAGGATTTCTTGCAAGAGACATGTTGCTTGGGCAACGAGTTGGTTGGTGATCAAGGGAATGCATGTCATTTCATTTTATGGTGAGCAACACATACTTCATTTTGATATTCAAACCCTTTTGATTTGGCATTGTGTGATGGTCTATAATATGCTTCTAGGATTGCTATCATATAGGGGATTCCAATATGTGACAGAGTTGGAACTAAAATCGATGGAAAGCTAAATTCCACAATTGCTGCTAGTATCAATGAAAAGCTAGGAACTTTGTGAGATGGCATGCACAAAGAATAATTTTGCAAAGAAGAAAAGGAGAGACCCCACTACAAGAGGTGCAAAAAGAGCAAGTGAGAAGGAAAAAAAAAAGCTTCACGATTAGGAAAGGGGGAAGTTTTTGATGGCTCACTAAGAAATTTCATGGCATGTATGGGTGCTTAACATTGGGAACGAATGTCCTTTGTGTCTGAGGAAATCCATTAGACATTGGGCTACAAAGAAAGAGAGAGGGTGAGTGCAAAAGGTAGATGAAATGCATTGACGAACTGGGGTTTCATGGACTACAATGATGAAGAGATATTCACAAAATGGATTTTTTGAAAAGGCTTTAGGAACTTTTGAGCAAATACAATTGGCAATTATAAAGTCAATTCTACAACCGTTGCTAGCATCCCCATTGCTTATGTTAAAATGGGAGCTTCAAACAAGTTATGGGTATCCATCAAAGTTGAAAGGATGGAGATATTTCGTTTGAGGAGAGTGTTTGGGCATGATGGAGATGTAGAGTGTTGTTATGCTAGCATGAATGGGAATCCAAGAACTTTCAATATATTGGGGGTTGATTCCTACGATAGTATGGTATGACAACAACACAAGAGAGCTTAAAGAGTAGGATTAATAGACAAGCTACAGAACTAGGTAAAATTGCTCATAAGATTGGTAACGGCTAAATATTCATAATCAATGGCTTCACTTGTTTGCCATTTCTTCCTTGCCTTAATTAGGTTCATTAGTAATCTATTCCTGATTCAGATAGTATCAAGCAAAGTTCTCAGACTCGGACTCGGCTCTGACTCGGCAAGGCTGACTCGACTCGTGACTCGGCTCGGACTCGGCAATGACTCGGCAAAATAAGAAAACCCTTGAAATTTAGAGATTTTTAACGATTTAAAACTTGTTTCATACACCCATTATTGAATTAAGCTTAAAGACACTATAACATCATCAAATAGAAGCTAATTTGATCACATACATAAACATACATCCATCACATGCGTAGAAATGTAAATTGTAGTTGAAGGAATTAGAAAACATAGATATATAGAGTTATAAATGTTGTCCAATATATATAAAATCCATGACTTCAAATGTTCCCAAACATATATGTAACTCTAAAGTGTAAACAAAAACAAGTCTATGGCTTAGGCTCTGGCTCAGCCTCGTCTATCTGCCTCCTAGAAAGGCGTCTAAGGTATGTCCTGGATGATTGAGTAGCCACTAGCCATAGTCTCTGCCTGTGATGTGCCAGTCTGAGCAGCCATAGGTGTTGTGCTTGATCGTGCTCTATCCTCCTCCTCTGCCATAGCCACAGCCTCAGCCTTTCTGTCTGCTTGGTCAACCCACTCAAGGTCCTCATTAGTGAAGACTGGATCGGTGGACTCAGTGAGCCAATTAGACTGTAGTGTTGCTCCAATGTGATTTGTGCAAGCTTTTTACCTCTTCCTCTCAGCTGGTTGCAAAACTATGGCTTCCTATTTTTCCAGTGTTCCACGGGCGTTGGGGACGAGGGGACGCGTTTCCAGGACGGGGGGGCCAAGGGCCTAAGTTTGGGGACGACAGGGGGACGGCGACGGGGGGGTGGCGGGGTGGTGGTGCTGATATAGTTATACATATACATATAGTACTTGAAAAACTAGTTTTGAAAAGATGTATGACACTATTACAGTATAAGAATTACATTGTCAAATGAGACTATAGGAAATTTGAAATACTAAATCTAAATACCAATTACCAAGATTTCTAAGTTGTGTTGTTATATGGAGCCTAATCAGACTCGTAGGTTAGATTTTCCCTACTTCTATCGGCGCGGTTTCCCCCTATATTTTTCAACGGGGGTTTGGGGGCAGCGCCCCCAAGTTGGGGTCAAGGGGCAGCGCCCCTTGCGCGTTCCCTGTCGCGATACAGGGCGGGGTTGAGGGGCAGCGCCCCGCGAGGCCAAAAAATAATTAAAAAATGTTATGTTTTTTTTACTGCACTGTTTTAAGTGACTCTGGCTGGGTCATGACCCTCAGACTCGGCGAGTCAGGCGAGTCAGGCCCCCTGACCCGTCTGAGCCAGGTCAGGGTCACCGTGACCCGGCAGGGGTCACCCGGCCCGTTGACTCGCGTGACTCGCCGCGAGTCACGGAACTCTGGACTATCAAGTTAATTTTTGAAAAGATGTTGTATATTATGAATTAGGAACAACATCTACTTAATGATTTTTGGTTTATAGTCATTGATTGGTATGGAAAATGATATCCTAGCCTATGGATGCAAACTAAGATCTCAAAGTTCCATAGTGAATCATTGGGGAACACAAATAGGTTCTGCTATAATGCTAATAGGAGAGCTGAATAGTTGGATCTATGTTCCCTTTTTTTGGTTGATTTGAATTGATATAAATGTATGTATGATCTAGGATAAATCATAGCCAAAAGATGACTTGCACCAATAAAAAATTACAAAATAGAAAACCAACACAACAAGCTAGATCTGGAAATAAGACACCGAGAGGAACCTGGATTTGAAAACTGAGCTTGGAAGTGCTGGACGTGAGTGTTGGGCGCCCTAGTCCAAAGGTGACTGTAATTGCAATAGATGACGAAAAATGTAGTCAAAAGGTCTTGTAGGTCTGTCTCACTGAAATTTAGTCTATAAGAGCGAGATAGGGGCATTGAGTGCCTTAGTATTGATGTTTTTGTCCATTCAAAAGTTGTTGCAACTTGTCACAGTGTGTTCAGTGCTCCTGTACCACTTTTTGTTGTCAGATCTGAATCTGTGCACATGTAAATGAGGAAGAAGGGTTGTGCTGCATAAGGGCTTGCTTAAGAGAAACCTCGTGTTTGTTTCCACCTCCACAACAGCTATGATTTATGAAAAAGAGAGCATATCCTTAGAAGGACAGAGGCTAAACGGTAATGGAAAATTCTTGAATTGACAAATATTACCTTAAGTATGAAACTCTTGGCTGGAAGTCTCACACAAGGCTTGATCTTGCTTGAAAGATGTTAATGCTCTTCATCATGGAGAAACACATTAAGATTGATCATGATTGTCGTGACAAAGTTGTATGCTTGACTCCTTGATTGCAGAACTATTCTCAATTGCTTGATTGAATGCTCAAAGAATGTAATTGAATTACTTCTTAGAACTTACTTGAGACTTAGAGTTTAAAATGAGAGAGGGAGTTGTATCTAGATGCAACTTCACGTCTTTTCGAATTTAATCTATGGGGAAGGCCGACATTGGAGAGCAAATTCTTGCTATTTGCACAGCCAACATTTGTATTTCCAAATTCAGAGCCAAATTGTTGAGACGGGCATTGTGTGCCCTAGTCCTAGTAGTTTGGGCCATGAAAAAGGTTGTGAATAGGGGAATGCCCCAAGTTTGGGGAAATGGATCTGAAATTGAGCACAATTAGGCATGAATTAAGTACACATTAGGCACAACCGTCAAAGTGGGTCCAAACTAAGTGAGAAATTGTGAAGGGATACAAATTACGACATTACAGTCATATAATAATATATAAGTTACCAGTTCAGGTTCAGGTTCAGGTCCGGTGGTTCAGTTCGTGGGTTTGGTCAAAATGTTTTTGGGGGTTGGGTTTGTTTTGGGGTCATCAATACAAAAACATATAAAAATCAGAAATATATGCATATTTGCAGCAGTATTTAAGTTCAAAATATGCCACCATATTAATAGTTAAATAACATAGTGAACACACCACCATATTAATAGTCAAATATTAGTCAAACTTGAATGTCATGATATATATTAAACTTTAAAGTTAAAAAAAATAATGTCAAGTGTCAACAGTTAGCCATCATTGATCATTGATCATTGATCAAATATCATATGGGTCATTAACCATATCATCATCATCTATATTATGACTATCTTCTTGTAGGTCATTTGACTTGGGTCTACTTGACATGACAATCATTTGTGATTATGAGCTCTATAGACTGTGGTCTTAGTAGACTGTGTTTGACATTTCATAGATAACAACTTGATGACTATCATATCCATGGCTCTTCATAGAACACTGTGATACATAGGATAATCTTCATAGACCACTATGATCTCTCTTTTGATATGCCTATCATTTGAAGTTTACTATGACTCTTATGATGGCTTCCTTGTACACTATCTTTGTTTAGTGCTGTACCACAAGGTCTTTATGCATATTAAGATTGCTTCTTTTTGAGTTTACAGGACCTTGAAATGTGTCAGGAATTTGGATAAGGCTTAAGGTATCCTTAAAGTATTGAACTGGTGCTAAGGTTATAACATGGTTCTGACCCTTGCTCACTATTATCTACAGATCACTGCCCCTGCACACTTGATAGAGTACTGAAGGCAGCCATTTGATACTCTTGCAGACACAATCTAGTGTCCGTAACAACAATAAACATGATTCATGCATTGTTATAAATTTGATAACATAAGAGATTAAGAATTGATTTATGATTTACCATTGCTATAGATGGATAGCTTACAATAAAAAGTAAAAAGTAATTTTTTTTTTAAAAACATCCAAATTCACTGGCTCGGGTTCATCTGGGTCGAACCCACAGGCTGTGGGCAGGACCGTGGCTGAACCCACAAAGGACTGAACCAGGACCTGGAACCTGGCTTGAACTGGACCGGGACTTGGCGTTGACTAGGGAAGAACTGGTCACATAGAATAATAAAAATGGTGATTTCATGAACCAATACGCTTGTGATATCTAAGATTTTAGATTACCAAATCATGTTATATGCTATCTCATTCTAATCCTAAATAAAACCCTATGTTACAAACTATATTGAATTTGGAATTAATAGCAGTGATAGGTCAAAGATGAGATCTAGATGTCCTTGTTGGAAGTTTCTTAGTATAGGTTTACTATATTTTGAGCTTAGTTAAATGTTTTGTACCTACCGTTAAGCATTAATAATTGAAGGGAATCAGTTAATGAACCAGCATGAACATGCTGCCAAGTTGATCAAGAAATAGATGGATCAAGGCTCAACTTACAGGATTAAGGGGGTCAATGCAATTAGAAAAACAGTGAATATAGATCTTTAACACTCACAGGGCCTATTCTTCCATCTGTTGCACTAGTGAGTAAACAATTTAGATTCTAGAAACTACAATGTAGTTCTATGATTCCTCCCATATCTACAGAATATATTACACCTGAATAGACAGACTTAGGTCAACCAGAATCTTGCAACAGTAGGCTTCATGAATGATATTACGATCTATGCCTCAACTCTTCAAATTTGGGGTAGATGTGTAGGCTGATTTGGGTAAGTAGATTCTGTTTATTTCAAGATACTGTGATTGACACTTTGATTAAGAAGGATGCTCTGCATAGTTAAATACTTGTTTTGACTTCTTAAATTTAATTATATCCATTGCATTTGCTTTGATTACCGCTTACATAGATGGAATGTAATATATTAGCAACTGCAGTTTTCCTTCTTATTATTTTATAAGTTTTTTTCTTACACTGGATAGGGTACAGCATTGAAACATTAGTACAAAAACATATTAAAAAAAAGTCATATAATATACATTAAAATATTAAATACTATTGGTTTTTCTAACTGGGGAATGATAATTAAATTACTTTAAAAGTTTAAAAATATCTATTTACCCATTCAGTATTCATGTGAATGTATCAACTTCATAGAAAGGATCCTTTACAGTTGTGTAGTAAATATCATGATCATATTGAAGCTGTAAATCAAGATTCCTCATGCTTTCTAGCAATATTAGAGCTAGATAGACATCCAGGAGTGCTACTGTCACTGCCACTGCCACACTTTGATGCTACATGAATGGCCACTTCTAAACTAATTAGAAGATCAACAAAATCTTGTTTTTAAATGATAAGCTATCCTCGGAGTTTAGGCAGTTTACATTTTATGCTGCTTATGCTGCTTGAATAAATTAAATAGGGTAGGATTTAGCTAAACAAGCAGGAAAGGCAGCCTCTTGCAAGAAAATGTATGAAGAGTAGTGTTGAAGCCACGGCAGACCCTTTTCTGGAGATGTTTATGTCAGATAAAAAACTTAACTTCTTGCAGTATTCCCAAAGGAATATTTTATGATATTTACCTAATTTTAATCCATTTAAATAATTTTCAAGGGTTAGCTTCACTAACAATAAATATTATGGATTGCTATTTAGTTGTAATATTGAAATTATGTATGCAGTAGTTATGGATATTGAAATCTAGTCTGAACTAACAGATTAAGTAACAGCTCTAAATGATATAAATCCACAGCCAGAAATAAGAGTTGATTCCACAATTAAAATGTATACAGTTGATTCCAGCAATGGTTTGATGAATAGCTAAGCCAGAATATATAATCACCATGAACACAGCTTTATTAAAATGCCAGATTTTATTCATATGAGCGTTGCCCTTTACGCAGTACCGCTGTGTAATTTTCACATTGATTTGGCAAACCTTGCTGTTGATTGATGTCGCTGAAAATTGATACAATTGACCCATTTAGATAGTGGATCAATTCATCCAAATGATCACTACCTCAAACAAGATTCCGACTATAATAATCACTGCAATCTTAAAGAATATGGATCACAAACCAATTATGAATTGCAGATTTGAAAGGATATTTCTTTAATTACATACTGAAAATTAATCCAATATGCACAATGGTGATTTCAGTGTGAGATCACTCCAAGGAATTGTGGGTTTCTATCCTCCAATTCCAGATTTAGAGGATTTTCATCTTTAGATTAATTAAACCAAAGTCTGAAGCTCGAATAAGGAGTAGAAATCAGAGAATAGAATGCATAATCAACATGTTCCCTTCTCTTTGCTTGGCCTATCTTAAACAGAGTTTTTCTCCAAAATATCTCTCAAAATTTTCTTCATGACCTTGATCGATATTTAAGATGAATTATTAAAAATAAATTATTATAGGAGACCTCTTTATTTTATATTTTAACTTGACACACTCTTATTATAATTTTATTTTATAATATCACTTTGTGACATTATGAACCTCTTAATTTATTGTTAAAATTCCATTTTCTTAGTGCAAAGTTTCCAAAATCCACGGAAAATGTATGATAAGCATTTCAGGTTTCAGCTTGGCTCGAATTTGAAAAGGGGGTCATTACAGTCCACCCTTCCCAGGATTGCTTGTCTTCAAGCAGTCACAACTAAGATGTTCTGGAATTTCTTCTCCACTTGACTGAATCTTCTTAGAGTTCCCAGGATCTCAAATCAGCCTTGGAGATTTGTGTGGTCATCCACTCAATGTACTTGGCTGAAAGACATCTTCAAAGATAACCTACTTAAATTACCTCTCCGATTGTCTATAATTTTTTTGCAAAGTTTTTGTAAGTTCCCAAAAATCTTGTTTTACTCCAATTAATTTTTGTCATGCCACTTTGATGTGAATTGAACAATATGTGCAAAGAGTCTATATAAATATTAGTGGCTAATTGTAGGTGGACACTTCGACACTTTATGCTGTAATTGGACTGGTTTGTCCATTAGGAAGCCCCTTGAGTTTTACCTCCCTTCCTTCAGGATGGAACTCCAATTCAAAAGTTTGGAAGTTTTTGAGTAATTTTCCCAATGGAGGACAACCACTGAATAATCAAAATTAAGTCAGATTCTCCTAAACCAACAATATAGAAGTTTGTCACACACTTTATGCTCCTCTATGCCCATTTTAAGCTGACTAATTTATTTGTATGGTATTATAAACACATGAAAAACTGTCACATCAAGTCCTTAAAGCTCGTTAATGTAGTTATGACTGAGTAGCTTTACTATCACAGAGTACTAAAATTCTGCTTTCACATAGAGTCCCTTGAAATCTGAATGGATGGTATCTTGGTGTTTCTGAAAGAGAAGCAAGTGTTCCTCTACCGTTTGGACGTGGTTTAGGTTCATCTTTTTCTTCCTCTTCATTAGAAACCACCTCAATAGAATGAATTTTTCTCTTGCCCATACACTGGTCTCATCTTCTATCTTTGTCTTTAGTGGTATGTTCTTTTGTGGTTGTGTATAAGATTTCCTTTTCTGAAATTTATACTTGGGACTGTAGTCTTCAATCTAGGGCTCTTTTAATAGCTTCTTGTAGATACAATGGATTAGACACCCTAATCAACCTTGAGAGGTTTGGTTAACCCTTCTATGAAAAGCACAATTAATCTTTTTCTATTGCATCAGACACCATTAGAGATGATCTTTGAAAATTCTCCACTTACTTTTCTACTGTTCCCTTTTGCTTCAATTTGGCTAACTCCCTAAAATGAACTTCAGGACCTTTTCTATTAAATCATCCGATCAATCCTTTACAAAATTCATTATGTGTCAATTAGACTACGACCTTGGGTAACTAACCCATGGTACCCCCATTCATGTACTGTGCCTTTCAAGTGTAAGGTGGTCAATTTGGTGTCATCCTTGGTCATAGGTTTTAGAGATAGATGTATCTAATTTCTGTACCGATACACACAGTACACTTACTAGAACCATTAAATGTAGATAGTGTTAGCCTCCCCAAAACATGTTGATGGCCAAGTTATCTTGGTTGGGATCTAGATTCAATTCTTGATCCACTTCTGCCTCTCTTCATATTCTTGTAATTTGCGAGTTATTGCTTCTTGAATCTCTATAGGGAAATTTCTATACTTTGCATAACAGGTGGTAATATCGTCTTGGATTGAAATTTGTGCTTCCCCCATAGGAATTTCTTCCCTCTGAATGAAAGTAGGACAAAGATATCTGTTGACAGATGAAACCATGGTTGTGTGTGACTTTTCTACTTATTGTTACTGTTATAGCCTCTAGAAAAACTTTCTATTTTGATTGTTGGAATTTCTTGTATTATTTTGTGTTTTGTGATGTTATGCCTCATATGTATAACATATGTCCAATCATATCTAACATAAGGTCAAGTTCTCTTTCAAACTATCTGTAAGATCTTTCAAAGGTTTCTTCTCCCTTTTCATATTTACTTTTTCTGCCCCAAATTGTGAAGGAGTTTGTTCTTGGGAATTTGATGTTGATTTTTTCTAATTTCTATTTGATGATCCCTACTGGCTTTGCCATTTGATTGCATAAGAAGGAAATCTCACAAGTTGGCAAGATTTAGCTCTGATATTTATTAAAATATCCCAAGGAATGTTTTATGATATTTATCTAATTTTAATTTGCTTCAATAATTTCCAAAGGTTAGCTTCACTAACAAAATTAAATATTATTGGTTGCTATTCAGTTGTAATATTGAAAATATGTGTGGAGTAATTATGGATGATAAATCTAGTTTGAGGCAGAAGATTAAGGAACAGTATTAAATGATATAGATCTGCAGCCAGAAATAAGAGTTAATTCTACAACTAAAATGTATGCAGTTGATTCCAACAATAATATGATGAATTTTTTAAACCAGAATATATAATCAGCATGAAATCAGCTTATTAAAGTGACAGATTTTATTCATGCAACCATTGCCCTTTACTCAGTACTGCTGTCCCCTTCCTGTAAAGATTTGTTAAACCTTGTTGCTGAATGATGTCGTTACAAATTGATACAATCAGTCCATTTAGATAGCAGATCAATTTACCCAGAAGGTCAGTTACCTCAAATTAGATTCAGACTATATTAATTGCTGCGATCTTGAAGAATATGGATCGCTGTAAACCAATTATGAATTGTAAATTTGAAAGGATATTTCTTTAATCACAAATTGAAAATTAATCCAATTTGTACAATATGATTTCAGTGTAAAATCATTTGAAAGAGTTGCGGTTTTTCATCCTTAATCAAAGTCCAATGCTCCAACAAAGATTAGAAATAAAACAATAGAATGCTTAATCAATATGCCCCCTTCTCCTTGCTTAGGATCTCTTAAATAAAATTTTCTTCCAAAAGGCATAACTCTCAAATGTCCTTCACGATCCTTCTTGATATGGAAGCTTAGCGATGCCAGGCTTTTCCATGCATATTAAAGCACTTATTTTGATATTGGTGTGTTATTCTTCTTTTTTTATTGGTTGGATACGTCACAAAAGCATGATTCTTGTATTTCTTGTTAGCTTTATAAATTTGCATGTCAGATATCAGTATTGTTGAGGCATTTGGAACGAGCATGCTAAGCTACCCAAAAGCTGCATTACAAACCGGGTTAAGCCACCTAGCCTATTTATCAGCTAACGGTTTGGTTTTTGTCTTCTGACTTGGATTATAAATCCTGCTTTTGTTTGTCTTGGTATGATGCCAAATTGAGTCTAATATGTATATCATTTGACGTCGATTAGAATTAACGCGTAGTGTTTGCTAAAAATATAGCTCTAATGGGATAGTAGATGGTGATGCAAATTTTTAGATGTACATTGTATCAGACAACTAGGTGATCAGGTGAGTTGGACATCTGTCAATTGAAATTTTGGCATCTGCAGGTAGCAGGTGGTCTATGTGACAATCTTTTGACCTGCATTGTACGTGCATGGGACTTTAAAAAGCCTCTCTTTATAGCTCCTGCAATGAACACTTATATGTGGAACAGCCCTTTCACCCAACGGCATTTGGACGTACTTACTGAAATGGGAACATCATTTATCCCACCAATATCAAAGAAGTTGGCTTGCGGTGATTATGGAAATGGTGCGATGGCAGAACCTTCTGTGATAGATACTACTCTCAGGGCTTCCTTTGATGCTTAAGAAATGCGGAGTATGTAATAGCTATTTCAACACATTCAACACATTCATTTAATGAAGTGAGAGTTCCATGGTGCCATTGACTGGTATAAAGTTAGATGTATCCGAAGTAAACTCAAAGAATCATATGGATTTAACTTTTCTTCTAATTTATCTTCCCCTCTGGTTATATTAAGTCTGCTGGTTGGTTCCTGTTTATGTCATGTTTCCAACTGAGATGTAAATAATGTGAGTTGGGAATAGTGAATTTAATGATTCAAGACCATGTGTTGATTTAATTGGTATGCGTCATGAAGGATCTAACTGAACTGAGTATTTCATTTAAAGTATACTTAAAAATTGAGATTCTATAGAGGGACATCTAATTTCTCCTCCCGAGGAACTATTGCTGCCTTTGAGTGAAAACTTGAGGTTAGCAATTCTCGAGATGATTATTTTGGGTGATTCTACTGAAGTAGAGTAATTTACACTGCATAACTAATCTTAATTTTTGTTAGCTAATGAAGACCAAGGCCATTGCTATTCAATCTTAGGACATTGAGAAATTGGAAACAGCTCTTACATTTGTAATGAGATACCAAAATAATGAGAACAAGTGACATGTAAGATGAGATGACAAAATTTTTTATATGGTTTGACCTGCTAATGATTGTGCAACAAAAAAATGTTAGACATGAGTTTTGTGGTTTGCATTCATTGTTTTTTATTTTTTTGTTTCGTAAACTATTAGAGGTTACAAGTGGGATGTCCTCCCCATTCAACACATTCAACTTCTTGTAACCTCCTCCCCATTCAACTTAGAAGCCTCATAAGCTACATAATGAACTCAAGTCAACATAAAAGCCACACAGATGCCATTTTAAGAGATTTGAATATGGATTTCCAACATGAGAACCTTATGGCCTTGCTTATTGAACACAGCCCTATTGACTTTTGCATTCATTGTCGTTGCTTGGGTACCATTTGCTTCCTATCTATCACAGTAGAGCACCATTCTTTTAAGACTTACTTCAAGGGGCAGCAATAATTACTTAAATGTTATTCTTTCTAGGAACTTTATGTTGTATGATTTTTTATGTGTAATTTTCATTATTAAGAAATACACCTTTAAGACTTAGGATTGAACTTATATTACATTATTTTGAAATTTTCATATACATTCTGTACTATAGTCTTGATTGTGAGAGAATGTTATTGTCATTATATGAACCATTCATGATCATTTTTGATTGTTCACAAACAAATAAAATTCATTGTAGTCTTGATTGTGAGAGATAATTTTATTGTCATTATATGAATAATTCACGATGACCATATTTGATTGTTCACACAGTTAAAAATCATTCAAATGAATATTATTTAATTAACCAATCCATTTAATTAAAACACATAATTTAAAATAATCAATGAATTCATAACACAAATAAATATAATGCTTTTAAAGGTTGTAAGATCACTCCCCTTTAAAGCACATTAGCTTGATGCTTATGAGTCACTTAGATATTAAAAGAATCTTTTACATCTTGAATATGACCTCGTAAGTTATTGTTTACATGTTGGTCTTGTTGGACCTTATGTTGTTCTATGTTTTTTATTTATTAGAGTAGTGAGGAGACAATAATTACTTAATTGTTATTATTACTTAGAGGTTAATGCTAAATAAATTTTTATGCCTAATTTTATATCATTAAGAAAGTAATCTCTAATGCTTCAAACTAGACATTTGCAAGACTTCATATCATTACTATTTTATACATTATGCTTGGTTTGTGATCATCATTTATGATTGGTCATAGAATTACAACACATCAAATAAGTATTGATTAACTAAACAATCCATTTGATTAAAACATATATTCTTAATGATCAATTTTTAATAGTCTTTGATTAAATAATGTTTAACAATAATAAATTCAATGTTTTTGAAGATTATGACACCTTTCCTCTAAATATGCAATATTATACTAAGTAAATCAAGTAGTTATTGAGAAAGCCTTTGCATCTACAATTTGTTTGATCTAATTACTCTCTCTTATGCGTAAATACTGATTGAGCTTTCTTAGGGGTTTAACAAAGAGCACTCATCTTGCACATGCAATGCATGTCATTGTAAAATGTGAAATGAACTAACATTGTACAATTGTAAGTGATATAAATGATATTGTGAATCTTGTGTAGAGGCGGTGGAAGGTCTAATTTGTAGGCTTCTAAGTTGTTTTCTTATAGTAATTCAAAAGGCCCCATATGATGTGGTGCTAGTATTGAGGACTTTTTTTTAGTGTAACAAACTTTTCTCTAGGGCTACTTTATAAACAACTTTATTTTTATTTTTTACTTTATTTATTTATTTATTTTTGATTGAGAATTGTCTAGAAATCTGAGGTTTTTTCAATTTTAACTTTTTTTATTGGTTTACTTTATAAAAACTTCCACAGTATGAGAATTGCTTGATTCTTTTTTTTTTCTTATGTACATGGCTCTTTTGAACTAGTTTGCTTCTTTAACTAAACTTTGGTTAGCTTAACTTGGTGCTTTATTTCTTTGAGAGTGAATGAGGTTTAATAATTATTGTTGTTTGTCCTATATGTCATGTCACCTATGGGTAGGGTAGTAGAAGTTTGGTTGAAAACAAGGGATCGACTGTTTTACTGACTTCGAGGCATAATGAACATAAATGGTAGAAGAATAAGGTGACTCAATGGACCACTTAAAAGGTGGTGGTTGAAGATGCTTTGAAAAGACAATATAAGGCTATGATGAATTGGTTCAACCAAGTGCTCTAGCAGAATTAAGAAACACAATGGGAAGACCATTAAGTGATCAGACCCCTTTCAAGATATGAGTAAAATTTGATATTCCAACTTTTGAAGATAAAATTGATGTAGATGTTGACAATTTGATGTCATATTTGGGGAACTAATTTTTTGTCAATCACTTCTCAAATGTTGTATGTCACATCACACATGGTTATGGTATTAGAAGCTTGGGTTGAAGACAATGTATTTATCATATTACCTTCCTTTTAGGTACAATATCTGTAGATGATTGAGGAAAGGGGTGACACTTTAGACCTCTTCGAGTTGTTGGTTGAAGTTGCTTTGAAAATATTACACAACGAGATGATAAAATAATTTAATCAATTGCTCTAGTAGAATTGGTATAGCTTACAAACAAATACAATTGGAAGATCATTCAGTGATCACACCCCTTTCAACGTACATGCAAAATTTGATATTCCAACTTTGGAAGGAAAATTTGAAGTAGATGTTGACAACTTAATGTCAAAATTGGTGAACTATTGTAAATGAATTCTTAGATCTTGAGAAAATAAAATTAACCCTTTTCAAAGGCGAGCCTTACGTACAAGAATCATGGGTAATTAAATTTTTTCTTCCAAGGAGAACAACAAGGGAAACCTTGTAGTTAAGAATTTGATATACTGATGGATAAGAATCCCACATGAGGAGACTTTGTGGAATATATTGAGGATTTTTTTCTTGAAGATACAAATGAATATGACTTGCACCAATGGGAGGTGCAATGGTTATGCCGATGGTAAAATATGCTCTAAACAATGTACTAGGGGGTATAAATCACATAATGTAAAAATAGCATTTATTAGTGATAATTATTCATAATATAAATGATTTTATTTCAAACTATAAACATCTATGTTGGCTCTCCATATCAAAATCATTTCTTGGTTGTCTATATTTAACCTATCATCATTTCTTGCAGGCTCACATTTCTTCTCGCCAGTATTGTCACATGATAAGTGTTGTTAATTTCAGCAGGACTGAATCATGGGACAACCCCTACAAAACTTGTCCGTTTCGTAGCTCACATCCTCCAAGATCGATTGACTTACCTCGTAAGTTATGCCATTTTTCGTCTTCGTTCTACATCTTTTCGCATTTGGGACTTATCCTTTTCAATCTTCTTATTAATGCACTTTCGGGTTTTAAAACCCGAAATGCATTGTTTTGAGTATTATACTGCATGTCGGGTTTTAAATCCTGAAGTGCAGTTTTAGCTACTTTTATGCAGGTCGGGTTTTAAAACCCAACCTGTAAGTCTTTCCCCTTTACATGCAGATTAGGTTTTAAAACCCGACCTGTAGGTGATTATTATATGTAGATCAGGTTTTAAACCCCGATTTGCAGTGCGTTGTGCTAAGTTAAGTGCATTTAATGCACTTATTGCTTAACTTATAAAATCAATTTTAGGGTTTTAATTAGCATTTTAATGTGTTTTTGGCATTATTAAGCTTTGAAAGCAAGTTTTGGTTAAGAGGGCACATTTGCTTTCTTGATTTCAGCTTTTTGATTGTATTATCTTCAATTCTCAGTGATTCTAGGTATGTTCTTTTTCTCACTTTTCATGTTTTAGGTTATTGTTTTATTTTTGCTTAGCGTCGCTATTTTTATTTTTGTTTGCTTTTCCTATTCATGGAAATGGTAGACCGGCCTTAAAACCCAACATACCATTCCCTTAAAGCCAGTCGCCATCGGGTTTTAAAATCTGATGTGCGACCTTAGACATACCCCTTGCACATCGGATTTTTAAATTTGAGTTGTCATTTTTCCTACTGTAGATAGCGTGCATGTTGGATTTTAAACCTCGACGTGCACATTGTTGTTTTGCAAGTTGCTTTACCCCTTTTGGGCATGTCGGTCTACCCTTGCCATAACACAGGTCGGGTTTTAAACTTTGACTCGTGAGTTATGTTTTACCCAAGGTGCAGGTCGGGTTTTAAAACCCGACCTGCAACTATGTTTACCTATATAGCATGTCGGGTTTTAAAACCCGACATGTTGGTGTATTTTTCCCAAGCTGTAGATCGGGTTTTAAAACCCGACCTGCAGCCTGTGATCATCTTATCTGCAGATCGGGTTTTAAAACCCGACCTGCAGTATTTGACCTACTTAACTGCAGATCAGGTTTTAAAACCTGATCTGTCAGATTTCTTGCTTTTTACCTAAGTCCGTTTTGGACCTTCAAACTTCGTTTTTATCAGCGAAGTCATTAATTTAATGATGATATTGGTTCATGAACTGATCCATGATGCAAAATTGCAAATCTTTGCAGATGTCTGATCCTTCTCCAAGCAAATCCAGAGGAAAAAACATGAAGTGCAAGTATTAGAAATACTTGAACATGTTCCCCAAGAGTTCTGTAAAGTCTAATGTGGAACACATTAGGGATATTGATATCAGACACATCAACATGGATGAGTTTTTGGAGTGGGTTGAGAAGGCACCATCAAAGATGACAAACCTCATTGCAAGTGGTTTGCACAAGTATCCATCTTTCCCAGTGGCATCTCACGATCCTGATTTTGTTCTAGCAGTTGCCGACCGCTTTGATGCGAACACAAGACAAGTTAAGGATGCTGATGACAATGTAGTCATCCGTTTAGACAGTGAATTCTTCAACAATATTTTCAAAGGACCAATCTTTGATGAAGTTGTGGACATTACACCTGCGTCTACTCAAGATCACTATGAAAAGAATATGAATAAGTGTAAGAAAACAATTAACACCGTTTTCTTGCAAACTGCCAGAGCTTCCACAACATCCAGATGGCCTAAATTTTTCCATAGAAGTGATTTCAATGAGGAATACAATGACATGGTTACACTGCTTGCAAGAATCAAAGGCATTCCAGATTCACATCACTTTCAGACTTGGGTGTTCTTATACATGAACATCATCAGGAGGGGTCTGACAAGATAGATTGGGTAGAACAGATTAGTAATGCAATATGTGCTCAGTTAAAGGAGGTCAGAACCAATCTTAAATTCTACATGACCTCTTACCTAGTGTATGCAACCGCCTCCATGAGGCACTTTCTAGGATTGTCTACAAGAGGAGATAGGAGGCAGACACTTGTCTGGGATTATTACTACTAATTGACTATTCACAACTAGAGAAGCCATTTCAGAAGAATCAGTGATGCATTTTTCGGTATATGAAAGTGTCTGTTTGACAAGGAACTTCAAAAGAAGAGGCTTTCATAAGCAGCCTATGACAAATTTAGTGAGTATGGTTGTGTCTTTCTTCAATTCCCAACCCTCACCTACATCCGTTTTGGTTGTTATTTTCACTAGTACATTCGGGTTCAATTTTCGACGGTTGATTGTCGGAATTGCGACTAATTTTCGTCGGAGTGCCAACAAAAGTAATCATCGAAAACTCATCGTCGGACTTGTCGACGATGCCTCTGATCGTCAGAAATACGACAATCCCATGGACTCTACCAACGGTGGGCATGATCGCTCTTCCGGTCAAAAAAGCCATCGGACAAACAGCATCCCCGTCAGATTTTTGTGTAGACTTTGTCGACAAAAGTCTGAAACTTTGCACTGACGGTGATACTGTTTGTTCGACGGTTGTGTCGTTGGCCCATTAATATGCATCGACGACCGTTCGACTACGAAGTGCCGTCAGACGTACAACATCCTCATCGGATGTTTGTGTAGTTTGAGTCGAAAGTGCGACGAATCCAGAAACTTTGCACCGACGAGACCACTGTTAGTCTGACAATTTCATCATCGGTGGAAAGCTTGGTATCTGTTGTAATTCTGACGAACATTTATTTTTTTCAAAAAAAATGTTATTATCTAGACGTAAAGCAAACCTCATTGATATGTACAACAAATGATATTCTATCCCCATCAACTACCAATAGGGGGCATAGGTTTGAAGCTAATATGAGGCGCACTGGTTTCAAGCTAATATGATTAGGCGCACCATGGTTGAGATGGTCCAACTCCTAAGAGGACTGTATGAACCACTAGGTACTGGTAAACCTATTAAAAATGGTGCTGATAGGGAATTAGCTAACCCAAATATAAGAGCCTTTAAAGCCAATCAAGGAGATGAAATGACTTTATCTACCTTATCTAAGTTAGTTGTTCTTGGGAGCTACCAAAACTTATCTACTATATATATACATGAAATGAATTTATCTACTATATATGCACATATTTCTTATAAGTATATCCCAAATTGATAATCTCATATAAAGTGTCATCCTATGTCAATACATGACATATACCTATTGAATGACATGTATATATCTCATACTAAGTAGTCACTCGTTATTATAGATTCAACATATATTCAAAAATGATAATCATGCATCCCAGACTACATGAATATCCTCGTTAATAAAATAAATCACATGTACAAGGTTATTGGGTTGATCGAGTCCAATAGCAAAGTACAATAGGTAAAGATATTGTATATATATCTCATACTAAGTAGTCACTCGTTATTATATATTCAACATATTTTCAAAGATGATAATCATGCATTCCGGACAACATGAATATCCTCTTTAATAAAATAAATCACATGTACAAGGTTATTGGGTTGATCGAGTCCAATAGCAAAGTACAATAGGTAAAGATAGTACTCAAAATAATGTTACTAGCATCTTAAAAGAAAACATAAATGTATTATGACCACCCACAAAACACTTGATATAAAATATTTCCAACCTTTCTTTTGTTTAAGTCCACCCGACCACGTGGAACCCTTAGGTCCACCACATTGTGCTTGTGGAGATAGTTCCAAATAGTCAATCAAAGTATACAAGGGGGATGATAGGCTCACACATGCCATACACGATGCATACATGACACAAGTAATGGAACAATACAGTGCAACATCAATAGAGAAGGATGATACCAAGTCATGAATCCACATAGGGTCACTACTTTAAAACTACACAAGGCATTAGATTCTAGAGTGCATTGGAGGAAGTGTCATCGTATGTCTCTTTGCACAAGTCCCAACACTCCATGTGCGGGCTTGCCTTTCATTGTATGTGCTCATGGGGACACACCATATATATGGAACCAAGCATTCTCTCATACGGACAAGAATGACAATCACACAATCCCTATGCTACATGAGCGGGTATGTCTCTTTGCACAAGTCCCAACGCTCCATGTGCAGGCATGCCTTTCATCGTATGTGCTACATGGGGACGGACCATATGGAACCAAGCATTCTCTCATGTGAACGAGAACAATGATCACATAATCCTTGTGTGAGTGGGCATGCCTCTTCGCACAAGTCCCAATGCTCCATGTGCGAGCATGCCTTCCCAAAAACACCCTTGGTGTTGTGATAGCCCTCAAGGCGTGCTCAAGAAACCAATTTTCTTGTTATTTATTTTAACCCAAGTTTTTTGTTATGCTATCACTTGATTAAAAAACTCCCCAAACATGAATGCCAAGCATACCAAGTATGCTGATGGATGAGGGACAGGAGTGGGAGCCACTCCCTAGTCTCACTCTAGGACTAAGCTCATGCCATATCTAAATGAAAGACATCTCAAATACATCGTCGGTGGAATGCTGCTGCCATTTTCATACATAAGAAAGACATACTCAATTGGGAACAATCACCAAGAGAACGGTAAAAAGTGTGTTTGAGATCATTGTCCTAATTGTGGTGTGGTCACCAAGAGATCACCATAAATTTGTCAATGCAACTTTTGTTGCAAAGTTGTAAAAAGTGTGTTAGTTTTGTTTCAATGTTAGTTAATACTCAAATATCGGTTATGGACGTTGGAGGGTTGATGAGACACATAAATATCCTTGTTTCATCGACCATAGGATTGGTTGTTGGAGCTATTGAAGGAAAAGTCAATAAAATTTGGAGATTTTCTGCAATTTTCACTGTTTTTCAGAACGTTACAGTCTGTTTTCCATCATTTTTTTGTTGTGAAATTTTTTTTTTTGGTATTATAAACCTATTGGGAATGAGAGAACAATTAATCCATGAAATTTTGTCTTTTGTTTGATTGAATTTCATTTTGATTTGAGCAAGTTATCATAGTTTTTCCAAAAACTGTCATAAACCCTTGTTAGGGTATCCAGCCATAAAAATAAATGTATAAATCATATCCCCACTAGTGAAAAGTCACCCCAATGGGTGGGAACATGTATATTGGTATTATCTTTCATGTTTTCATGCTTTGTAGGTCTCCAAGATTCATTGGCACGTGCAAATGGTGACTGTTGGTATGATATTGGTCATGTATCAGACCTAGTGCAACATCGAGGGTAGATTTGAAGTTGTAAGTGTTGGCATATGCACACTCCAATGAGACATTGTAGGTGATTGAAGGTTTTTTCATTGATGGCAACCTTACAATCCTATGGCACCGGCAAGGCATTACACCGGCACTTGCAAGATCAAACTCTACACCAGCACTCAGACCATCGACACCGACAGAGAAAGGAAGCATACCGACACAGAGGCCGACATGATTTTTGTTGTAATATATTTTGTTTATTATTTGTAAAATCATTGTAAGCCGACTTGGCAAGTTGTGAAATGACTCATATATATAAGAGATCATTATAGAACATTTGTAAGTAAGTGAGAGGAATATATTTAGGCGAAATAAGGCAGACCTATTAAGCGAATTATAGGTTAAGGGTTTATGTAAGAAGAAGAGCAGAAACCGGTACTGGATCTGGCATTATAGATGCTATTTTGAAGCAGTACAAGACACTGGATTTGTATAATCCATTTTTGTAAGTCAGTGAGACTTCCTATTTTGTATTTGAGCAGTGAGCTCTAGGCACTTGGCCTTCCTGCATGTGCAGGCCCCTCTTGTAGTAGTAATATTCTCTTATTGACCAGTAAGTGAATATTGTGGGTCACAAATCCCACTGAGGTTTTTCCCACACCGGGTTTCCTCGTTAAAACATTGTGTTATGGTGTGTTTTTCATGTGGTTGCTTTTAATTCTGTTTATTGCATTATTTCTTGCATACCGGTACACTGTTATAATATGTTCTACATGTTTGAAGTTAAGAAATTCAATTCACCGGTTAGATACTGATTCACCCCCCCCCTCTCAGTATTTGTGGGAATCCTAACAGTAAGTGCAAGATAGACCCCCTTGGTGTTTGGAGGAAGGTAGTGAGGGGTGCAGAGTGTTAGTGCAGACCCTTTACAAGCTATTTAGGCCCTTGGGTAGGGAAAATCATCAAGAACTTTATGACTGTCCCTAGATAGTGTGTGGCTGTCCTAGTGAACAAATGAAGACTGAGATTTTGGGAGTATGATGAAATGAATAATCTTATTATGTGGTGGACATATGAGATAGGGTTGTAGTGATCCTTGGCAACTTTTAAAGGGGTTTGGAGGCCCTAATAAGTGGAAACAAATCATATCTTGCCGATTGTCCCAAGTGACTTGGCTGTCATAGTCATTGTTGTCAATCATTTGTCAATTCTCCCAACACTATTATACAACCTTCATGCACTACCATGCATTCTTAGAATAATGTTACACAACCTTCACTAGAATTTTTCACTTGAGAAGGTCTCTCACTAATGAATTTAGGGATTCTTGGACTATTAAGGTTTAACAATTTTTTGATAGTTTTTGAAAGCAATTCCTACAATCCTTTGGGTAGAAACAACAACGTTCTATATGTCCATGCATCAATGAGAGAGGTTTAGGATTTTCATTTAGCAACATGATTGATAGAGATACCAAGAATGAAATTGCAAGGAAGATCTAATATTTATGAATGAAATTGCAAATCAATCTAAGTTACATGTTTGATATCTTACTTATGTCATGGCAACATAAAATGTATATATGCACTCAACATACCTCTTTGCTTGTTTATTTGAGAATGTTGCTAGGAATTAATAGGTGAATGGTACATTGATCTACACATGAATCACTTGTACTTTCCTGATACTTTCATCCCTTCGTCAAGGCCGCATACCCCCTTACACTTGAATATTTTTTCCACCCTCATGATTACTTGAAGTCCATTCTCAAATCACACTAAATGACAATAGTTAGTACAAAATAGTTACCATAACCAAGGAAGCCCAAATTTACTCATACTCAACATAATAAGAAATAACTAAATCATCTGGACCATTATTCATAACATAACCTCTTTTTCACATCATGGAAGGCCAAAATTACAAGGATCATGCTTCTTCGAAGGAGCCATTGTTCAGAGCCACCACACTATCAACAAGAGTAGAAGCTATTAGGCTCATACAATTTTAGGACATATAAAGAGTTGAATCAGAAGTGAGATCATTAAGCATACAATAGAGAGGTATTCATGGAATAGACATCTGAAAACATCTCATTCATGAAGTAACAAAATGATAAAGAAAATAACAAGTAATAAAAAAACTTACAAGGATGAGGCATATTCATATCTTTGGCAGCCCCACCTTGGATATCAACACTAGAAGCAACTCATATTGTTCGTGTACATACAAGACAATATGGGAGTTCATTATACCCAACAACTTGTGGTGTTGTTGTTCGCGTTGGCTCTATTGGACCCTGCAATTAAGATTCAATATACATTATTCAATAAGATTAACTGTGCAACATAATGAAATATTGAAAAGTGTGTTATCTTGTTGAGCTTCGCTTGGTTTCGAGAATAGTTTAATATTCTCTACTTAATAGGGCCAACCATGTGAAGGTGGAAGCTCATTTGGCCCCTCCCCCCCACCTAACATCACTCTAAATTCCTCGTTAACATCTTATAACATTCATTCATTCATTCTTTCTACCATTAATAAAATATAGCATTCATTCATTAATATCACATAACGTTCATTAACACATAACATTGATTAACATTAATTAACACACAACATTCATCAATATTAATTAACACATATCATCCATAACCATTAATTAGCACATAATTACATTCATTAACACATAAAAATCAGTCATTATCAAATAAGGTAGATTACAATCATTTCTTTTTTTGTTTTTTCTTTGAAGCTATGAAAAGACTAAGTGGAACATCGATTTCTTCATCATTTCCCCCCTCAGCAGTTTTCCGCCCTCTGCTCGTGATCTCGATGTATGCCTAGTCCTATATTGAGGACGAGGACATTGAAGCGAAGGGGGGTCCTCTGCAATAACAAAGAAATGGGTTAAATTCAAAACATTTTTCACAACTGTTACAAGTATTTCATTAATTTAGAGAACATAACTGTTGCGCTCTTTACCTAATGGGGCCACATCATTTTGTCTAGCCTCAACCTCAACATGCTGAACACCCTCTAGATCATATGGAGTTGAAATACTAAAGGTTACATTGGTGCTGAACACCAATTGCAATTATATTTGTTTAAAGGAATAACAATGGTCCTCTTTACCTGAGTGGGGAACATCACGTTCCAGATCTTGTGTACCCAGATCATGCTCCACTTGGTCACCACCGACTACATGCTCTAAAATATTAACAAAAAAGGTTACATTAATTACTACTCTAATTACAAATTAAGATGTTTAATTGTATTAATAACTACATAAATAAATTTGAATATTAAATGAATACCTCCACTACTGGGATGCACATCTGGACCTTCATGTGCAGGTGGTGTTTCACGATTAGCATGCTGCATTCCAATGTCATGCACATTGTTATCATTGCTTGCTTATTTAAAACACATATAGTCACTTTATGTTGGAATTCAACATCAATTAGATTATTGGTAAAGTATTCAATTTGAAACAATTTCCATTTAGTATATTTACCCGTGTGACAGATGCACTCGAATATTGTGTATGCCCACTCAATTCTCGTAGCTGATCAGTCACGGCTGAATAGCTTTGCTGGTAGGCAATTCTCTTGTCATCTTCTGTGGGCGCTCTGTTGAATCCAGAGCCCTGCATTTTTTCTTGGTACCGTGAATTTTGCTTGCATTGTTTGATAAAAAAAAAATCGTTTGCAATTTATTAATATTTTGATGCAATATTTCATTTACATGAGATACCTACAATTCGTGCATCAAGTATCATATAACCACCAGAGCCGAGTTTGTGTTGCCCGTGCTTTTATTGTATTGCCTTGGTTGCCTTTGACATGTTACTTAGTCTATAAAAATTTTGAAATATGTTAGATTATATAAATATAAAGAGTAATTAATTAGTACCTAATTACATTCTTAATAGTATCCCGTACCTTCTTTTGGCGTTTGGTGGTGTATTTCCTTTTTTCCTTTCAATTCTCTCCTTGGCATCCAAAATCAGGTCCTTCCACTCCCTCTCTGGAATCATGGGGGGACACTCGTACTTTAGGTTCCTCTCTAAATGGGTCCGGTATTGGTCCCTCACATACTTTAGATATGTGCCAACTTTTTCAAGGAGCTTGGTTTTGTCAAAGGTGTCATTTCCAAACCACTCAACCATTTGGTTTGTCAATTCATCTTTTAACCTTTTTTCTTGGTCATTCCACCTTTTAAAGCAAAAAACAAACCTGTTAGATTCAGAAATGAACTGAAGCTACATTTATTACAGTTCAAGAAATGGATGAAAGGAAAACTATTCTAGCAATGATATGAAATCAAAATAGTGGATTAGGGTTAGTCCACATATGATGTACCACCTTTTACGTATGGTGGGCCCAAATATTTGCAATGCAATGTCACTAAGATGTTTATAGAAAATATCATTGCCTGCAAAAAATTCATAGGATCATTAGTCCAAAACGAGTGATCATAAAGTAAATTACAATTAGAGTATATATAATAATAATTTTAAAGTACCTGGAACCTTTTGTATCTTTGAGGGAATCATTTCTTCGTCACTCACCACCAATGTGGCCTGCAACGTTCCCATACTAGCAATACGAGAAGATCCAGGAAATGATGGTATGTTATCAGCAGTAGTCGCCTCTAGCACATCCTCATGTGCATCTCCTCCTGCAAAAAATGAATCCACTATGAAATGCCCCCAAGAAAGAACGCTTGAAGGGAAATAAACACATAACATAAGATAGAGAAAAAGAGGGATCTACCCACAGTGGGCGGGCCAATATGACATGCTATAGAGGATGTCTGCATGCTACATGTTGCCAACATTGCAGTCAATAATACAGGTGCGGCTAACCTCTGACGAGGCGGCGACGACATTTGCACAGGAACATTGACAACACTTGAAGAATAATACATTAAATATATGAAAAGTGAAAGAATTATAAACAAGGATGAACCTTTATTTTGAAGATTGATAGTATCAAGTATGATGTGTTTTGGGTACTCAGAGTGATAAGCCAAGCAAGCGATAATACAAGAAAATCGTCATCACCTAAAGAACCTGCAACACCATGATCATGGCAACGACTTTCATGAAGGCGGATAAATTGCTGTAAAAACAACACGTACATATTTTAGTTAATGACATAAAAGAGAATAAAATATAAACCATTATTGAACTTTTGTTATAATTAAAGCTTTCATTACTGCTTACTTGCAAGTTTTCCATTGTCGTCAACAATAGTTGCACCCTCTTTGTTATCTCATTAGTCTGAGGACTTATGGTTGCCAAATCAAGAATCTCTTGCCTAATTTTTCTAATATTCTTATGTACAAATTGCATAGGGTTTGCGGTAAGTGCGATGTCATCAGCGCATAACACTGTCGACTACCCCACATCCCTATGGAGCTGCTGAGGTACTGCAGGTTCCTTTCCCTTATCCCGAACATCTATCTGTGACAAGAATATAATTAACACTATCAAAATTACTTCAAAACACTCAAGAAAAGATCATAATGTAACAATTTGATTCTATCTAATTTGTACAATTACAATGAGGTTTACCTGCTCCGTAGAAGTGTCGGGACCTACACCCCTATCTGTGCTATGTGGTGGATCCATGTGGCCCTATGACAAGGAAAAAATACAAAAAATGTTAGCGAAATGAAACCAATAGACTTAGCAAAAAAACTTAATAATACAATGGTTTATTGGATTCATTAATTGGAAGTTGGCTTAAATGGTATATATATAGTACGTACCACCCCCATGATAGTAACTTTGTTTGTATCTATACAATTCAAATTGTAATCGATTAGCAGCTCTTCCCCTGCACTTATTGATTTTATCGCACATACAAACACACAATTTCCCTCACGTGCCTCAAATATGCAATTGGGTTGCTTATTAGTTGACCCAGGTCGTGTACTATTTATAAAACCTGCAATATTCCCTGTTGCTTTTGGCCTTCCATCAATGTATACAGCCACTCGTTTACTTTGATCATTATCTTTTTGTTGTATATAATTGGCTGACAGTGCATACCTACGCATACTTTTTTTATATCGAACAATTTGCATCCAATCATTATAATTGTAACAAGGTCCAACAAACTCCATCAATTCAACAACTTTGTTGTAACAGACCTTTATGCTGTCCATGGAAAATAGGCCCAAACCATGTAACGACGAAGGTGCTATGCGATATATCCTCTCATTAACACAAAAATCAGTGTTTATTGGAGGAAGTTCCTTGGGTACACATTGTTTCAGTAGATGTTTGTACCTCAAGGGCACCTCAATGTCGCCTTTGGTCTCATCATCATAAGAACATGACCCCCCTTGAGGAAGAAAAAATTCCATGCGTTTATTGAATTTTCTTCTAATCTTTTGACCTCTAGTTGATCTCCCTATTTGAGATCTACTACATGTCTCACTTTCCTCTTCTATTCCTGCATTTCCCTCACTCAAGGAAGACACATCTGACAAATACCTATTTGGTGTTACCTGTGCACCATCAAATGAGAGAGTTAGTTGGTAATGAGAGAGATATTTTGCAAATGAGGGTAATATTGATGAAGAAGTCGACCATAAAGTTGATGTTGAGATTAAAATTTGAGTAAGTCCAACTGGGGCCTCAAGTGTTGATAACTGTATTAGATTTGCTGCTAATGTTGATGTTTGAAAAACTGAGGATGTTTGTTTTTCTTGTAATTTTTAAAAAATATATTATTTCTATAAGGTGTATTGACTTATACCTGTCGATCCATGAGACCATGCAGGATCCTCGTCAAAGGGGTTCAGGTTCCTGCACCAACAATTGAGCATCATAAGCATTACATTTGTAATTTGATAAACAATAAATACTGCAGTATCATAAGCATCATAAGCATCACATATGTATCATCATATATGTAATTGAGCATCTCTCGTATCTCATTAGTCATAGGATGCACGGCTGCCAAAGCAACAATCTCTTTAGTAATTTTTCTAAGAGGCTTTTTTATGAATTCCATAGGGTGTGTGGAATTTTCAAGGTCATCATCGCTTAATCCTATTGATTTCACATCCCTATAGAGCTGCTCAGGTACTGCAGCTCCCTTTCCCTTTCCCCGAACATCCGTCTGTGTCAAGAATATCATTAACAATTACAAAATTAGTCTAAATCACTAAAAAAAAGAACATAATAATGTAACAGTTTGCTTCTATCTAATTTGTACAATTACAATGAGGTTTACCTGCTCGGTAGAAGTGTCACGACCTACATCCCTGTCTGCGATATGTGATGGATCCATGTCACCTTGTGATAAAGAAAAAATATAAAAAACATTAGCAAAATTAAACCAATAGACTTAGCAGAAAAAATGTATAATAAAATGGTATATTGGAGTCATTAATTGGAGGTTGGTTAATTTAAATGGTATATAGTATGTACCACCCCCATGATATTAACTTTGTTTGTATCTATACGATTCAAACTATAATCGATTAGAAGCTCTTCACCTGCACTTATTGATTTTATCGCACATACGAATACATGATTTCCCTCACATGCCTCAAATATGCAATTGGGTTGTTTATTAGTTGACCTAGGTCGCATACTATTTATAAAACCTGCAATATACCCTGTTGCTTTTGGCCGACCATCAATGTATACAACCACTCGTTTACTTTGATCATTATCTTTCTATTGTATATAATTTGCTGACAGTGCATACCTACGCATACTTTTTTTATATTTAACAATCTGCATCCAATTATTTTAGTTGCAATAAGGTCCAACAAATTCCATCAATTCAACAACTTTGTTGTAATAGACCTTTATGCCATCCATGGAAAATAAGCCTAAACCATGTAACAACGAAGGTGCTGTGTGATATATCCTATCGTTAACACAAAAATTGGTGTTTATTGGAGGAAGTTCCTTGGGCACCCATTGTTTCTATAGATGTTTGTACCTCAGTGGCACCTCAATGTCGCCTTTGGTCTCATCATCATAAGAACATGAGCCCCCTTGAGCAAGGAAAAATTTCATGCGTTTATTGATTTTTCTTCTAATCTTTTGACCTCTTGTTGATCTCCCTGTTGTAGACCTACTACATGTGTCACTTTAGTTTTCTATTGCTGCATTTCCCTCACTCGACGAAGACAGATCTGACAAATACCTATTTGGGGGTACCTGCACTCCATGAAATGAGAGAGTTAATTGGTAATGAGAGAGAAATTCTGCAAATGAGGGTAATGTTGATGAAGAAGTCGGCCCTAAAGTTGATTTTGGGATAAAAATTGGAATAAGTCCAACTGGGGCCTCAAGTGTTGATAACTGTATTAGATTTGCTGCTAATGTCGAGGTTTGAAAAACTAAGGAAGTTTGTTTTCCAAGTAATTTTAAAAGAATAAACTATTTCTATAGGGTGTATTGACTAGTTATACCTGTCCATACATGAGACTGTGCAGGATCCTCGTCAAAGGGGTTTAGGGTCCTGCACATGTAATTCAATTATCTTATGTTAGCTAAAAATTACATAGTACACAACATGAACTTTGTAGACAAAAAGAGTATTGAATAATAAAAAGATGTTGTCATCAAAATCATTGTAATTTTTTTAATTCCTTACCTTTACTTTATGTAGACTATGCAGGATCCTCAACTAAATGGTTGACGCTATCTATAGTCAACGACCTGTTCCCACCAAGGGTGACAACATCACATAGGGACTATACATGAAATCGACACCATCAATTGAGCATCATAAGCATTACTACATTTGTAAGTTGATAAATGATAAATACATACGTATCATAAGCATCATAAGCATCACATGATGTATCATCATATATGTAATTGAGCATCACATATGTGTCATCATAAATATGTAATCCATCACATATGTATCATAAATCACCATCCATCACATAGGTAATAAAAAATCCACATTTTATAAATAAACACGAAGTTCAAAAAATGTCACATGCATCATCATAAACATGTAATCCATCACATATATATGTATTTTAAATCAACATCCATCACATAGCTAATAAACAATCCAAATTCCATAAATAAACACAAAGTTTAAAAAATGCCACATAAATAGTCACTCTCCCTATCTCCATCTCCATATTAAAAGGTGCATCATGAATTAATTATGTAATGGCATTAGAATTCAAAACATAATGAATTAATTATGTAAAAAAAAATTCTATCAAGAAGTCAATATTAAATAGATAATATACTAATCGCATACCTCATACATTTCATTCATCATCATCATCATCATCATCATCATCATCATCGCCACCACCATCACCATCACCATCACCATCACCATCACCATCACCATCACCATCACCATCACCATCACCATCATCATCATCATCATCATCATCATCATCATCATCATCATCATCATCTCTTCTTCTTCTTCTTCTTCTTCTTCTTCTTCTTCTTCTTCTTCTTCTTCTTCTTCATCATTGAGAAACTGTCGATCGTGATCATCATCTACTTCATCTTCTACTTCTTCGGTATCTTCTTCTTCCATCACATTATACTTTATTGACCTTCCTCTTGGATCATGTCTAACAACAAATGACCAACCCGGTTTATGTGGAACCTTTGAGTAAAATACTTGCTCACATTGGATTGGAAGAACATAGGGCTCATCCCCAATTGGTTCAAATGACCTTGTATTTACCATTGTAAAACCATTATCATGTTCAATAACAGTTCTATCAGTATCATTTTTATTCAATCGTAGCCTATACTATTTGACGACGAACAAAACTAATTTGAAGGCATTAAAGTCACACTCAAGTATATCATCCAAAATGCCATAGTATCGATTTTGAGACTGTTGAGGATGTATGTCATTTCTCGATGAATAATTTGTCACCTCAAAGACTGTAGTGATGCCGGAATCACAAGTTTTCTTCGTGTCATCCAACTTTTTTATGCAAAATTTATGACCATTGCAGCACATAGCATTGTGTTGTTTGACCTGCGATATGTCAAACATGTAAAATTTATTGCATTGTGAGTTGATAAACATATGGGTGAATAATAAATTTATACGTACCTGTTTATCTCTTAAACCATATGCTAAATCAATTTTCCTTTGCGTAAAATTGGAATCTCCATTACGATGAGCTTCTTTAACCAATGAAGCCACACCTTCCCATGTTAGCGTGCATCCAAAATGTTGACAACGTTCAATCCATAGCATCATCCAATCAAGATTGTTTGCAATATACAAATGTAGTGCATCCCACTCTCGACCAACTGTACAAAAAATAAATAGACGTCTTACAACCATATTATTTTGAAGATTAAGAATTAATTAACTACAATAACATCTTATAATTACCTCTCACTTTCCTCAATCTACCTTTCCTCGTCAAGTACTCCCCTTCAAATTTGTTAATGGGGTTGGGATCCCAAATGCGATCCACGTGGATCTTTGCTACAAACTTAGGAAGATATTCAAAAATGTACACCATAGTCTAGTATACCATATATCCCTCCACCATAGAACCCTCAGGATGTGCTCTTTTTCGAACCAAAGCCTTCAAAAATTTCAAGTGCCTCTCAACCATCCACATTGACCTAGTGTGTACAGGTCCACACAATTCAATCTCCTCAACTTGGTGTATGATGTAGTGTTTTTGTGCATTGAAAAAAGCTGGAAGTAGACACTTTTGCATTTCACACATTAAATGAGGAATTTTTTCTCTTCCAATATTTTATATTGTCTTTATGGATTTCTTTACATGACAACCACCTACAAGACATTCAAGACGCAAAAAAATATATTACATAACAAGTAAAACAAATAGCAAATATAATATCTATACAACGAACTGAACAAATATCACTACTTACCTCATGTATTTTCCAAGATCATATATGACTTGCTTGACATTATTGTCGAAGTCGTTTGGGAGAGATAGAGGTAGAACGTACTACAACAATTATAAAATTATCTTTTCATTTTTTTCTAACATAATACAATGAAAAGTACACGTACGTGGAGTACTTAAATACATAGTAAAAACACAAGAACATGAATTACCTTAATGAAGGTATGCCAATCATGCATTTTCATCCCTAACCCAAATTCACTTTTCTTTGATATGAGATTGTTTATGTTCACAGCAAATCCTATGGGAAATCGAATTTTACGTATGACTTCTTTTATAGCATTGCTTTGCTGGTCCGTTAATAACCAAGGAAGCTCACTTATATTAATCTGGTCTCCATGGCTATTTGATTGAATGACATTTATCAATGCATGATTGGAATCCTGAATGTCACTACATATTTTGACAATTTTTTCTTTGTCACACTTTCCATCCAATATTTTCCATAATGTCTCTGTTATATTCTTTCCAATATGCATAGTATCAAACAAATGAACAATTTGTAATTGCTCGTAGTAGGGCAACCTACTAAATTTTCGGGGATAACTTTTTAGTCCCTTAGGAAGGTGGTCATTTATGCCTTCACGACCTTCATGATCATCAATCACATCATTAGTAAACAAAACAAAATAGAAAAGATGTTTTATGACAAACCAATAGATGGAATGGCATTACCTTGACGATTAATTCTATTATATTCCAACTTCCACAGGTGAGGTGTCATAATTCATGGCTTTGACATATTCTCTTCTTTCCCATTGAAAAGATGTTTTTCAGTATTTCGATACTTATGATTTTTGTGGAGAAAGTGCCTATACTCAACAAACACCTGCTTTCCTAAACTTTTTGAATGATGAGATTTCATCTTTGGACCACAAACAGGACATGCAAATTTTCCCTTTGTTTGAAGACCTACAAGATAATGTATAACTGGATTAAATATGATAATTTTTTGAATTATAATGTTCATGCACAACTTAAACACTATAACATACCATAAAAATGTGTTAGCCCTGGGGCATCGTGTGTTGTCCATAGAAGCATCGCATGGAATTGAAATTTTCTCTGTCCTATTGGTCTAGAGATGTCATACACAGTGACACCATTCCATAACTCCATCAACTCGTTGATAAGAGGCTCAATATATACATTCATATCTTTAACTTGGTACTTACCTAATCGAATGAACAAAAACAATACATAATTGTTATGACCATTTTACTGCAATATTTATAATTAAATGTAGATGACTATATTTAAATGATAAAATACCTGGAACAATCATTGCCAACATTATGTGCTCCCTCTTTATTGACATCCATGGAGGAATGTTATTGTTGATAACAAAAACAAGCCACACTGAGTAAACAGATCTCATCTCTCCAAATGGATTGACACCATCCGTTGCCAATGAAAGCCTGAGATTACGAGGTTCTTCTTTAAAGTGTGGCCTTTTTTCCTCTATGTCCATAAATGCTGAACCATCTGCAGGCATTCAAATAATGTCATCTCGACTTCTATTGCGTGCATGTTAATCCATAAATTGTGCGAAGCTAGTGCACTTGAATAATCATTGCATACGTGGAATAATGAGAATATAGCGAAGAACCTTGCGAGGAACCCTTTTTGTTATTTGATCCGTTCAATATCTACTGATATGACATTCAGGGCATTCAGTTCGAAATTCATGTTGTTTGTGATATATAATATGATCATTGGGACAAGCGTCTATTGCTTGATACTCCATTCCAATATCTTTCATAATGGCAGATAATTCTCGGTATGAGCTAGGTAGAATATTTGATGGTGGTAACAAAAACTCACCTATCAATATACAACAAAAAAATATAATTTGTTAATATAAAGAATATTAATGGTACTGTTAGGCCCAATATGGAAAGCTAATGTACTGAGAGGGGAGGGGTGAATCAGTACTTCAAATCCTTTTCTTAACAATAACTTTACTGTTAAGCATAAACTGAATAGTACAGTAACATAATATAATGCTAAAACAAATAAATAACAATCATACATGATTCACTCTATAACACATATATTTTGGTTACGCAGAGACTCTTGGTTAGAGAGAAAAACTGCTGTGGGGATGGCACCCACAACTTCACTACTGCAATAATAAAGGTTGCTCGGTTAGAGCTACACGTTTAGCTATTTCTGATAGCTTACCCTGTTAGGAGTAACAAGATCTATTAGATCTACCTTGCTAAAGGATTTTACAACACTTAATCTAAATGCTGCACCTGGTTAGAGGCTTTACAATTTATAGACTTGATTAGAGTCTTTTACCCTGTTAAAGGTTTCTCTTACAACTTCAAAATATTACAATAAAATCATTACAAATATTTGCAACTTTACATTTGGAATGTTATAGTAGATTCTATGTGCTCAGAATAAGATTACCTTGCTTATAGCATACCTCGGTAACCCATATAGTAACTTGGTAAACCCTTCTGTTTACTCTGTTCTTTGACTGTTCTTTGAAATCCTTCTCGGTGACCTCTGTGTCTCTGTAACAGTCATAACACTTAGTTCTTTCACATGTCTTGCTTCATATATTTCTATATCTACCTTTCTATCATGCTACATGTATATATCTGTTCTTAATCCATGTTGTATAAATAGATCTCTTATGTCAGTGATCCATTCATTGCTTTGATCTTACAAACATGTTTTATCGAATGAATAACCATGCAAAATATTTCATTGGTTAGATGACCTCAAAATCATACACAATCTTTAAGTGCAATTTCCAATGTGATAACGGTTCTATGTTCCTTGATCTTGTAACACGTTTCCATATGTATGTCCAGGTTCAATGAATCTAGTAACACGTTTCACTTGGTGTATATCAACTTGGTGTGTCATCTTTGCTACTCGGTAGACATGGAATGATACTCGGTAGAAAGCTTGGTGCATACTGGGCTCTTGACTACTTTCTTCTATAACCGACTGGACTGTGCATACTGACTGAATATTTCGGTAGAGATAACCAACTAGAGTATATAGAATAAATTTGAACATAAAACTAATGGCAACTTGATAAGTAGTAACAATCTCCCCTTTTGACATTAGTTGAGATGTTTGACAAAAACTACTTTCAAAGTTATAACTCAATAATCTATATACTTGCAAAATTTGACTATACTGACAGCATATACAATAGTCAATGAAATAATATATCCAGATACACTCCCCTTATCAATATACTGTAGAAAACTCTGATTTTGTATGCTTGATGATCAATGCTCTGTGTGCTGCACTTGTTCTTTGCTTACTGTTCTGTTCATTGCTCGGTTCACTGCTCTTGGGTACTCTTCTTACTCTACTCGGTATACTCCCCCTGTATACTACACTCCTTTTGTTTGATACTATACTTTGATGCTTTGAATACTATATCACTCCCCCTTTTTGACAAACATCAAAATTTAGTTACCATTCGCTAGTGGCAACTGGTCAAAAATGGATTTGTACTTTGTCCGTGCTTCGGTGAGAGCGACAGAGGGCATCCTTTACAATGTCCATTAAAGAATTCTGCACTTGAATATCAGCCAATAATGATATTAAGCCATCTAAAGTGCTTCCCTCTTGTGTAGTAGATAAGTATGTGGGTCAGTTGATCTGTTCTTGGATGGATGAAAGATGAGGAAGGAATAATGTCTGAAGTGTCATTATGTCCATCCTGATCTTGTGTTCTTCATTTCTTAGGTCCAATTGTTGAGCCATGAGCTATTGTAACTTTGTATAGAATTTTTGAATTGAATTGGGCTCGGTGGTCAACTTATTTGAGAGATCGGTGATCTCTTTCTCAGTTGCTTCTGTTTTATTTTTGATGTCTTTAATGAATAAAGAAAATGTACAGAGTTTCTGAAATAAATAAAGAATGTGCTTGCGTTGAGGGGACAAATCAACAATAAATTTGACAAGTTTGACTTTGCTAATAGCTATAGCTTTCTGTACCTCTTCTATCATTTTTGCAGTGAGCTCTTTGTCTTTTAGCTTGCTCAAATATTCGGATGCATCTACTCTAGATGTCTCTATCTTGGTTAGGAGTTCATCCAGTTGAATGTGGATGGCTGCATCTTTGGTTATTGTAGCTTCAGGTAGCATATCTCTTAAGAGTGCTTTCACCTTCTGAAGTACTTTATTTTTCTTTTGAATAGCCATTTGTTTTTTTCTGTTCGGCCTTTTCTTTGCATAGTTCACCAAAATCAATGAGTGCTTGCCCCTTTAATTTGGATATATCAACACACTATTGGTTTTGACAAATCTACTTTGAAACTATGCTTTTTCACCTTCTTTTCTTTTCCTTTCACCGATTGAACTAAGACAATGGCTTGTGAGGCTTGATGACCCTCGGTAGGTTGCTCGGTAGAGGCAACACTTTGGTTGGTTTCTTTAGCCTCTGTAGTGTCCTTTGGTGTCTCGGTACTCGGTGTCTCAGTTGCAAAATTTTCAGTGCTAGAAGGATCCTGAGACATTTGTTCTTGAGCAGTACCTTCTCCTGCTGTAGACTTGTTACCTTTGGTGCCTTTATCCGTACCCTGAGGGGTTTCAGTTGAGACAGGTTGATTGACCGGTGGATAAGGCTGAACTTGTTCCAAGACTGATTCACTGGATACAAGTTTTGCATATGCATTGCCTTCTATCATTTCCTATTCAAGTGCCTTTGTATCCATGATATCTTCATCTATTTGAATGGTGTCAGCAGGGTCTTGCTCGGTAACATCAGGATCTTGCTCGGTGACATCAACTATTTCAACTTCAGCTTGCTCACTAGCATCCTTGTTTCTAAAGATTTCCTGCCACTTTTCTTTTGTCTCATTTTCCACTTCAATATACAGCCCATTCATCAGTTTCAAGGCTTTTTGTTTGACGAGGAACTTTGTGTGGTAGGTTGTCAGATGTTTTTTTATTTCAACTACCGACATGTCAGGAAAGAGATGTACCAAACTTCTTTCCTTGATCTGTTTCTCTGAGTCTAGGGCATATTGCCACCTGTTATCAATATGTGCATATAATTCTTTTGGAAGAGAATTAGAGACTTCTAATGGGACTAATCGGAATTTCAGAAGTGTGCATATGACAGCTTCTTCAATTTGTCTCTTTTCATCTTCATTTCTGGATTCATACTTAACATATCTGAATCCTCCAAATCCACCATATTCTTTCAGATTAGTACAAAAATTTCCAACACTATGTACATTTACATTCTTGCTCTTGACAATCTGAAATTTGCTTGCATCCTCAGATTCGGTGTCACTAGACTCTTTTGCCAAAATGAGTCTCCGAGTAGATTTCTTGTAAGTTTTTGTTACCTTGGGAATGATAACACTCTTTGTTTTCTTACTCGGTGACACTACAAATTCTCTTGTGATAGGTCGCTTTGCTGGAGGAGTCGGTGAGGCCTTTGATGTGTCCTGTTTCTTTCTTTTCAACACTTTTCCCTTAGGCAATTCGGTGCTTAGTGTTATAGCTGCCTCTTGGGCTTTAGATTCCTCTTCGGTAATGGCTATAGTGCATTTGACAGGTGTGGAGGAAGAACCTTCTCTGAATTTCTCCGATAATGCCTTTATCATCTTTGTTGCCTTTCTTGTAGCTTTGGGTACTACAATGCTCATTTTTACTTTTTCCTTCACTTCTTCATAGGTTCCATACCTCAGCTTGGTAGCATGCCTTTGTAATGTGAGAAATGCATCAATTTGCTATTGTGTGATGTCAAAATCAATCTCGTAACCCATAGGTGAAAAAGATTGAGTTCTTGGTTCCACAACATTCACATAACAGTAATCAATGTCTACTTCAAAACATATGTCAACTTTGTATTTCTCCACTAGCTTGGGTGGAATCCGGTACCTGTTATGCATTTTCTCTTGAAACTTACTGAAGTAATCATCCATAATATCATTAAAATTATCACCCAGCTTCTTGATGAAGTCATTGATCTGATGGGTGATTGGTCGGTGTAGTTCCCAAATAACTTTACTGATTGATGGAAAGAATTTTTCAAAATAGAAAAACATGCATACAAGTAGTGATCCAAACTTTAGTGTATTAGCCGAGTTGTTCTTCTTCGGCTTCCTGATGGTGTTCAGATTCTCAAACATGTTTTTCAGCAACACCTCACATAGATCAATTTTCATTCCCTTTTTCACAATTTTGTATGCTAGGTCTACTGCTGCATAGGGTACACTGTTTTCCCTTGCCAATTGGAAGAAATAGTAACCTATTACTCTAATGGAAAATTTTAGTTCTGCATCAGTGACATTGTTCAATTTCAGTCCTCTGCAATCTGATTCAACTCCGGTTAAATTGATCAATTCCTTCTGTGATATCATCTTTTGAGCTCGGGCATGATCATAAATAGGGTAACCGATGATCAGATGAATGATTTCCTTGGTAATCTTAAACGGTTGCTCTTCTAGCCACATAAAGTCATCATGAACTTTGCTCAGAACAAACTTGACCCACTAGGGTTTGAACACACGGGGATAGGTTAGGGCTTCAGTTAATCCTTTGATCTTAATGTGCTCAAACTTGCTATCCAATTTACCATCGGTGCACAATTCATCATATGTGTCTTTGATTCAACATGACCGAGTTCTTCAACATGACATTTGGTGAAGAATATCACATCCTCGACTAATAACACTCTATCCGGGATGAGTGAAAATGTGGTTTTGTCATCCGGTTTAGATGCAACTTTGGGAGTTAACGAGTATTTTAGTGAGGGCTTTTCAACATTATTAACAATGACGGGATCTTGGATCTTAGGTGCCATTTTTAGATTTCAGATAAAAACTAACAAAAGATCCTTAGGGTTTGAGGATTTTCAAACGACAGACGCTTCACACTTAGCAGATAATAACAACTTGATAAGATCAGTAAACCAACTTAACAATGCGTTGAGATTAATGTAAATACCTTGAATTTTGCTTTGTAGAATGGTTTGATCGCCTTAGATTCGCTTTGCTCCGCTCTCTCGAAAACTTGGTAAGTGAAAATGACCGCGTGAATGCTTTAAGTACACAATATACCTTATTGGGCTCCGTGCGGGTTAGGTCAAAAACATTAAATGCACTTGGTTCACTAAAATTTCTTTCCTTTTTTTTTGCGCTTTAATCGAGTAACCAAACTTCCTTCATTTACCAACTTGACAGGTTTCCTGTATTCACCAACTTGACAAGTTTCCTGTATAGTGCTCCAAAAGACTTTGATAGAATTTCAAACTTATTACTACATCTTAATTATGCAGATTTTGAATTAAGTACATAATAAAATAGGAACTGTTAAGATTTAACCTTGAGAGAGTGCAGTCCCTTCATACATTTATTGATTAATTTGGAATAGGAGCACCTAACTCGGTAGGTAAGGTGCTTTCTTCATTTGACACAATTTCCTTCTTTTTCCAAATCATCTTTAATTTTTCTTTTATTTCCTCAATGTCTTTTCTAGGTTGATCTCTGCAATCTCTAGCCAAGTGTGCTACTTTGTGACAATGAAAACATGCCATATCGAGATTTCTCCATGATCTTCGGTTGTTCATCCCAAACCTTATAAAGCAGTTGGCACTTATATATCCATATCTTCCACAACATTCACACCATATCCTTGTATTGTATTCCCATGGTATTGCAACATATTGTCGGTTAAGATCTCTATGGGTTCGGTAGCTTCCAGTGTTTGCTTGGTGTGCACACCACATATAGTTATTTTTCTTAAACCAACACTTCTCAGTATTATGTCCATATCTATTGCAGTTTTTACAGAACCCTTTGAATTTTTCCTTCTGATAATTGTTAACAGACTTTGTCCTACATTGATTAGATGTGTGACCATATTTATTGCAATTATAACAATAACCTTTGGACTTAGTGACATTTGGTTGCTTACCTTTTCTGATTTGCCACATGTTGGCAGTATGACCTTGATTTCCACAATAGTTGCAAATAGGCTTCTTTCTTTTGATGTTCTTCTTGATTCCAGCTTGCTTTGATGATTCTCCTCTCTCGGTAGTATGAATTTCCTTCTTGGTAGAGTCTTTTCCTTTGTAACTGAGTCCTGCATCTTTGTTGGATCGTCTTGTGTTCAGTTGCTCATCCAACATCTTTGATGCTTCATAACTCTTCTTCAGTGTTTCTTTGGATTTCTTCTTTGTTTCAAGTTCATTGGTCAACCTTGATACCTCAAGTTTCAATGCTTGATTCTCACCATCTTTCAGATTTGCTTCATGATGTGCATAACCTAGTTGATTTGATAGGTTTTGTTGAATTCTAGTCATCCTTGTGATTTCATCATTCTTATCAGATACTAAGGCTTCAAGTTGTTGTTTCTCTCTTTCCAGATCTCTTACTTTATCCTCGACTATCCTCAATGCATCAAGATTTTCAGTCATCTGTGTGCTGAAATGTTCATGTTCTCTTTTCATTGCTTTTAGTTGATCAACCAGTGCTTTGTTCTTTTCTTTCAATACTCCAATCATTTCTTCAGTCTCTTCAGATATACTGTTCTCAGATGATGTCTCAATTTGTTCCACTAACTCTTGAGAGTCCTGCAAATCATCAGATAATCTTCTTCTCACTTTCAAAGATTTTCGCATTTGCCTTTGCATGTCTGCAATCACTTGATTAGCATGATCCAATTCTTCTTGCAGATACACAATCCTCCGAGATTGTTTATAGCCTTCTATTGATAAGATCTTTCTCTTTAGGTAGTTAAACCCTTTTCCAAGATTGAAGCTTTGATACCAATTGTTAGGCCCAATATGGAAAGCTAATGTACTGAGAGGGGAGGGGTGAATCAGTACTTCAAATCCTTTTCTTAACAATAACTTTATTGTTAAGAATAAACTGAATAGTACAGTAACATAATATAATGCTAAAACAAATAAATAACAATCATACATGATTCACTCCATAACACATATATTTTGGTTACGCAGAAACTCTTGGTTAGAGAGAAAAACTACGGTGGCGATGGCACCCACAAATTCACTACTGCAATAATAAAGGTTGCTCGGTTAGAGCTACATGTTTAGCTATTTCTGATAGCTCACCCTGTTAGGAGTAACAAGATCTGTTAGATCTACCTTGCTAAAGGATTTTACAACACTTAATCTAAATGCGGCACTTGGTTAGAGGCTTTACAATTTATAGACTTGATTAGAGTCTTTTACCTTGTTAAAGGTTTCTCTTACAACTTCAAAATATTACAATAAAATCATAACAAATATCTACAACTTTACATCTGGAATGTTATAGCAGATTCTATGTGCTCAGAATAAGATTACCTTGCTTATAACATACCTCGGTAACCCATATAGTAACTCGATAAACCCTTCTGTTTACTCTGTTCTTTGACTGTTCTTTGAAATCCTTCTCGGTGACCTCTGTGTCTTTGTAACAGTCATAACACTTCTTTCACATGTCTTGCTTCATATATTTCTATATCTACCTTTCTATCATGCTACATGTATATATCTGTTCTTAATCCATGTTGTATAAATAGATCTCTTATGTCGGTGATCCATTCATTGCTTCGATTTTACAAACATGTTTTATCGAATGAATAACCATGCAAAATATTTCATTGGTTAGATGACCTCAAAATCATACACAATCTTTAAGTGCAATTTCCAATGTGATAACAGTTCTATGTTCCTTGAACCTGTAACACGTTTCCATATGTTTGTCTAGGTTCAATGAATCTGGTAACACGTTTCACTTGGTGTATATCAACTCGATGTGTCATCTTTGCTGCTCGGTATACATAGAATGATACTCGGTAGACAGCTCGGTGCATACTGGGCTCTTGACTAATTTCTTCTATAACCGACTGGACTGTGCATACCGACTGAATATTTTGATAGAGATAACCGACTAGAGTATATAGAATAACTTTGAACATAAAACTAATGGCAACTTGATAAGTAGTAATAGGTACAACATGATTCACAATTTATTATGACATATATGACATACCTTAACATACGTGATCCTTTGATCATTAACTCTCATATATCTGAGAGCTGCAAAGACTCTGACTCGAATGGGGATCAGTCCAACACCCCTACCCACAAAAAAAGGAAAGTTGAAACAGAGCATGAGGAAAAGGAGGTGAATTGTGATGAAGAAGAGGAAAATGATAAGGACACTGATACTGAAATGGGGCAAAATAAGGATGAGAACTATGGTGAAGGGGAGGAAGGGGGTAATTCTGAAAACCCTCACTCTAACCCTAAGGGTTCGGAAAGCGAGAATGCTACTCTGAATCCTAAGGAGTATGACAACCCTAACTCCGAGGAGACTGAACAGGGCAAGGACTCTGCGAACACCATCTTGGACACCGCCCATAACTGCACTCTGGAATTCTTCAATTTCCAGAAATGGGTTGTCGAAAATATCACCAGTATGCAGCGTAAGCAAAGGAAGCTGGAAGATAAGATTAATAAGCTGATTAAGATGTCTGACTCTGGGAAACAGAATGAGGATATGGAAAACAGTGAAGCTGAGGAGGAAATGGAGATGGAGGACTGGTTGGAGAAAGATTTGATCAAAGGGGACTTGAAACATTTGGAGGATGTTATTAGAACTTTGAAAGAGTAGGTGGAGGAGGACAAAGACAACGTCAACACCCGGATCGCCCGTAATGAGAAGGCTTTGAAAAGCCTTATGAACCACAACCTCTAGGTCCTTAAAGTTTCTTCCCAGAATATGAACGCGTTGGTGGATCATTTGGAAAGGAAAAATCAGGATAAGAACCTGGTAATTATAGAAGATGCTCCAACCTCCAGCCCCACCCACCAGAACCCTAGGCGTAGAACTAGGTAGACCACTATTGGGAAGGACACCAAAATGAAAGAGAATCTGCTTGGACAGGAAAACAACGACCTGAGGGAGGTGGCCAAGGCGATGATGCTCTTGGTATAGATTGTTGAGGAAACTATGAAGAGTTTTTAATTAACTTGTAATGCTGGGCTTGGGGCCAATTTCTTGCTGGCCTCTTGCTGTCCCTTTATCTGCTGCTGGTTTTTTTGCTAGTCTTTTGTAGCTGTCTTGTTTTGTTTCCTTCTTGAATATATTTCATATGTAATCAGGTTTCGGGTCCCTTAAAACCTGTTTTTACTTAATCAAAAACATACATGAGATTGTTATGTTGGATAAACCATTCATAACCTTCAAGTTCACCAACAACAATACAACAGAGAGAAGAGTTGTCTGCGAGCCTTCGTAAAAGGCCTCAGATGCCTTCTCAAGTAAAGGGACATCATGAACAACATCAAGGTCATCTTCATCATCATGATCAGCTGCGCGAGTACTAAATGTGTCATGGATCAATGTATTTGTACCATCATCTTCAATTGTGTTTTGTGGCTCATGATCGTCATCTTCCATGGGATCATTATCTTCAGCTTCGATATTCACACCTCCATGTTCGTCCACTTTGAAAACCATATTCTCCAGGTTGTGTTGATCCATACCATGTGCTCCAGGGTGCTCAACCTATATAAAATTGATAAACATAAATAAACCATGATCATGATCTCATCATCAAGTGATTTATTATGTCTATAAATTGTTAAAACGATATAATGAAAAACTTACCAATGGATGATAATCATGTCCACATTCAATGTGACCATGCAGCCTACAATGTTTCTTAGCTATTTTGATTAGAAGTCTTCTAGTCTTTAATCCCTTAAAAATTTTGTAGGGACAATAACATTTTCCATCACCTTTTCTTTTCAAGTTAGACCACAATCTAGCAAATGTCTCCTTATTTTGTTGTTCATTGATATTGTCTGACATGGTCTTTCTTCATAAGCAAGAAAATTGAGCTATAGAACTAGTTATATAGAAGTTGAAATGTTAGTTATGAAATCACGTTTCAGTATAATATACCAAATTAAATTACTTGAAAATAGAAATTATCATCATTGAACCAAAACCATTTAACTCTTCTTTTTCATCTCAAAACATATCTAATGGCTTTGTGGTATGCAATCCTTGTATCATATCTTAAGTTGACTAATGTCTAATTGGGGTAATCCATGAGTGTCTAATGTGAATTCAATATCCTAAACATTGGAGAGACCTTATCTGACTTGCCTAATCAATGTGGTTGCTGTCCTAATATGAAATACTGAGTTCTACCCTTGCCTTTGCATCAAACTTCTCACATCATGTTTCTTCAACAAAACACACTAATATGAATTGAGCCAACACCATGAGGATAGGGTCAAGTATCATGGCAACTAATCATAATACATGAAGATGGGGTTCACACATAAGTGTTGGCTCTCAACAATGCCACACTTCCAAAATTGTTAGTCTCAAGACTTCTCCTATTGGGTCAGCACTCATTGATGGCCACAAGGCCAAATCAATGTATGTAGGCTTTGGACTCCTTACTATAGGCTTGGAGGACCCTACACAAGGTCTATGAACACTCACTTGGTATTACAATAGAACGAGCCTTCCTCTAGAACTTTGTTTGCAACACACACATCAATATTGGTAATAATTGTTATGATGGATGGTCTATTAGGACGGTAAATAAAATGCTTATTCTTTTTCCTCCCTTTGAAACTAAAACAAGGTATTTGACTTGGCAGAGTCCCCACACATCACTTCAACAACAAACATTAGGCAATTCAACCTTTTGCCTTCTGAATGCATTTTTTGTTGTTGTCTTTCACTGGTTTTCTCAATCCGATACATAGGGATATCAGACCTTTCATGGCATCATCACACGCGCCTTCCAATATGTAGTCCTTTCATATTTTAGGTGCCTACACACTATGTTGTTGTTAAGTATTGATGTAGTCTTAAGACATCTCATGACTCCATTACATGTCCACACTTGGGTTTACAAACACAACTCTGTCAAAACAAAAACAATATCACTAGTAAAACTATGACTGTGGCAATGAACACCCTTAGGACAGTCATATCAATTTAATCTATTTCATTTCATTTTGATTGAAAAACCCTTCCGAAGGTTGAATAGGGTCCCCTCACCCCTCTCGCTATCATCAACCACTTCAAAATACCAATCGCTTGGTCTTCCCACCAAATTCTTCACTCTTACTGCCTTTTACTAACTGATACATAGAGATATCAGGCTGTCCTCATGCCCAAACGTACCAAATCTAATTTGGAGCCTTGCACACAACATAATATGATACATAGCATGAAAAAAGGTCTTCCCACACATTTGGGTGAATTTATATGCATGGGAGACCAAACTATACATTATTTACTCCTCTCGGTAAACACTAGGCAGGGTTTTGACATTTTTTGGAAAAACTGTGATATCTAATTTAAAACACAATGAAATTCAATGCCACAAAAAGAAAAAATGAATTTAAATCACTGCTATACCACATCCAATAGACTTCCCATCAAATTATGATGATTTTCACAATGAAAAATGAAGAGAATCAGATCGAAATGTCAAAAAATGCACATAAAACCCCAATTTCATTAAGCAAAACTCTTGGATGGCATGCCAAAGGCCTGTTTATTCCCATCCAAGTGGGTTACAACCTCAAACCACCATAAAATAAATTTCCAACCATATTTTAAAGAAGTTTCTACAAGAAATGCAAAAGTTGTCATGGCAACATGACAACTTTTTTCCCAATGGACCTCAAACTTTCACAATTAGGTCTCTATTTGTTGTTAGAATGCGATCTATGACTAAGTATTAGAGGATCTTACTAACTTGGGTACCATGATTTTATGTGTCTCTGACATGACTCCTAGTAACTATATAAGGATCTTACTAGTCCTAGATCCATGCCTTGTCTTTTTGATATGGTTCCTAGTGAGAACATATGGATCTTACTAGTTCTAAATGTCATAACTTTCTATTTTGCATGCTCCATGTGTGTTACCAATGTTACTCATATTACTCACTTTGTACTTCCCTTTTATCTCAATATTATAGATTGACAATATCACAAGTCTTGGGAGCTACCACCTTTCCAAACTTAAAGTCATCTTGACTCTTCAATATATTGGTGAAAGAATATTTGGTTTCTCCATATTTTCCCAAGAGTACATGAGCAGAATTTCATACTCTTGCTAAGAGGGGGCTAAATATTGCGTCATAAGTTGTATCTCTTTATAAATATACACTAGGTTTGGACTCACTTTAGTGGTTGTGCCTTATTTATGCCTAATTGTACTTAGGTTTGAGAATATTTCCACAAATTTGGTTCATTCCCTTATTCATGATGTTCCTCATGGCTCAATTTTATAGGACTAGGGTCTTGGGAACCCTTATTCATGGAAATTGGACCTAAAATTTGAAAGATGAATGTTGGATTCACAAATAGTAGGAATTTCCTCTCCAAATTTGGACTTTTACAAAAGTTCAATTTGAAAAGGTGCAAGCTGCATATAGATATAAGTCTGTTTCTCATTTCAAACCCCTATCAACTCCAGCCCACATCTACCAATTTTTCAATCAAGCAATTCAAATCAATTGAGCATAGATCTATAATCAAGGAACAAGGCATTCAAAGATACAACTTTGTTACATCAGTTATGATCAAGTACATTATGTTTTTCCATGATGAAAGCATACACTAACATGTTATAGAAACATTAAGGTTTGTGTGGAACTTCATGTCAAGCATTTCAAAATTGAGGTATATTTGTCAATTTTTTATTTACATTTATGTTTGGAACATATTAACACAAACTCTAATGTTATGAAGCTTCCTCTGCTAGATACCTCCCTAGAACTGGTTCAAGATGACTCTCACGCATATTTGTAAATGTGCAAGGAAACACAACAGATAAAAAAAATAGTAGAAAAGGAAGATGGTTTTCCAGCTAAAGACCTTAACACAAAACATGAAAAATGTAAGCAACTATCTGGAACTACCTCACTGTTAGAGGGGGTGTGGTTGATAACTACAAAAATAGTTTGACAATGGCCTCTCCTACTCTATCTTCTAATGAGAACTGGAAACTCATCAATGCTACCTGGGAAAGGTTGATCCTTTAACTGGTTAGCTCGTTCTTCGCTGTGTATGTTGTAATATTTTCTATCTATACATACTTATTATACCTACATGTTGTTTGTTTTTTATCCAATCTATCATAATCTCAATATCATGCTACTTGTTTGTGCAACCACATTCCTCCCAACTACACAACAGTAAAGGAAGGAGACCTCTAATTCCACTCAATCCATGAGATGAGAAGGTAAAAGACAAGGTAAATTGTGTCTTTCATGTATTTGTCTATTTGTTTTTTATTCATTTATTTTATATTTTATAGGTTTCTCTAATTGTTGTAAGTCCAAATCTTCATTGCCAAGGAATTATTTCTCTTCGAGTGACTGATACAAAAAAATTGTTCATAAATAGTCAATTAAAAACTTGGGAACTACTTTAGGAAGAATTCAATTTGAGTATTATGAGGAAAAGAACTTATTCTAAATTGACTAAATATATTCAATTTATTAAACAACCATCAAGAATGTTAATGAAAGTGACTTCATCCCTAAAATTAAGTGGGCCGATGAGATCCCTCTTCTCGCGATTAAAGCTAAAGGTTTGTATAATATCCTTATACACAAAGCATTTTTGAGAATGTTAGCAATATTGGATAAGAAAAATGTGGTCTAAGGCTATTACTAAATCTTGTTGGTCTAAAACTCTTTTAGGCTTTGTTTCGGGTGGGGATAAGGTTTCTAATGTGTTTTAGCTTTTGTTGTCTACTAACATCCATTGGTTGCTAGGAAGAGAAGGAATGAGCATGTCTACCAAAGAAAAGATAGGGTTCTTGCTTAGTTTATATGTAGACTCACTTTGATCTTAATTGCAGAACAAATAGCTTTCACATTAAAGCTACTGGTTGAAAGGTCCATGAATGTGATTGAAGGAGGGACTCCAATTTATAAGGAAGATGTACAAGAAGCGAACTTTTGGCCATGGGATTTAAGACAGATTGACAAGAAATTTCAGGAAGAGTACAATTGATTTTCAAAACAAGTAGTGCAAGGAACATCAATATGAAAAGAGAAGGGATGAAGAAGTCAGGGACCTTGAAATTATACATCAGAACTATGATACAACTAGCTAGGAAAGAATTTCCCCCTCATTGGGATAGCCATTTGACTCCTATCAGGATAGTTGAACAAAGCCAAAGAAGGTGGATAAAGACAACACCCTCATAAATATGACATAAGAAACCTCTTCATAGAACCTCAAGGTTTCATCGTTAAGTAAAGAGTGAATGCATTCTACTAAATAGGAATGATCTAATAATAGTACATATATTGGCATGTGTATACTTCGTACTTGGTTCATGCTTAATGTATTTTCAAGAATGATGCTTAACAACTAAGAGAATAAAAAGAAACAAGAATTTATTCAAAAGAGAACATTATGTTTAAGGTCACTTAAAAAGAAACAAGAATTTATTCAAAAGAGAACATTATGTTTAAGGTCATAGATTTGTGGCATGCTTCTAGACAGTATATGGAACTTAGTTTGCCCTTATTTTGTCTCATGATTACAATTGATGAGAGAAAACTTGTCTTAGTATTACAAAGCTTGGGAGGGGGCTGATATATTTGATCATCTAAACCTAAAGTTGCTTGAGGACAAGCAAATTTGGGAGGGGAGGACTGTGATGCCCTCGATTTGAACAACTAACATTTCTTCATGGAAGGTCCAAATGATGAAATTGTCTTACACGGCAAGACTTCACAATTTCATGGAGGAAATCATTGATTTACTATAGTCAAGCTTATATGGATTAAAGACAATAAATATCAACCCTCACCATTAATCTCTAGCGATGGTGAATATTTAAGAGTGATAACATATTAAGGGTGTGTAATAATATGAAGAGGCATGCCAGTTGTTGGGAGGAGACATCATGGTTTAGGAGGGGATGCCACCACTCCAACAATCACCCCTTATTGAGTGGTCACCACTTCTATACCCAATGAAGAGATATAAGTAGTGCACTCCCAACAGTTAGAAGATCATCAAACCAAGCACTAAATAATTGATAAGGCACTGAATATAAAACAAATTGATTAATTAATACTATTTGGTATGAATTCCTTTGTATATAATAGAATGGATGTTGGATTAATGAATATACTTCTACACACTAATCATTGAGAAATACATTGTTGGTGGTTCCGTTATTACCCAGTCCAGTATCGATCTGATCTTGTTGGGGAAGCATCTCGAGATCAAACCACAAGGTCTCACTGCCGAGTAGTCTACTATTACTAGGGTTCACCCTCTAATTTGTGAAATTTCGCAACTTATTTATTTTATGCTAAGTATATGTCTGATACTAGAATCTTTCATACTATTTGAGTACTTCCAACCATGGTAGAAGGGAAGTAGGCTTGCAAGAGTGGTATGGTGATGGTTCTATGTGGGCAAAGGGTTACAAAGCGTACTGCCCTTGGGCCTAGAGGAGATGGATTCTACGGAAACCTATTGTAACCTCTTTCCCTTGTCATGATAAAGATTCAAATTCAAAATTCCGAAATTCCTCATCCAAACATTATGCAAATCCAAAATTCCTCATGCAAATATTATGCAAATCCGAAATTCCTCATGCAAATATTATGCAAATGCGAAGATTAAATGAATGAAGGTGAAGATTAAACAATTCCTCATATTATGAAAATCCGAAATGAAGGTGAAGTTAAACAATTCCTCATATTATCCAAATCCAAAATGAAGGTGAAGATTCTACCTCGAATGGTGAGTGTGTTGTTTGATCTTGCCAAGGGTTGAGCTCGACGTGGAAGCCTCCACAGGATTGAATGCACAAATGACTTGCCCTCTTTTTTTTTTTTTTAAGTAATGCTCGTTGCCGTCGAAATTTCAACGAACGCGAGCACTTTAAAAAACAAAAACAAAATTCATTTCTAATGCCTTCTCCGTGGAAACCAAATGTGAAATTACCATTGGAATTCCGATGAAGTCGGACATTTAAAAAAAAAAAAATCAAATTTGGTCACGATATACATTCTCCGTCGGAAACCTCCGTCGGAATTCTAGACCAAATGTATTAGTGTTTGATGCTCCATTCTTTTTGCCAAGATATCTATCAAATAAAATCATTGTGATGGAGCTCTACAGACAGTTGATACATGTGCATGAAAGACAATCTACATCACATAAGACCGGTCTTAAATTTATTCAAGTGATAGGTAGGTATTTAGTGTTGACGTCCCCTAAAGCCAAAAATATGGAGGATGAGATGCAGTGGGTCACAATGAGAAGATTCAAAGCTCATGATAATTTTGATTATCGTAGAATGAAGAACAAAATTCAGAGAAGCTATGTGCATGTACAAAGGTTGGAAGATGTATGGGCAAATTAGAAAGATGAAGAGGATGTGAGAAGATTGGATTTCAGTCGTCTTACATTGGAACAAATAGAGATCCTAGATTTGGCTAGGATCCTGAACACAATGGAGGATACAAATGATATTGTTGATCCTAGGTATTACGAAAGTAATATTGGTAACATTCCTTTGCTTTCTATTCAATGGTCACAAAAGGAAAACAAGTCAATCTCTACAAGGTTTGCTTCCATAATGACAAACACAAATGTGTGGCTATTGAAGAAAGGAATAAGGATGAAGTAGCTTCCAGTGAGTTTTGATGATGAAGAGGATGGTGAAGGTCATGTGGGGAAGAGGTCAAAATCAAGAACTAAGAATAAGCAAGACCCATACGAATCAATACCAATTTCATCTCCTAAGTCAAAAGGGAAGGCTCCAAAATATAGATTCACTGTAAAGGGGCCTAAGGGAGGAGAATCTTCCTCTGCATCTCAAACAATGCAACAAATAGCCACTGAAGAACTTGCATCAGAAGAACCAAAAAGAGAGAAGGAAGAAGGAGAAATCCAACTTGAAGAAGAGATGCATGATGTGGAGGAGTCAATACCGCTACTATTAAGTGCTTCTTCGGTAACACCACAGGTTACTGTTTCTATCTCTCAAGTTCCAATCTCATCAACACATGTCACCATTCATCTATAGACTTTGATTCAGATGAAGATGATAATGATGAACAAGATGATGAGGAATTAGCATATGCAATGTCTTGGGGAGAAGGCAAAATTGAATTTGTTTCATTATCAAGCCTTCCTAGTTTTGATGATGTTCCAACATCAATAATTGAATCTTCCATTTTGGATTTCAAAGAGGCAATGACACAAATGTCTCAGGGTGAACAACTAGTTTTAGTTCCTACCACCACCATCACCACAAAGATCCCACCTCTTGCTACTACTGTTTTGTGACAATTGCTCTTGCACAAACATATCAAGTTGAGGTGCTTGCATCAGCTGATCAGGGTACATCATAGGTTCTTGCCTCTACTCAATTGAAAACCACAAATCCACCACCACAACCAAATCTTTCCACCATGACTAGATATTGTGGCTCCGAAGAGAAAGAAACAAGTAATTTCTCCTGATGAGTTTGATTTTGGTCACTTGGCTCCTGTTAAACTCAAGACGTCCTAGAAGGCCAAGACTATATCCAGGGTATTGGTTAACCCCATTAGTAAGAGGAAATATGTTGAGGTTCTAGTGTCGCTTCCTAAAAAAAATAAGGATGAAGTTCAACCTTCAGACTATGTAATACAAACTCTAGAGCTGGGAACAGAGACACATGAGAGTGTCAAGAAAGATACTCAGACTTCATTAGGCTCTCTCATGCGAAGGTTTGATGAAGAGAAGGACGAGAAAATAGCATGGAAATAGAAGTGCAAGGAGTTAACTGGGGTTCTCCTCAAAGTTTTACTCAATCATCAAAAGAAGTAGAACCTTTGACTTCTTTTGTGGATGAAGCAGCTCTCAAGAAGACAGAAGATGTAGGTATGAAGACCAGAGTGGTTGATGAATGGATTAATCATCTAAGGTCAGAAGGTTCACATCTTTTGGGTTCTGCAGTTGAACTCATGCATGATTTTGAGCTTGTACATGTTAGACAACTCATATAACTAGAGGACAATTGAGAGGGGGGGAGGGTGAATCAGTTGTCAACAGATTATAGAACTTTATGCATTAAAACCTTATTACCGGAATACATAAACCAAATAACGGAACAATAGATATAACAGTTAAGCAAAAATATTAACCACATAACATTTACCAACCATACACAAAAGATAACACCAAGATTTGTATGTGGAAAACCTGGTAAATGGAAAAACAATGGTGGAAAGCCTACCCACAGTCAGATAATACTTCTATAGTAAGTATGTGATTACAATAAGAGGGGCTTGCAAATGCAGGAAGGCCAACAACCTAGAGCGCACTTCTCATCACAAAAGGAGCCTCACTGACTACAAAATAAATCCAGACTACAATTTGAAAGAAGAATAAACTGCAAGAATAACATCTCCTATGCTTGAGTACAGTTTCGATTAAGCTCAGTACTAGAGGTCTTAAACCTCTTTCACAAACCCAATTCGATCACCTATGATCGACTAAAAACCTCTACTTATGATTACAATAGTATTCCCACACAGATAATCCTATATCCCAAAACCCATGAATATATTCATGATCTACAAAGAGATCTTACATCATATTTATACCAGCCCAAGACCTAAACAATTAGGTCGGCCACCTTAAAGATAATACAATAAATTCATAACATAAAACCGCAATCCAATGATCAACCAAGTTGGCTTGAGACCGAAACAACATAATCCAATCAATAAAACCAATCGGTAACGCATCAGGATCATCCACCAACACATTACATAAACCGGTCCATAACCTAGCTGAATAAGATAGCATTAGGTCTGGATGCAAATCCAACACGACTGATCAACAGGAACATGAACAAGATAACCAACAACATCCCAAAGACATCTAAAAGCCGCACCAACACCACTTATCATGTGCATCAAAAGGTCTCCAACAAATCTCTACCGACAAAACTATTATCGGTGACCAAAAGGCTTACTAGAACAAGTGATAGCTCCTGAGTAATCAAATCCTGAACCAATTGACCGTGATACCCATTTGAATAACATGAATGACAGATCTAAACCAAATCCATAAGCCAAAGCATACCGGAGCATACCAAATCAATATCATAAACCAACCACTCTACCGGAACCTACTGGACGCCGGTAAACAACCAAAACAGTCGGTGTTGCCATCAATGACAAAACATCAATGCAACACATAATCAATTCCTCCAATTGCCAACAATACAAACTCAAGTTCAAGATGTACAATTATTGTTATCCCAGAAGTAGAAGAACTTGAAAATGATTTAGCACTTTGGGATAAGATGAGGGAATACAGGATGGACATCCTTGTGGAAAATAATGTTGTGTTGTTTCGAGGTGAGTACATCCAGACTCGAGCAATGTTGAAGCACAAAGAAGAATTGACAAGGCTATTGGTTAAGGATCTAGATCAAGACAAAGAAGAATGTGATGATGGAATTTCTAATATTTCATCAAAGATAGCTAAGATGCCTTGCCGGTTGTATGACGAAGATCAAATTTTTTTACCCCTTGATACTATAATGCATGAATTCTTTTCAATGGTGGATTAGTTAGTGGGTGAAGAGTTTTATTTGACATCATTTCATAAGTTGATTGAAATTCAAGTCAACTTGGATGATCTTGCATTGTGTTGAAGAAATCTAAGAGAGAATATGCGAAAGTCAGAGAATAAATTTCCCGCGTTCGCGCAATCTCTTGCTCAACATCAGCACCAGACAAGTCTAAGATGCAATCTACACTGGCCAGATTTGAAGAATTCCAAAAGAAAAATGATGATGAGATGAAGAATAAAGTGTCCTCTTAACAGTAAGTAGTTTAGATTCATGTAGTTGCATTTTATTTTACTGCAAATTTTCATGTAGCTCCACTTTTATTTTATGCACAAGTTGTAAGCATTTTGGACTTTGTAGTTGAATTAGTCAACCGTGCCCACATTTTTTCTCAACTCCATCCCTATAAAAGGAGGAGCCTCATTTGTAATATTTATCTTTTATAAGCTTATCTTGAAACTCTGCCAAACTTTTGTCTCAAGTGAAACTTTGAATTCTCTTGTTTTGAATTTAATCAAGCAAATAAAGAAAGCAATTTTGGGATTCCAAACTTTGAGTTGAACAAGAACTGTTGCCTATAAGTGGATGTTCTTATGTAATTTACTTATATGTGTTCTAGATTTACTTGATGGTATTTGCGCATGTTATGTGAGTAAAAGAGCTTTCTAGATGTGAGTATAAACTTTGAGTTATATTACATGTTTGGAGATTTTATTGTAATACGGTGATTAAGTAGGATATTTTGCGTTATTGCTAGTTGCTTTCCGTGGTTAAAGGTTATATTTATCTTGAAGACTTTGGGCTACACGATAATTTAGTTGTTAGGTTGGAGATAGTATCTTTATTCACATAAGATTTTGTGCTTATGTTAATTTAGAGGAAAATTTTAATTGTTGTATGCAAGTATAGTTAGTTTTGTAAGAAGATTGTATCAAGCAAAAGGATTAATGTTAGTTCTGAAAAAAGAATTATACACCTTGAGCTTAACCCCAAAATTTACATTTCAAGTTATTTGAAGTATCAAGTTTTACCAGGGAACCTCCCCTTGATAAGAGGAGAGACTTTGTCTCAACATAGTTGTGTGTGAAACATATATTTTGTCTTCAGTACGTTGGTGACAAAATATTCACCCAACAATAAGGTAGAGATAATGTGTTCTTTCCATGGAGCTCTATATCGACACTCTAGTTTTTTCTCTTCTTGTGTAAGCATGCTCCCTCTTTGCATTTTGTGTGCCTTTGGACATGATTGATTATGTCTTCATAGTCATTAGAGAGATTTGTAGCAATATCTAAGCCATGTTTTGTAAACATGGATCGAGCGGAGATTCAATATATTGTGTTGTTTTTGCGTGATGCATCACAAGGGTTCAACTGTGGATGCATATGTTGCAAAATATTCTTAGTTTCTCAACTTCTACTTTGTTTTTTCTAGTGAAGTTTTTCCATGTTTGGTGTGTTGACCTCTAAAGTTTGCATTTAAAGAGGGCGGTCTAGAAATTTTATCGATGTGGGACATGATTGCAGTCTATGGAACAACCTCTGGGATTTTAGAAGCCAACTCTTCAAATTTTTGATGGGAATGAAAAGAGGAAGAGAGAATTAACATAAACACAACTACACTATGGCGATGCGCCAATGCAAATAGTTTAAAACACTTTAAAATCCTCTCCTAGAATTGACTGGAAACAAGCAACTCCATAAACAGAGCACAAAACGCTGCAAACTCTTCATTATTAGAAAGGAAATATGATGCATAAGGTCAAACAGACACATACACTGTATATAATTCAAATATTTCCTTGAGAAGCACGTGAAAAGGCTCAATAAAACTTGATCGTTTCTGTTATTTCTTTCTAACAATTAACCATTTATGAATTTTGCCCACCAAATAGAATAATCTAATTCCTAGTCATAAGTCACTGCGAAAGATAGAAGAGTTCTCATCACGATCCATATTCTACAAACTTACTCTAGAAATTATAAAAGTAAAGACTTGTAAATATCAATAGATATATCCATTTTGAAATGACACAGAACATTGAATCAAAATATTAACAAAGATAAAACTCGGGGAAAGGAAAACCAGGCATAGCCCATTATCTTTGATTTCTATTAAAATATAATGATAAGGTATAAAGTAATTGCTATGGTATTCCTATGTTCCCTAAAAAATGGTGAACCCTTCAAATGGTGAACCACCCTTACAGAGTTCCCGTAGGCTTATATAGAGAATCCTGTTTTACTGAAGCTGGTAACTTAACTGAACAGGCTTCAACATATCTGCCATCATGGATATTGTTGCAACTGCCTTGGACACATGTCTCTCGCATCATTGTTTTCCTTTTATGTGCACGACATGAATGCGACCTAGATTGTCCATTACTTCTGTTGCAATTGCCTTAGTGTGGCCTGGCTTAACCAGCACACTCCAAGCGTTGACTGCTTGGATGGCTGGTGTGGGCCCAGCTAACCTTCCGTTTCCTGTTCTGTTTTCCGGTGCTCTTCTTTAACTCTCCGCGGTGAAATGACTACTGTGGTTAACTTTGAATCGCTCCCGCCCAATCATCCGCCCGCGCATTTCCACTTCAATGTGATGTTTGCTCCTGTCCACAACATTAATACATGGTCTGGCATTTCAAATAGATAGTTTGATGCACAATTATCCACGCTACGGGCTTCCTTTTCTGAGATTAGAATGGCGGATAAATATATATCGAGCTTCAACTAAAAGAACGCCTTTCTCCTCTCATGAGCTGAAGATGGCGTTTTGTTTATTGCAGGTCCATGTATCCAAGAGATGCGAAGGGAGACGTGTTTGGTGCATTTTCAACAGAACGTTGGGCTCTCTACAATTACTGCTCTTAACAGCAAGCTCCCTGGTTGCATCTGTGCTCTTCGGAGACAATCCTCCCATTCGTCAAGATGTATTGGCCAATGCATTTAATTTCAATGACCAACAGATCAAGGAGCTCGTTTCTTGACAAGGCTCTCCAACTGCGCCAGCACCTGTAGGGTGTTAATCTGCCATTGCTGCTTTGCATTGGTAGACCATTCTGGTAAGAGAAGATTGCATCTTCTCTCTCTTAGATTGTTCTAACTCGATTTATTGCTTTCTTGTTAGCTATTTTGGGGTCGTACCCAATAAGAGCCTCATCTTACTTTGGGCTGAACTGAATAAATACTATAGTCATTTTAAAGCCAAATTTTATAGAATTTTAGACATATCTTTCCAAAGATAATGATTTGTGCGTCTAAGTAGTCTATATTTTGATATTTGAAATATAACTGTATTTCTGTTTTTATCGAAACTATTGTGATATTGGAAGTTTTATGATATTATCATAATAAATCATTGTCCAAGAGAAGATAGTTTTTAAGGATAGTTTGCTGCAGTTCAATAAAATGTATATAAGCATTTTTAAAAAATATTAATTAATAATGTTGTCTAAGTTGATAATATGTTGATTTATGATAGTTATTTTAGAAAAGAATGCACAATAATAATGAGTTCTTATCACCGCGACTGGATAATATAACACAATTTAGAACAAAATAATATGTGTGTTTTGGAATCTAACATCTATGGTGATAGTCTACTCATTCCCCTTCAGATCAAAGTATTATTTTATCTTTGTCTAAAGATAAGTTGATCGATAAAGACAAATATGAAATTATAGATCTTTTATAACAAACTTGTACTCTAAAATTCACACAATTTTATTCTTCACTTTGATAAAAAATACCTCTATATCTTCTACCTCTTGTAACATTTTCAAACTTATAACATTTATAAATATTTTGAAATGGTTCCCATTATGTTGCAAGGGGTTACGTTCTCCTAAGTCAACCCATTGGAATACATGTGCGTAAGATTGAAAGCAACACTCTTCAATCAAGTAACTACTCTTATGATGATTTTGTAGATGCACTTTTCTTTCGATGCACTAAATCTAAATGTTTTTTATCCTTAAAATAAGAGAGGACAAATGATTTCCAAATTTTTCCAATGAATGACATGACAACATTTGATCTATTTTCGTCATCAATCAATTCTTGTTGAAAAAGCTACCCTTATATCAAACTTCAAAAGTCACATAAAATTTAAAGGGTAATGAAGCGAATGAAATTCTATTAGAAAAGTTACTAACATTTCTACCATTTCTTCCCTTCAACAAAATTAGCCTAGGAAGTTTCTTAAGTATAAAGTTCACTACTCAGCCCAAATAAAGTTCACCTCATATGGCCTATATTTATTAAATGATTATTCAACTTCTACCTAGAGTTCATATATAAAAAACTTTTTTTCATGATCTTTTTAAGAAAAGTCACAGGAAAGGAGTATATGGAAATAAAAATACTTTATGATAATATATGATTTGATATATAAACTTATAATTTTTTAAATAACATAAATAAAATTAAAAAATATTATATATATAAAATAATGTTATATATTATGTGCACATTTAGTCTACCAATATGTATTGCTTGTGCATGTTTTTATGGGAGGATAAAATTAATTATGTATCTTATTCTTACTTTTGTACTTCATCAATATCATTCTTTAATGCTAAACTACCACAAAAATTGCAACTATGGACAATTCATTATCTTATGAGAAATAAGTTAGCATATTAATATGGATGTAATTCTATAAATGAGCAACCAAATTTGATATGCAAAGAGAATTCATTCCTAAAGCACATAAATAAAAAATATTAGTCTCATTTTAGGGTCTCCCTAAAGATGAAAAATAGGTTTTTCTTATTGTCATTTTGTTATTTTAAGTTGGACTTAAAGAAATATAAATTTTATATAATTATATTTCTTCTATAGATATTTTATATCTTAATTAGTAGACTATGTCTAAATACTTAATCTTAATACCTATCTTTGTAAAGTAGTAATTAAAATTTATTCATGAAGGAAGAAAATTACCAAAAATCTTAAGAGATTTATATGAGTATAGTCAACATTCAAATAACTTAGGCTCAATTAATTACATAATTTTTTAAAGGTAAACTTTATATAAAATTTTGACACATAATCATGAGATGTATCAAAAGTGGTTATTTGCATGAGAAGTATAAAATAAGTTTAAAAAAACAAAACTTTAACTTAATGTAGACAATAGAAATTGAAAAAATTTAAAAAGTAAAATTAAAGGTGAAATATGTATAAAAAATGGAGATTTATGTCGAAAAAAAGAGGGAAAATAATAGTATTATGATGCATCAAAATTGTAGTAAATAGGTAAAAAAATGATATCTATTATTAATGTATTGATGCCAATTTATACATAGAAAAAAAAGTTATCAGTTAATTTATACATCCCCTTCTCCTACATTGTCTTTTGGATTCTCTTCCTCCCTCCCTTGTTGTGTTCCCCCACCATTGGGATGCACCAAAGCTTGCTGAGAAAGTCAATAAACTTTATGGGGTCTATAATAGACAAACTTCCATCATTTGTTGGCTTCTTGCCCAACTTAATCCAGCCAAAAGAAAAATTAATAGGTTGGAGGGGTTGGTTGAGGCACATGCTAGGGCTTTTGACTAGGCGTAAGAGGAGAAAGATGAAAGAGTTTGATTGTCAACTAATGATCTTGTGGAGAACCTCCGAAGATGGGAAAATCTTGAAGAGGAAAATTCAAAGCCTTCAATGATAAGATGGTAAAGAAGAAGACATGAAAGAAATGGTTAGGGTTATTACGGATTTACAAGGCAACCAGGAAAATCTAAAAAGAAATTTGGAGGAGATGGCAGAGTACATTTCAACGAGTTGGTGCACAATAACTTGGCCTCTATGAAAGATATCTTGGATGAGCTTGAGAGGAGATATTTGAAGAGGAAGTGGTCTATGGAGATTGTGTCAGGAGGTACGATTGAATCGACTGGGACCATGGTCAAGGCCAAAATGATGTCCCTTACTACTTTGTTGGGTAAAGGACTAATCAAAAGGTTGTCTTCTCAAGAAAAGGTCAAAGAGCTTAGCTAGGATTGACAAGCTATGAAATTCCCCAACATGTAGGCCATCGATTTGTGTCTTTTATGGGCATTGTTGGTTTTCCAATTTTGATTTTATTTTGGTTTTGTGTTTTATTGGTTTTTTGTTGGCTTTCAACTGGTTATTGTTCTTTTTGTGTCAGCTAGTCTTAATGTTGGGTGTTCTCACTTCTTGTGAGACTTATGTTCTTTGTCGTTCAACTGCTATGTAAGGGTTTGTGCCCTTTCCCAATTTAACTGATCGAAACTGCTAGCTACATAACCACCTTAAATAATGTAATATAATAAATTTATGCTAACATTCCCCTATTATTACGTTGTTCTACAAATGTACCATTGAAATATCAAGTTTCACCTAGACAAAGGACACTTCTTTAAGGCTTACATAATAAAATTTACCCCAAAATAAATAAATACACATTTTTTAGAAGATCTTTCTTTGACAAATCAAATCTTGAATTAGGTGGACATCCATCAAGTTGCCTTGTGACCCTCATTAAAGCATGGTAAGCCATGAGTCAATATCTTCTTATCACTAGAATCTCAAATTCAAAACAGCAGGTTATGAATTTCATAAACAAGTATAAGATCCAAAAAGAGATTTATTCCTAGAAAGTAATAACTTAGGAAAACTAGGACAACATTCAAGGAAATGTGTTTATCCTTTATTGCCTTGGTCTATTTGACAAAATTTATTGCAAATGTAAATTGAAATGTCATTGATGTAATCAATTAACCAATTAACTAAGTGATATGCAATGATATAAATGATATATAATTGATTAAACTATGTAAAATAACAATTTTATGATCAATTAACCACGTGATTAGGTAACATGAGATAGAAATATTGTGATTAATTAATGAATACAAGTAAATAAACAATAATTTTAGAAATAATTACATCAAAATATGAAATTTTATGAAAATAAACTCAAATTTTAACATCCAAGTTAGAAATCATACAAAATGTAAGACAACTTAAGTTCACCGAAATGAAATATTGTTGAAATGACTATCTAAATTATGTAACTTCAATTCAATGAGTAATAGATTTAAAAAATTAATGCAAGCATGAAAAAATTAAAAGAATGTAAATCAAATTTAATTTTTGGGGAAGGTTGATATTGGGGAGAAATTTTTTGTTACTTGCAAAGTCGATCGCTATAGTTTAAAATTTAGAGCCAAAATGCCTAGACATGGGCATTAGGTGCCCTAATCCATTAGGACAGGGGCACTGGGCACCCTCGTCCCAATAGTTTGAGCTATAAAAAGGGTTGGGAGTAGAGGATTGCAACAAGTTTCCAAAAAGTATCCCAAAATTGACCACAAGCAATCATGAATCAAGTACATTAGATATAACCAGAAAAGTGGGTCCAAGTTTGTAAATTATATAGGGATGCCATTTACTACATTACATTGGGGGAAATTAAGATGAGTTAACCAAATAGGTCAAGCTCTACACCATGGTTTGTTCTCTGACTAATGGTTATTATTTTTTAACTTATGTAAGACCTTCAAATTTCTTATGATAAGAGAATTTGATCCAATCAAAATTAACTTATAAAAAAATTGTTAAAAATTGTAAAATAAGATGGCCACAATCATAACAAAAAATGAATCTCTATTTTAGATATAACCTCATTCATAATTGTATAGTATTAGAGTAGTTTTAAGGTTGCCACCTATCTCTAGGAATTATCAACTTCATGTATTGAAATGTCTCTATTTTGAGCATTTAGAAATTTACTAAATTATGAACCCTACTAATGATGAAAACAAGGAATAGATTGATTTCAATAATGTTCCTTAAGGGCATCACGATACACGTTTCTCTACCAATATATAGTGCTACCATAATCTAATGATAAGAAACCTTGTCGATAGTTATCTTTCTATTAAATATCTATAGGCAAAATATTTAGTTATTAATACATAAAAGTATATTAGCCAATCCTTGACTCTAGAGCAACCTTTATATGTTTTTATTCTATCATGTTTAGAAAAAAATTATTATGTCTCTCTTCTATTAGCAGATTTATATTTATTTTGTTCTTAGCTTATAATGTAATGTAATTAAATTATTTGAGGGGAGGAATACAAAGTATAAAATGGTTTTAAGAACCTTATTTTATGTTTATTTACAATTTTCTGCAAAGGACCATTCAGCTTATGAGCACCAAAAAATTAATAGATAATATAATACAAAAATTTAATATGAAATAGATAATATAATACAAAAAGTTAATATGAAATATCTCATATCTAAATCAAGACTAACAATGAAGCCCCTCTAAAAATAAAACTTATCTAGGTGTCAAGATGTCCAAGTAATCAAGCAGAGAAAATAAAATGTACACGGGGTTGAATCTATAAAGAGTGCATAGATAGATCAAAGGATCTTAGCTTCCCAATGTTGCAATAGTATAAAAAAATTGGACAAGTAGAAAAATTATGAGCTTGGAGTTCAAAAGGTTAGATATGACTTCAATAAGAAATAAAATATTATAAAAAAAATAATATAATAATCTAACCTAATCCACTTGAAAGTACATAGAACTATTTTTCTAATAATATAATGATGGAACCTAAAAAACTTGAAAAAGTTATATATATTCTACTTATTACATGACACCCTAAAGTATTTTGATAAAAACAATCATCCATTTTGTAATTAGATGGATATTATAAGAATGATAGCAAACTATACCACCCATAGAGTACATTACCTTAATAAGTAGGATCAATGTATACACACTTCTATTGAATTTAGGGCTCATTAGTTTGGGCAATTACTTAGCACATAGAAATAGATGGGTACATTCAATGCATAAGAAGCATAAAACTTCTATTCTTTGCTACACTATGACTTTTGTGATGTGGAATGTATAAAATGAGAAAACAATCTCAATTATTTGGTCATACATATTTGAAGTGATAGAGAAATCTTAGGTTCTAAAGGCATGGAGTATGATAGATGATATAAGAATCATCCTCCATGACTAGTATATCTAAAAACTTATACCTCATATACACATCAAAACTAAAAGTATCTAGATATAATTTAACCAAAGTGATTGAGTTCCAACTAGGGTTAAACAATAACACCTTCAACATAAAACCATCCAAAACAATCAAATGAGATGTAATTTATCAATAAAATGTATTTCTAGAAACTAATTAACAAGTAATACTAACATCGCATACAATCACATCGATAATTACATAGAGGAAATAATTTGCTAGTTTAATAAAGACTTAACTATAAAATTTAAATTAAAAAATAAAATAGGTAAAATTATCAACTCAAAACATAAAAAAATAATAAGAGGTCAATCTTACTAGGTATGGGATATGTAGAGTAACACATGTGATCCTTTGTGACATTGAGGTTGAAATGAAAGACCTTAAATGTAGAACTAAGAGCATTAGAAGAGATCCTCAATAACACTAGGTTTGGAATATAAGATACCATACAGTGCATATTCCATCACACACTTTCCTTAAAAGTTAATTACTTAGAAGAAAACCTCAGAGTTTTCCCTATAGGAGATTATATTTCAAAGGTTTGACATTGTAGAAAATAAATTATATTAAATTTATGAAAACAAATTGCATTAAATTCCCTATTTTCAAAAAGATAACATTCCTTCATTATAATTATATACTTTGTAAATACCTTAACCTTCAAATTGTAGCGTCGTAAAATTACGACCCTTGCAATTTTGATCACATTTTAGGCCCTCACCTTAGCGACTGCATTCTACTCAATTGGGACCCCTCTTTGCATCATTCTTCTAAATATCCTCCTGTTTTAGCCCTTGTGCCACCTCATGATCCTGTCCAAGCCCCAAAATAGGACAGGACAGGGGTGTGGCGCCCTTGTCCTCCCTCTTTGGGCGGCCCTAAAATGGGTCCATCCGACCCTTAAACCTAATCATCTCTTCGAGATTTAAATTCTCCTATGTCGGCCTTTGGTGAGATGAAAATTAACCCTCCTAGGCAAGTATAAAAGGGGATCTAGTCCTCTCATGTGCATAAGTGGATCATAAGTGAAAATTGGGTAAACAAACGAAAGGTCTCCATTATCGTCATCAAGTGTTCAAGTCTTCAAAATCTCATTTAAATTATAATCTTAATTATATTAAATGGAGAAACTTTAATTCAAATATGTATCTAATTGTAATTCAAATCATGCATATCTATTTAGTAAAATTATTTGATGTTAAAATACAAATTAAAATAATTTATTTTTATTCTAAGTATTAAATAATATATGTTTCCTATCTTAAATAATTGTATTATATTTACAAAAGAAAAAAACATAAACTTTCTAATTCAACACAAATCCATTTTATATTTAAAAAAATCTAAGTAATATTTTATCCAATTTATTACTAGAATAAAAATATAATAAACGTACTTCCATTTTCTCTATACTATTGCAAATATTATTTTAATATTAAATATTAATATAACTTTATATTATCTTTGAAAAGATATGTCTAAAATTCTATAAAATCTGGCTTTAAAATGACTATAGTATTTACTCAGTTCAGCCCAAAGTAAGATGAGGCCTTACTGGGTACGACCCCAAAATAGCTAACAAGAAAGCAATAAATCGAGTAAGAACAATCTAAGAGAGAAAAGATGCAATCTTCTCTTACCAGAATGGTCTACCAATGCAAAGCAGCAATGGCGGATTAACACCCTACAGGTGCTGGCGCAGTTGGAGAACCTTGTCAAGAAATCAGCTCCTTGATCTGTTGGTCATTGAAATTAAATGCATTGGCCAATACATCTTGACGAATGGGAGGATTGTCTCCGAAGACCACAGATGCAAACATGGAGCTTGCTTTTAAGAGCAGTAATTGTAGAGACCCCAACGTTCTGGTGAAAATGCACCAAACAAGTCTCCCTTCGCATCTCTTGGGTACATGGACCTGCAATAAACAAACGCCATCTCTTGGCATCTTCAGCCCATGAGAGGAGAAAGGCGTTCTTTTAGTTGAAGCTCGATATATATTTATCCGCCACTCTAATCTCAGAAAAGGAAGCCCGTAGTGTGGATAATTGTGCATCAAACTATCTATTTGAAATGCCAGACCATCTATTAATGTTGTGGACAGGAGCAAACCTCACATTGAAGTGGAAATGCGCGGGCGGATGATTGGGCGGGAGCGATTCAAAATTGAATTCAAAGTTAACCACAATAGTCATGTCACTGCGGAGAGTTAAAGAAGAGCACCAGAAAACAGAACAGGAAACAGAAGGTTACCTGGGCCCACACCAGCCACCCAAGCAGTCAATGCTTCGAGTGTGCTGGTTAAGCCCGACCGTGGATTCATCTACAACTTTGGCGACACACATGAGACCTTTTCTTGTGGAGGTGAATCCAAAATCTCTCGTTTGTAGACAAGAAAGCCATCCTCATCAATAGGGAGTTTCCATCTGGTTGATTCATTCAAAGTATTCTTAGATCGGTTATCAATGATGAATCAAGGGGTCACAAGTTTACCATCATTCAACAACCCATTGCAAGATACTTCGATTTGACCCCTCATTCTATTTCCTCAGGTGACGATTCAACTGACATTCATTCTTAGTTTATGCCGATCTGTGACAAACTGCATATACTTTATCTCGCAACCTCCCTTCTTCCTCAATCTTCATGAGAATGACTGCTTGCAGGGTCCATTTACTCTTGCACTTTAAAGTTGGGGCTGAATCCTAAAATTTCTCGAGGAATGTTGAAAACTAGTAGCCTAGCCATCCATTGGGCACAAAATCACCAAGAAGGGTTCACAAGGCATGTGCACAACTACACTGGGAGAAAAGATTGAAACTAAAACATACATTCCCTTAAGGAGAATGCAACTGCACAACACTTAGTGTAAAGAAAGAACACCTAGTTACTATTTACATGATCTGCTACCTTATAAGGAATTTAAACAAATCCATTGACTAGCTTATTGAAATAACTTCCTTTTCTGACTATCTTCATATGCTCTCCTTGTGTATGAACGATTATCCTAAAAATAAATAATAGTGAGCATCCAACATGCTATAGGAATTTCTCCCAAAGGTCGAGAGAAATGAAACTTACCCATTTGGGAATATTTTCTTCTTCAAATAAATGAGTAAGAGAGTATTGCTCGTTTTGATACTCGTCTTCATGCTTAAAAGTGAGCATAGCTAGGGGCTAATTCTAGATCTTTTGCTGAGCTAGATGCTTGATGGGGAATCCTCTTGACGGTGCTAAGTTTGAGCAATATGTAACAAACCTATAACTATGATTCGCTTCTGTTGTGGCTTGTTGACCAATAAGAACTAAACTTGATGACTCTTTTGATGACATGAGAACCCCCTCCTATTGTTTTTGCTTGTTACCCCAATTTAGCCTAAAGGATGATGGTTTTATATCAATAGATGATCAAGAGGCTTCTAACTCATCCCAAAATTAGGCATCATTGATATCCTCCTCACTCTCTTCCTTTACAGGATTCGTCTTTACTTCATAAGAAACCTCTAGTTTCTCCTCTTGGGTTGTGGATCTTATTATGAAATTATGCATAGGTTGGGAAACAACCTCATGTTGGAAACTTGAGTTATGTTGAGATATGTTGTCATTAATGTCAACTTGTCTAGTGTTGTCATTCATGTCACTATGTGTTTTAGATGGTCCAAAAGTGAGTGTTCAGATGTTGTTGTGTGGTCTGGTGACGATGTTAAGTAATAGGTGTTTTTGGAAGACTGATGTAGTAGAAGTTTCAGTATATAGGAAAGAGTATTTAATGAACCAGGAAGAATGCTTTGCCTTCCTTTAGTTTGTGAAGATTATAGCTTGTGGTTCTAGATATAATGTTTATGATACATGTTTATATTGCACTATTAGGTTTTTAGGTCCTCTACTGTTAAGATTATAGAGTTGGTTGTTGTTGTCTTTGATAGTGAGATTATTTGTGAGAACTAGTCTAGAGAATGCTTGTATGTGGATTTAAGTGTTGCGGGTTGGAGGCCATGTTCATGTAGTTTGTGTAGTGTTGCACTTCATTTTTCTAGTGCTAGTTTGATTGAAAAGTAAAGTTATGTTGTTCTGTGTTCAATGCTATCAACTATTTTGGTCTCTATCTGATTGAGTTGGTTCATCTTATTTGGATCATACTCTTTTAGTCTAGATATGCATTAGAGGTTGAGTTTGGATGTTGATATGGGTCTCAATGTGGTGTGTGTAGATCCCCATTGTGTATTTTGCATTAGAGGATGTTTTTGAGCCAACTGGTTAACACACCTTATTGTTCATCTACACGTTTCATTTGATGACGACTTTGGAGGATGTGTTAACATGTACGGTTCATTGGAATTGTTTTAAAAGGATGTTTTGTGATGTATTTGGGCCCCCTCTATCTCTTGGAGTGGACAACATTTGATATTATTGGTATGGATGGACTAATTTATGTAATATTGTGTATTTTGTCTATGGCCAAACTAGATGAAGTTTTTAATGAATGATCTTGTATATATAGATGTGTGGTTGTATGACTTGAAGTACAAGATATATGTGAATTGATTTGAAGTGGATGTGAATGATGTACAAGTAGATTTGTTGTAATAGAATTGTGAAAGTTAGTTGTGAAGAGATTTGATGACGATATCTTCAGTGTAATTGTGTTTTGATACGACTTGACACAATGGTTCAAGGACAATTTCATGATCAAGAGATGTTGTTCATTTCAATTCATGTATTCCCTGTACCTATTAGAAGACAATATGTTCCTTTTGGCAGCTTGTGTAGTTCTTTGTGTCTTTCTTTGAGATAGTGAGTTTCAGTAATGCAAGTCCTTTGTATGTTGCTCTAAGGTTGTCCACCTTAGTCTTTCAAGTCCAATCAGGTGTAGTGAGATCCTTGGCCTTGAGCCTAAAACATTGTACATATTGTGAGTGTGATTATCACCATAGTTTTTCCCTATTTAGGGTAAACCATGTAAATATAACGTTTGTGTTTATTATGCTTTGTGCTTTCATGTTTCATAATTACAATGTTAATTATGGTTTGAGGTTTAGATTGATTCACCACCCCTCTCAGTCCAGTGGTGTGTTCAACCATTGGTATCAGAGCAAGGTTCCTCTTAGAGAATCCTAACCACTTGAGGAAGATCCAGAATGACGCAGAAAGTTAATTACAAAGCATATAAATTTGATGGCACAAATTACCTTTGTTGGAAATAAAAGTTGAAATATCATGTGCAATCTTTGTCCACTGGAATATGGAATATTATCAAGATTGGGTATATTGCTCTGACAAATGGTTCACAAACTCCAGATGAGATCAAGGCACATGAGAATAATGAAAATGCTAGAGTTGAAATTATTACTTTTTTAAGTGATCCGGTATTTTCTAAATTTATGGGGTTGAAGTTTGCTAAAGAAATTTGGGAGAAGCTGAGTAGTGTATATGAAGGTGATTTGAAGACAAAGCAAGCCAAGTTGACAAATCTAAAGAACAAATTTGAGAACCCGAGGATGTCTAATGATGAGAACATTGAAGGCTATCTACATTGAGTAAATGAGATTGCAAATGCAATTAGGGGTATTGGTGGAAAGTTAGAAGAAGGTGAAGTTGTGAAAAAAGTAATGTTAACACTATGTAAATGTTACAAACCTAAGAAGTATGTCATTGAAGAAAGTCATGATATGGACAAATACACTTTGGATAAACTCTTTGGCTTACTCTCTGCCTTTGAGATTGCTGAGTTAGATTATTTGCAAAAAGAGAAGAAATCAACATTCAAAGCTACCAAGAAGATTGAAGATGAACCTGAAGTAAGCAATGAATTAGATGAGATAGAAGAGAATTTTGTGAGGATATTGAAGAAAGGATTCAAAAAATATAAAAGTAAGTTACCCTTCAAATGTATCAATTGTGGAAGAATTGGTCATTATGCTTCAAGATTTACTTACAAGGAAGATTATGGCAAGAGATCTTATTGTTGAAATGTGGCGAGTAATCAGCAAAGTACTGTACACTCAGCACATATCCTCGTTGGGGTTCGGGGCCGGGCCGGGCCCTGGGTAGGGATTCTGGGGCGGGAGCCCCCGAATTTTTTTTTTTGGTATTTTTTTGATGAAAACCGACATTGTAATAAAACCCTAAAAAGGTCGACTTTGTTTTTGCCCTAAAAACGCATGTTATAAGCGGCTGGGATGCTTAAGGCATTGTAAGGTTGATGTACTATTTTTGCTGGATAATAAGAAAGATTGGACGACTGTGTATGGTGGATGTAACCCATTCTGGGTGAACCACGTTAAATCTCTGTGTTATTTGTGCCCTGTTTTATTTCTTTATCTTTTGTATTTAAATCTGCATATAATTGTTAGTTCTTATTTGCTTCGGATCTGCTTGAAACCCTAACAATTGGTATCAGAGTGAGGTTTTCTGTAAATTGGCAGGACTTTTAGATTTGAGTGGGAGCAATGGAGAATTCCAAATTCAAGGTCGAAAAGTTTAACGACCAAAATTATCAGTTATGGAAAATGCAGATGGAGGATTACCTGTATCAAAAGGATTTGTGGGGGCCATTGGAAGGAAAGGCAAAGAAATTGACCACAATGTCAGATGAAGAGTGAGACATTTTAGATAGAAAGACACTAGGATCCATTCGATTGTGCCTTGCACCGTCTATAGCATTCAATATAATAGAAGCAAAAATGACTGTAGATTTGATGGCGACATTGGCTAAGTTGTATGAGAAACCCTCAACTTCGAATAAAGTATTTCTTTTGAAGTGTCTGTTTAATTTGAAAATGAGTGAGGGAGGATCTGTAGCAGAGCACTTAAATGAATTTAATACAATTACCAGTCAACTGTCTTCGGTAAAAATTACTTTTGCAGAAGAGGTTAGGGCTCTCTTGATTTTATGTTCTTTGCCAGAAAGCTGGAATAGCTTGGTTATGGCTGTAAGTAATTCTATCTCTGGTAAAAATACTTTGGTATTTGATGATATTGTTGGTGTTATCCTAAGCGAGGAAATGCGAAGGAAAAGCATAGGTGAGACTCCAACATCATCGGGTAGTGTTTTGAATGTGGAGAACAAAGGAAGATCAAAAGAAAGAGGAAAAGGCCCTGGGAATGAGAAGTCACGAGGGAAGTCAAAGAAAGGACGCTCTCAATCTAGAGGAAAGAAAGATTGTTGGTACTGCGGAAAGTCTGGTCATCTAAAGAAAGACTCTTGGTCTTGGAAAAACAAAGAAGGAGACAAAAATGAAAATGACAGTAAGGAAGCTAATATTGGAAGTAATACTTTACAAGATGCTTTAATCTTATGTTTGGATAATGTTAATGATTCCTAGTAATAGATTCTGGGGCTTCATTTCATGCTACACCCCATAGAAAATATTTTCTAGATTATGTTCAAGGTGATTTTGGATAGGTATATTTGGGTTCAATGACGAGCCCTGTCAAATTGTTGGAAAAGGAAAGATAAAGATCAGGTTGCAAAATGGAAATGACTGGTTTTTGCCGGAGGTAAGACATGTTCCTAATTTAAGAAGAAATTTAATTTGTGCAGGGCAACTAGGTAGTGAAGGTTGCATAGTTACCCTCTCATATAGTACGTGGAAGGTCGCTAAAGGATCATTAGTAATAGCTAAAGGTGCGAAGGTAGGCACATTATATCTGTGTACAGGTAACACTTACTCTATCCTAGCTGCTACAAATAAAGTTACTACAAGGACAACAATAAATGTTGCAAGAACAGATTCAATAATGTGGCACCATAGGCTTGGGCACATGAGTGAGAAAGGGATGAAAACCCTTCACTCCAAAAATCTATTGCTAGGACTAAAGAAGATTGATTTAGAGTTCTGTGAAAACTGTGTTTATGGTAAACAGAAAAGAGTCATGTTTTTCAAGGTTGGGAAAGAGAAGAAGAGTGAGAAGATAGAGTTTGTACATTCAGATGTATGGGGATTGGCTCAGGTATCATCTCTTGGTGGCTCTTGTTATTATGTTATTTTTATTGATGAATCAACCAGAAAAACATGGGTATATTTCCTAAAACAAAAATCAGATGTTTTTGAAACTTTTAAGAAATGGAAAGCTTTGGTTGAGAATGAGACAGGAAAAAAGTTGAAGTGTTTTAGATTGGATAATGCAGGTGAGTATTGCAGTAAAGCATTTGAAGATTATTGCTCCTTAAATGGGATTTGAAAGTAGAAGACAATTCCAAGAACTCCACAGGAAAATGGTGTGTCAGAGAGAATGAATAGGACTATCATGGAACACGCGAGGAGCATGAGATTGCATGCTGGATTGCCCTTACATTTTTGGGCAGATGCTGTACATACTGCTGTCTATTTGATAAATAGAGGACCTTCAACCCCTTTGGATGGTGGTATTCCAGAGGAGGCATGGACTGGTAAAAAGGTAAATTATTCTTTTCTAAAAATTTTTGGTTGCAAAGCTTTTGTCCATGTTGATAAAGAAAATAGAACCAAGCTTGATGCTAAATCTTAGAAATGTACCTTCATTGGATATGGGATAGATGAATATGGCTATCGGTTATGGGATTTTGAAAATAAGAAAATAATTAGAAGTAGAGATGTTATATTCAATGAGAAGGTCATGTATAAAGAATAGATGCAGGAAAAGAAGCATGAACAAGACAAACAAGAATATGTGGTGTTGGATGAGATTCCTGAAAATGAAATGCCACAGGTACTTGATGCTCAGCAACAATAGATTATCCCACAAACTCCTGCAAGTGTTAGACGTTCTACGAGGACAAGTAGACCCCCTGAAAGATTTTCTCCTTCTTTGTATTCTATTTTATTAACGGATTCTAGTGAACCAGAGGAAGATGAAGAAGCAATGCAGGTAGATGCCAAACAACAGTGGGAGCTAGGCATGAAAGAGGAGATGGACTCCTTGATGAAAAATAAGACTTGGGGCTTTGTCCCTTTACTTGCAGAAAAAAGAGCCTTGCCTAACAAATGGGTTTATCGGCTAAAGGAGGAGGAAGGAGGTCAGAAAAGATATAAGGCCAGACTTGTGGTAAAAGGTTTTGCACAAAAAAAGGGTATAGATTATGATGAAATATTTTCTCCAGTTGTAAAAATGACTTCAATTAGAACTGTACTTAGTCTTGTGGCTGCAGATGATTTACATCTTGAACAATTAGATGTCAAAACAGCTTTTCTCTGTGGAGATTTGGGGGAGGAAATTTACATGTTGCAACCACAGGGATACGAGGTCAAAGGTAAGGAGAACTTGGTGTGCAGGTTGAAGAAAAGTCTGTATGGCCTAAAGCAAGCACCCCGACAATGGTATTTAAAATTTGATAGTTTCATGGTTGAACACGGTTATCATAGATGTCATTCTGATCATTGTGTATATTTTAAGAGATTTGATAATGGCAGTTATATTATCCTGTTGCTTTATGTTGATGAGATGCTTGTTGCTGGGTCTAACATGCAACATATAAATGATCTTAAACAGAAATTAGCCAGGTCATTTGCTATGAAGGATTTGGGTGCAGTTAAGCAAATTCTCGGTATGAGGATTACACGGGACAGGAAAAATAGAACCTTGAATTTGTCCCAAAGTGAGTATATAAAGAAGGTGTTGAAAAGATTTAACATGCAGGATGCAAAAGCAGTTAGTACACCTTTGGCTAGTCATTTCAAATTGACTAAGGAGATGTGCCCAAAGGCACAGGAAGAGGTTAATAAAATGTCTAACATCCTGTATTCATCAACTATTGGAAGTCTGATGTATGCAATGGTATGCACACGACCAGATATTGCACATGCAGTGGGAGTTGTGAGCAAGTTTATGAGTAATCCAGGTATGGAACATTGGAATGCTGTGAAATGGATTCTTCGGTATTTGAAAGGAACTACTACGAAGGCATTATGTTTCAAAGGATCTAATGCTGCTCTGAGTGGATTTGTTGACTCTGATCTGGTGGGTGATATTGATTCACGGAGGAGTACTACAGGGTATGTTTTTACTATAGGGGGAACTGCAGTCAGTTGGATTTCTAGGTTGCAAAAGGTTGTTGCACTTTCAACCACTGAAGCTGAGTATGTTGTTGCTACAGAAGCCAGCAAGGAGATGATTTGGTTGCAATGTTTTCTGGAGGAATTGGGTCAGACACAAGAGGATAGCCCATTGCATACTGATAGCCAGAGTGCCATTCATCTTGCAAAGAACTCTGTTTTTCATTCAAGGACAAAGCACATTCAGCTCAGGTACCACTTCATTCAGACTGTTTTGGAGGAGGGTCAGTTACGGCTTGAGAAGATTCACACAAGTGAGAATCCTGCTGATATGTTCACGAAGGCAGTTCCACAGGAGAAGCTGATTTCTTCATCAGTTTCTGTTGGTCTTTTTGATTGATAATTGTGGAATTTATACCAGTCGAGTCCTAGTGTTTTATCCAGCGGATGTTGCATGTACAGTGGTGTCATGTAGTATCAGTCTCCAAGTGGGAGATTGTTCGGTGTGGAGCCTAATCAGTATCCAAGTGGGAGATTGTTCGGTGTGGAGCCTAATCAGTATCCAAGTGGTAGATTGTTGAAATGTGGCGACTAATTAGAAAAGTACTATACACTCAGCATGTATCCTCGTCGGGGTTTGGGGCCGGCCGGGCCTCGGGTAGGGGTTCGGGGGCGGGAGCCCCTGAGAAATTTTTTTTTGGGTATTTTTTTGATGAAAACCAACATTGTAATAAAACCCTAAAAAGGCCGACTTTGTTTTTGCCCTAAAAACGCATGTTATAAGTAGCTGGGATGCTTAAGGCATTGTAAGGTTGATGTACTGTTTTTGCTGGATAATAAGAAAGATTGGATGACTGGGTATGGTGGACGTAACCCATTCTGGGTGAACCACGTTAAATCTCTGTGTTATCTGTGCCCTATTTTATTTCTTTATCTTTTGTATTTAAATATGCATATAATTGTTAGTTCTTATTTGCTTCGGATTTGCTTGAAACCCTAACACTTATGATGATAAGGGAAAGGATAGTTATAGATGAAAGAATAGAAATAAGAGAATAGATGACAAAGATATGCCTAAGAATAGTTTCTGTTCAATGGAGCCTTATTCATCCAAAGAAGAGGACGAAGAATCATTGTTTTTAGCTACAAAGGAGAAGAATATTGAAAGGTCTGGCAATATGAAAGATGTGAAGAACAATGAAAAATCTTTAAGTGTGAAGACTGCATTGCATGCAAAAGTTGAGCCTAAAGTTTGGATAATTGATTCTAGATGTTCAGATCATATGACAAGTGATAAAGGAAAGTTCATTGGTTTTGAAAAGTATGATGGTGGATCTGCAAAGTTTAAAGGTGAGGAAGCTACACCTATTTATGGTAAAGGTACTATTTTCATTGATGGTAAGTGTAGAGGAGGGGATTTTCTACCCTCAAGATGATGGGATCTCAAGGATAAAACCAACATTTGCTACCTCACTAAATTGGTGCTTTCGTGCCAAGAAGATACATTAATAAAGAAACAAATGAAACTATACTAGCATACGAATGAAAGCTAAAAATACAAATATTTTAGTTGTAAAGAAAAAAAACTAACAGAACACAAGTGTTACTGTTAGTCTGGTAGAGTCTCAATTTCAGATGCCTGTGTGCTATGGGGATATCTACACGCCGTGCTATCATCTGTATGGCTAGAAGACAAAGAACCACCTAAATTTTCTCCAAGATGAACTCCATTCTTCAAACCTATTTTCCACCTACACACACTCAGATGGGGGGAAAATGTTGGGGATGTATAGGGGATTGCCTTAGTCAAACCCCCACTTTGGTGCTTCCACCTCCAAAGACAACTAGATAGATACATTTAGATAAAATGATAAATAGATAGCATAATAGAAACAAACCCCACTTAATGAAGGAAAACCCCTATTACAAGAGATAAAATAGATAATGTAATAGAAAGAAACCCTGCTTAATAGAGAAAAACCCCTATTGCAAAATATAAATTAGATAGGGTAATAGAGACAAACTCTATTTAATGGAGGAAAAACCCTATTACAAATGATAAAATAGATAGGGTAATAGGAAAAAAATTCAATTAAAGGAGGAAAACCCCTATTACAAAAGACAATATGATAAATGAACTAAATGCACCTAGATAATAGATGTACATTCATAGATTTGATAAATGAGATAATATGAAGATACAATAGATAAGAGAGAAGAAGAGCATTAGATAGCTAAGACCCCTTGCTTGCGATAATGGTATAATTGTACTTTGAGAGATGATCAATCAATTGTAATACTAAGTGTGTATTTTGACAAAACTTGGTTGAAGGTATCAAAGAAAGAGAGGCAAGAGTGAATGTTCTTGCAAAATGAGGGAGAAAGAAGAGTTTTGTTGCTTTGCATGGGCATGAGTGATCGTTTCAAATGCACACAAGCCATGGGACATGCGTCAACAAAGTTTTGATACAAAATATGCTTAATTAGATCCACAATATTCTTGAGACATTTGTGCACCACACAAATGTTTGTGTGTCACACTGTTGTCCAGCCAAGTTAATCCCAAATTTGGCTCAAGAGTAGCTAGCATTACTACATCTTTAAGATTCATGATGTTAGAATGATAAAATCTTGATCATGAATTCTATCATAAATCCATTGGGCTCAATGCAAGAGTATAATAAATGCACTAGCTGCAATTTCTAACACTATAGTAAGCATAAGACTGGCGATGTTTATTATTTTAAGGGTTTGAGACATAATCTTTCGAATGTGAGTTAGATGTGCAATAAGGATTATAAGCTTATATTTCATGGGTCTAGATGTGAAATAAAAAAGGAAGTTATGAGAGATTAGTTGTAGAAGGTATAAAAACTAATGATAATGATAATGTCTACTATGTGAAGGATAATAGTGGAAGGAGTTGTTTGTTGGTGCAGAGCAGTGAATGTTGGTTGTGGCACAAAAGGATGAGACATATCAACTTTGACAATATGGTGAAGATTAGTTCTACTCATGTTGTGAGAGGTTTGCCAAAGATTATCAAAACCTATTGATTCATATAGATTTATGTAGACGTACAAGGACAAGAGGACTAAATGGTAAAACTTGTATATATTGCTTATTGATGATTATTCTAGAATGACATGGGTTACTTTATTGAGAGGAAAATTTGAAGCATTATAAAATTTTAAAGTATTCAAGTCTATGGTTGAAAATTAAGTAGATGCTAAGATCAAATGTTTGAGGTTTGATAGAGGAGGAGAGTCTACATAAATGAATTTGATAAATTATATGAAGAACATGGTATTAGAAGACATTTTTATGCTCCTAGGACCTTTAGTAGAATGGAGTTGTTGAAAGAAAGAATATGATTGTTGTTGAAATGGCTAGAGGTATGTTGAAGGATGCTAACATCCTTATTATGTACTAGAAAGACACTATTTATACTTCTCTTTAAATTCTTAAAAGGGTACAAGTAAGAGTGAATCACACAAAGACACCTTATGAACTATGAAATGGAAGACCTCCTACAGTGAAGCATTTTATAATCTTTGAAAGAAAGTGCTACATATGGAGAGATGGGGAAGATCTTGGGAATTTTGATGCAAGGTCAAATGAAGGAATATTTTTGGGATACTGTACAAGGAGTAAGACATACTAGTGTTGTAACAAGAGGCTGAATAATATTGTGGAGAGTGCAAATGTCAAAGTTAGTGAAGAATGAAATCAGACTGAGACTACACCTAAATCTGAGATTGAAATAGAAGTTATCCCTATTGCTGTAGAAGAGAAGGTTGCTCTAAAAGATAAAGAAGAGACAAGTGCACACAAAAAAGAACCTGAACAAACACTTAAGACACCAACAAAGTATGCGTGAAGGAATCATTCAAAGGAACATATCATTGGAGACAAGAATAAAGGAGTTCAGAAAAGAAGGAGACTTGTAGAAATTGGTGAACAAGCAAATTACCATTTCTTATTTCAGGTGGATCCAAAGAACTATGCAAATGCAAGAAAGGATGTAACTTGGATAAAGGAAATAGAAGATGAGCTAAATCAGATAGAGAAGAATCAAACATGGGAATTGCTACCTAGACCTGTGAATAAGAATATGATAGAAACTAAATGGGTGTAAAAGGAAAAAGATAAATGAAGATGAAAAAGTCACAAGGAACAAGGCAAGATTGGTGTGTAAGTTTTTTTTACAAGTTGAAGGTATATATTTTGAGGAGACATTTTACAAGACAAGAAAGCACTTTACAGACAAGAAAGCTCCTAGAGCTTGGTACGCAAGGCTAGATATGTATTTGTTGCAACAAAATTTCAGAAAAGGTTATTTCCCCTCCTTTAAATTAGATGCATTCAAGTGACACATCTATCCAGGGGGAGTTTTAAAGTTCATGTTTTGTCTCTTGGGTTGATCTGGTTGCTGCTCTCAAAGGGAGTAATATTGTGTGTAGTTGCAGATGGAGTGTTGCAATAATTAGAGCTATTCTTGGATGAGAGAAACAAAGTCAAGATGAAAGGGAGAGAGTTCAGTAAAATCAGTTTCTATTTTCTATAGTGTTCCCTTTGTTGTTGATGCCAAAAGGAAAGAGAGATATGTTAGGAGAGAGAGAGATAGAAAGTGTTGTTTTCTATTTGTGGTACAAGTGTTTTCATCAATGACAAAAGGGGAGAATGTTGGAAACTTGAGTTATGTTGAGATGTGTTGTCATTGATGTCAACCCGTCTCATGTTTTCATTAATGTCATTGCACATTGTAGATGTTCTAGAAGTGAGTATTCAAATGTTGTTGTGTGGTCTGGTGATGACGTTGAGTAAGTATGAGGTGTTTTTAGAAGACTGGTGTAGTGGAAGTTTCAATATGCAAGAAACATTATTTATATGCAGGAAATAATATTTAGTGTCCCAGATGAAAATACTTTGCATTCCTTTGGTTTGTGAAGATTATAGCTTGTGATTCCAAATATAATCTTTATAATATGTTTATATTACATTATCAAGTTTTCAGATCCTCCGTTGCTTAGATGAGAGAGTTGGTTGTTGTTGTCTTTGATAGTGAAATTGTTTGTGAGAACTGGTCTGGAGAATGCTTGACGGTTATTAGATATGTAGATTCCAGAGTTGCATCTAACATGTTCATTTATTTTGTGTAGTGTTCCACTTTAGTTTTCTAGTGCTAGTTTGATTCAAAAGTAAAGTTATGTTGTTTTGTGTTTAGTGCTATTAGCTGTTTTGGTCTCTGGATAATTGAGTTGGTTCATCTTATTTGGATCATGCTCTTTTAGTTCAAATATACATTGAAGGTTGAGCTTGGATGTTGATTTGGGTTTCATTGTGGCATTTGTAGATTCACATTGTGTATTTTGCATTGGAGGATGTTTTTCCGCCTATTGGTTAATGTGCCTTATTGCTCATCTACACGTTTTGTTTGATGTCGACTTGGGAGGATGTGTTAGCATGTGAGGTTGATTGAAATCATTGTAGAAAGATGTGTTATGATGTGTTTGGGTCCCTTTTATTTCCTGAATTGGACTGTATTTGCTATTATCGGTTCAAGTGACCTAATTTATGCAACATTGTATATTTTATCTGTGATCGACCTACTTGAGGGTTTTAATGAATGATATTTATATATATAGATATGTGGTTGTATGAGATGAAGTATGGGATGTGTTTGAATAGATGTGAAGTGGATGTGAATTATGTACAAGCAAATTTGGTGTAACAAAAGTGTGAAAGTCAGTTGTGAAGATCTTTGATGATGATATCTTCAGTATGTTAATGTTTTGAGATAGTCGTCGATGTCAGATGTGTTTACCATGATATTGGTTGCCTGACAAAATGGTTCAAGGATAATTTTATGATGAGGAGATCTTGTTCATTTCAATTGATCTATTCCCTATACCTGGTAGAATACAATGTGTTCCTTTTGGCAACTTGTGTAGTTCTTTGTATCTTGCTTTGAGATAGTGAGTCTCAATAATGGAAGTCCTTCGTATCTTTCCCTAAGGTTGTGTACCTTAGTCTTGCAAGTCCAATAAGGTGCAATGAGATCCTTGGACTTGAGCCTAAAGCATTGTAATCAATTATTCATATTGTTAGTGTGATTCTCATTGTGTTTTTTCCTTGTTTAGGTCTTTCCACATAAATTTGGTGTTCATGTGTTTGATGTACTTTGCGCTTTTGTGTTTTATAAATACAATAATAAGTTAATTATGGTTTCAGGTTTAAAAGATTAGAATTAGAGTATTTTGAGGTCCAAACTGATTCACCACCCCCTCTCAGTACCGTGGTGTGTTCAACACCTCGTCCTGTTGGTTAAAAACTGCCTTTGAGGTAGACATGGATGTGTTCTTTTCCCTATCTTCAAAAAAGAAAGGCAGGTAATCAAATAGAAGGCATAAATCATCTTCTTGTCCTTTTCCTTTACCAAGGATAGCACCTTGATGTTGTAATCACTCATCTTCATTTTTCTCGTCTGGGAAGTGAATCTCGTCTTTCTTACGAGCATACAAAACTCTTCCTCTTCTTTTCTCTATTCATGCAACCGGGCAACCCTCTAGACCACAAGTCCACCCTTAAAGAGTGAAATGGTATCAAGACAAGAGAAATAAGGGGAAAAGATTGTTTGCAAATAAGATTGGGGAATCTAATTTTCCTGAGTGGGAATAGTTCCTTGAGAGGAGTGTTTTTATGAAACAACAGGGTGGGAGTTAGGTGTTTTATGAGCAAGAGAAAAATGAAGATGAGTGATTATAAAATCAAGGTGAAACATTCCTTGGTGTTACCATGTGGCATGTTCTGGTGCTTTTATGCTTGTGAAACAACCAATAAAAAATCTTTAATTCTTTTCTGGGTTTAAAAAATCATTGTCCTTTGGATTGTTGACAAGTGGCACCTTCCACTTGCACCTCTAGTTTTCCTTACATTCTCCGCTTGCCAACCTACTGGACACGTGGTGTAAAAATTTGTTAAGGCTTATTTTCTTCCAGCCTTCAAAAGCCTCCACAGTACCAATATGTGGCTTCTTCCATCGTGAGCACTTTGGAAACAAAATCTTTTGTGGGAATCATGCAAAGCTACCACGTGTCGTGTTCGCGTTTTGAAGGGAGTTTGAGAAACCTTTTGTAGAGAACTCATTCAGGAGTGACACATGCATCAATCTGTGTGACCTTGACTAACTAGATAAAAAAGGAGGACGAACCACTCAAGAAGGAAACTGGTGGCATCAAAATGAATTCTCTCTTGACACGTGGATCACTCTGCATGATCAAGACTTAAGCAACCAAAAAAGGAGGAATAGTTGTCCGACTAGGAAGCTGCTAGCATTGAAATGAATTCTCTCCAAAGGTGAGAGACTGTAGCATTGTTTCTATCAATGTCTTGAGCACAAATCCAAAAAATTGTGGATTCATCTATATGGTGCATTCTGAAGCCAAAGGAATCCATGTACATGTGTTTTTCCTTGATGTTTCCATTCATATCCATACTAGAAATCTTTTGCATCACAAAGTTTCTCAATTACTTCATCATGGAAGATTGTGAATAGTTGATGTAGGTATTCAAATATGGCATGGGAGTTATTCGTTACATTATTTAAATGATGTTTATTTGTTTGCATTGCCAGTGTCATGTCATTTGAGAGTAGTCATTGTAGATCTGATCAATTTGTGTCTGTTGCACCTAATGTGAAGAAAAGAGAGACAATTGTATTTGGTTGATCATGTTTGTTAGTTCAACATGACACTTGTTCCAATGTGGTCTGGTACTTCTCATGGAAGATCCAAAGTGCATAAGTTGCTTAGCTAATTGTACATCGAGAAGAATTTTTAGGTGTGCACAAATGTTTTCAATGGTGATTGGTATGTTTCCTTATACATTTTCTTTATATGAAAATTGTTGCAAGTTCTTGGCTACAATGATGCATCATTAGATTGAAGATAAAATATCGAAACATTAGATACATGCAGTTCCATTTGGAAAGAGTGTGGGAAATTCCATATTGAGTAGGCCTCAATATTATATTTATTTATCAAAGATTAGTTTATTTTAGGCCAGTTGATAATGTTATTTGTGTTGTCCTCAAGTTCTAGTGTTTGCTTAATAATTTCTAGTTCATGGCGTTTGTTTGATAGTTTAGCCATAAATGATGACATGTATGTTGTGTCATTTTCGGTTTGGTCTTCATCAACATGCTTTGTTATTTGGCACTAAATGATTGATAAAAGTTATTTTTCTCCTAATTTTAATTGTATGTTTAAAATTTATTTTATTATATAAATTAAATTAAAATTTAAAATAAAATAAACTAAATTCAAAGTCAAAAAATATCAAAATCTAAATATTAATACAAACAATAATTAAAAAAATTAATAATAGATAGTAAATTAATATAATTAATAAACAATTAAATAAAAATAAAACTATTTTTTAAAGTTAATAACAATATTATTTATATTATGATAATTTTTCTTGATTGGTAAATAGTAGCTATGGGATGGACCCATGTATTAAAATAAAAAAGAGATATTAGAATCATTCAACACAGATCCATCAAATGGTTGTTGGTAAAAAACAAAAAAAACTACTACTTTACTATTTTGAACCATCCTAATCAGACATCTAGTTGATCACAAAATGCTAATACTACTTCCAAAATGTCTCCTAAATCCCTGAAAAGGAGACCGATATATATAACCAACCTGCACTACTAGACTACCATCTATACAGTATCATGCAAAATAATTAAACATTACATAGAAATACCCACAGAGACCCACATATCAGTAGTCCTTCATTGCTTCAATGCAACCAGTCTGGTCTTCACAGGGCACTCAGGAGGGCAATAACTTCAAAATTTTCCAGAAGATCCTTCCCAATATCCACACTTTCTTGTTGAATTTCTACACCAAATGGTTCATCCTCCTCACCATTGCTAACCAAGTCCTCGGTCACCAGATAATTCTGAAGCCATCCTTGATCATCTCTTTTAACCATGCCTAACCTCTTCTTGAGGAATATTGTGTCTCTCTCCACCCTCCACCCTCCACCCTCCACCCTCCACCGCCTCCATCCTCCGCTGGAGATGTGAAGGGCCAATCGATCAAATAAGAGAACACTTAGCAATTTCTTTACCACGACATCAAACAACATAATAATCTTTTTATAGAGTCCACATTCTCCAATTCACCCAGATAACATTTCCTAACCAGTTTCCTGCACAGAGATTTCACCATTTCCTTCGACTCCCCCAATTCTACGAGCGTGGCCACAAAAATTGTAACTATATCAGGATTTACCCTATGCCTATGCCTATGATCAAAATTTAGGAATTCCTCCCCAAGTATCCTTTGCACTATATGAATCACCATCCCGTGTTTTGATTTAAACACACACTTCAATCTCTTCTCAATAACCTCCCCGAAGAATGACATTTGCCTCTTCCTACTAACTAATCTTAACGACATGTCCATCTCTTATTAGCACCAACCACCACTTCAGCTTTTGCTCAAAATGACTCATACACCACTGTTCATTCACCTTAATAAACATCTTAAATCTATCACTTTCCCAACAATATATTGTCTCATAACCATACCAGGTACCTCCCAATTCCCATCCCATCGAATTGCCCAGAATCTCTGAGTGATATAATATCAATGCATCAACTAAGCAAAGTTGCACATTTGACCAGCCACTATACCATCTTAATCAATGCGTTTGCCAATTTTGAATAACCAACACGTCACCTCCCCCAAGTGTTGGTCCAACCTAAACAACCCCTGAAAAGATATGCTCAATGCCAAAATAAGGCAGTCGTACCATTTGTAGTTAAAAAGAGCCCTCATAGTAGGCTTGCATATACAAACACTAGGATCATAAAGAATGATTATGGATTCCCTATCCCATCAAAGCTAGCTCACCATGAGCAATAAGGTGATCCCTTTCGGATGTATTTATTCTGGTTTCAAATGACAGTACGGACTGATTAACACGCGTATTAATCGTGCGTTTTACACTGTTGATTTTGCAATTAATGGCTGTGATTGACTAACCTGTCGCTAACACGCTGTACAAAAGGTATGTTTTGGAGCCAGAATAGATGCAGCCATGTCTTCCTAGCTGAGTGGTTCTGACTTGGCCTCCATGTATCACCCAACCACCTTCTTGGCTAGCTTGTTTGCCACCATATTCCCTTGGAAGTAAATGTGTGATATTTTGAATTCTTCAAATTTATCTATTAACTCTCAGATTGACTTTAACCATTTCCTTAGTTTCCAGTTGGGAATCGAGTTTTGCCGAATTGCATTAACTATAAATAGCGAGTCTCCCTCCAGTTGCAGATGGTTTGCCTTCACTTTCAATCTGCATTTTAATTCTAATAGTTCTACCCAAAATTCAGCTATATTGTAAGTGGGTTGTCCTAGAAATTCTACTTTTCCACAAAAGATTTTGTTAGAATGGTCCCTCACTACATGCCCCACACCACTCGAGCCAAGATTGCTTCTAGACGTGCCATCAAAATTGACCTTCATCCACCCCTTTTTTAGTTCCTTCCATATCACATCTTCCCTCAATTGTGAAGAAGATCAACCAACCTTAGTCCATAAACAGGGGTATATTATGATAATTTTATTAATAATATTATTAATCAATTTTAATGTAATTTGATATTAATTATTATCAAGAATATAATATAATAATAAATTAATGCACCCATCTATATTAATTGAATAATTTGAAGTTTTTTCTATAATTTTTTTTTTATAATTTAAAATATTAAAAAACAATTTAATCTTATGTACATGATTTCCATGATTATCATCTTATAGTAAAATTTTATCCATATAATACATAATTTAATTTTAATTTCATAGTTGTAGTTTGAATAATTTTAAATATTAAAAAAAAAAATACTATGCAAATTTACAACAAACAAAAACATTCATTTAATTGATAAATTGAATTTATTTAAAAATTATATGTACTATAGAATTCGTGCATTAATAAGTTACACCAATATTTTGTAGTAAATAGCATAGGAATTCTTATTGTTTTTGTGTGGATTGTGAAATGACATTGTTTGAGTGTTGATAATCAATACCCCACAAACTTATGCATTTTTTTTCTACGTTTAGAAAAGTAGTTGGAATGTCTAGGTGATGGGTGGTGCAAGTGGAGCTTTACAGTTGGATATGTTGTATAGTGGAATACAATGATTGCAACCCAGCATGAACCTTTCATGATGACACCGAAGTAAAAATTTGCGCAAACTTGTGGAAAACTGGGCATGAGACATGAGGACTTTAGTGGGGAGTTCCCCACCAAGAAATAGCCTATCGGATAAATATATGCATTGATAATTGCTTCGATATAAAAAGGATCCATTAGTTCAAGATACACCAATGGATTCCATGCATTATCAACAAAGCCCAACATTCAAGATATAGAGAAACATCAAGACATGAATTCATGTAATGAGCTTCATTGATATATTTAGACTAAGAAGGCTTCTCTAAATATTGAGACCTTGAGGTATGCTTACAATATACATTAAAGATTGAATAAGAATTCAAACAAAAAAGAAAGAAGAAATATTTTGTAAACACCAAATCAACGGGAGAATGTAGTATCAAGTTTATACCTAAAAGCAATGAAAAAAGGCACCAAAAAGACATAGAAAGACATAGGAATGTGGTGTAAATTTCACAATATTCCTTGAAAAAAAAACAAGGATTATTGAGCCACAAAGATGTTGGTGACATGAAAACATGAAGTGGAAATCAAACCTAATTTATTGCTTATGAACTCTTTTGAATAGAAGGATGATGATAAGACAATTGACATTGATCCATTGGCAACAACTTCCATTACCAAAATCTTACCTCATGAAAATGAGGAATACCTATTCTATTCATAAATGTGGGTGAATGGAAATGCCTTACATTTCATTGTCAATATTAGAAGTAAGAAGAATTTGATCTTTCTTGAGATTGCCAAGAGACTAAACTTGCCAACAACACCACATTCACAATTGTACTCCATGAATTGGTGAGTTAGGGGTGAGATAATCAAATAAAAGGACAACTTTGTTTGCCCTATTCCATTAAACCATTCAAACTTGAAGTAATTTGTGATGTGGCACCTTTAGATGTGTATGATGTATTGTTATAATAACCATACATGCACATGCATCATGACATCTATTACTCCAAACTGTGTATTTCCATAGTTAAGTTAGGTGAACAAAAATATCATATACTGGATGTAAGTATATAGAACTCATATTCTTGATTATTGCAAAATAATGTCAACATGTATTTGTTCAAACTAAAAAAAATATACCACTAATAATTTGACCTATGGTAAGGTCAATTATTGCAACCACTCATGTCAAAACAATCACTATGATCACCCAATAGAACCAAATAAATCATATTTTGTCAAGATATAGGATGAATTCAACTCATCAACAAGAGTACCAATAGATTGTCAAGTCAAGAATCTAATTAATTGAATTATAGAGATACCACTAGCAAGTGGGCCACTATATAGGTCACTCTTTGAGCAACAAATTTACAAATTAATTTTCAAAATAATTTTTTTTTCTCTCAAGCACATCACCATGTGGAAGCTTGATTGTTCTTACCAAGAGAAGGATGAAAAGTGACAAAACTACATTCATTATTGAGATTTGAATAAGATCATTGTTAATAGCAAGTATCCAATTGCTCTTATTCATAATATCTTGGACCAATTTAGGGGGGATATGTTTTTCACCAAAATTGTCTTGAAGTCTAGATACCACCAAGTTCTAATTGAGACATTATATGCATGGGAAAATACTCTCAAAATTAAAGAGTTCTTATTTGAGTGGCTAGTCGTACCTTTTAGTTTGACTAATGCTCCTTCCACATTCATGAGAGTGATGAATAATGTACTTAGGCTATTCACTAATTCCTTGTTTTTGCCTAGTTTGATGACATAATTATCTTCAACAAAACATGGGAGGACTATTAGAAACATATCCAACAAGCACTCTTAATTTTGTAACAACATATACTATATGTTAACAAAGACAAGTGTTATTTTGGTATGTAGATGTTCAATACTTGAAATGAAGCAAGGTAAGAAAAAACAACTTCCCACACTGATATAGTGAGGAAAGTTGTGCAAATTTTTCTTTTCAAGCCCTTAAATGTTAGAGAATGAAGATGCATAAAAATAAAGGAACATTCAAAACAACAAGAAGACCATAACATAATGTTTATGTGGGAAGGAAAACCTTTAAAGAGAAAAACCCCACACTTCAAAAGCACAAATCAATATATTATCAGTAAATAATGGTAATAATATAGTGCTAGAGAAAAGATCTTTTAGTTGTCTTCACATAATGATAAGATTTTGGAGCAATTTCAACGACATAACAATACCTACAAAAACCTTCACTACAAATCACTTTACAAGCCTCCACTTTATAACAATATTAGAAATAGTAAGCTTCAAGAAATGGATGCCCAAAATTTCCAATGTAAAAAATACAATGCTTGCAAGTCATTTCCTTAACATCTAAATCACTTGCATTCATGTATAAGCGCCTACATAATTAAGTCCCACCTATCATTTTCTTTTTCAATTTCCCACTCTTACACTTGTCATAATGTGTCATAGTTGGTCATAAACTCTTCCATGAAACAACATGATTCATAGTAGAGCCCACAAAGTGGGGCACCTACTTGGACCAAAAATTAGCTTGCATGTCATCCTAGTCACCTTCCATGTAGGATGCCAACTCACCAAGATAGGTCCCATAAAATGACATCATAGGAATAATATAAAATATTCACATAGGCTAAAATAAAAAAATAAAAAAATAAATAAATGTTAGGACTTGCAAAGGTTGAGGCTTCTTAATCCCAATAGTACTTAGGCCATTCACTAATTCATTCATTGTTGTCTATTTGGATGGTATAATCATCTTCAACAAAACATGAGAGGACCATTAGCAGCATGTCCAATAACTACTCTCAAATTTTTGATAACAAAGACTCTATGCTAACTATGTGCTCTTTTGGTATGGATAGGATTCAATACTTGGATACATCATGTACAATGAGGGTATTTGTGCCCTATAAAGGTACAAGTAATAAAAGATTAGCCACCACCTAGGGTTTTGTAGTTTTTTTGAATCGGCTAATTTTAATTGAAGGCATGTGCTTGGATTTTCACACATGACATGGCCTATGAATCAAGCACTTATAGGAAGTTCCTATCAATCCAGTTGTAGGTGACTCAGTAGTTGGGAATTTGCATCCGCCATCATGGGGGTTCCAACCCATGTAAAATAAAAAAACATTTGGATAGAGGCATAGCAATAGGCATTCATACAATTTAAAAGGAAGTTATGTTCAATACAAGTGTTGGCTCTTCCAAAATTCTACTAGTCTTTTGAGATTGTGATAAAGGCCTCTAAATATTCACTTGTAGTAGAGGTCATGCAACTATAATAATAGCCTTTATGATACAATTTAAAAGGAAGTTATGTTCAATACAAGTGTTGCCTACTATAATAATAGCCTTTACGATACAATCTTAGGTATCCCACCAATGACAAGTTGTATGTCATTATTCAAGCTTGCAAATAGTGGAAACAATATATCTTAAGGAAGGAGATTGTCATTCACACAAACCACAAGCCACTACAATCTATGCAACCACAAGCCACTCCAATCTATGCAACCACAAGGAAAGTTGTAGAATGATAGGTATGAAGGGTGATCCATGTAACACTTGGTTGTAAATACTATCCATAAAATAAATGATTGAATGAAATCAAGAATATAAATCTAGACTTGAAAGAATAAACTATATTCTATTCAATAGGTAATGTAAAAACATATTAGACATTTGAATAATTGAAAATGAACTATAGGTGAGTGCATATAGGATATATCACCTAGGAAACTAAAAACACAACCAATGTCAGGTACTATGTAAAAAATTCACTACTTATCATAGTGTGAAAAGGACCTAAGTGGAGAACTAGTAAGGAAATTCATTATTTAGTAAATATACCTTATTTACACAAACACCCCCTTAAGCATAACTTAGGAGAAATCAAAGAGAAGGAAATTCAAATAAGGGTATTGACAATAAGGTCTAATGAGATAGCCATGTACAAATAACCTCTCAAAATAGAAGATAAGGATAAATCCTTGTGGTGAAACCACCCCCCCCGTTCCCCCTACAAGAGGAAAATGCAAGAAGTGCTAGGTAACCAATGCAAACATGTATTGTACCCCCAAAAGAGCTTGAATATGAATGCACTTTATATTGATGAAGAGTTTGGTGAAGATATTTACAAATTGGTATATTACTAGAAAATAATGAAAATTAATGAGCTACATTTGAATAAGCTCTTTGAGAAAAATGCATGCATATATAGTATGGTTAGTTCAGTAATGAAGGACCACATTCTTTGAGGTCCATATGGAAATCTAATTGTTTCAATAAATCTATGATAGCTTTTAAAAATTGATAGCAAGTTCAACAAGTATATTCTAAAGTTGAATAGCCTTAGTGGCAACATTGACAACTCGTTTATAGTTAGCCTTAGTCAAAGATAGAGAAATTCTATGCTACTTATTGCTCTACCAATAAATGTTACTAGAGCCAAACTGAAAGCTATAATCATCTGTCAACTTGTGATCATAAAGATCACTGTTCTAGTTAGATTCCATGGACCCAATTAGGTTTGCATTTTTTCTTGTTGCATAATTAATCCCATAATTGTGTTTTCTAATGTAGTACAAAATGTGTGTGGAAGTCTTCTAATGAAGCTCATGATGCATCATAATGAAGCATGAAACCATTCATATTGCAAATGAAATGTTAGGGCGAGCATGAGTCAAGTAGGTGAGGCTACCAAAAAGAAGAGGATACAAAGTGACATCAACAAGGATTGTGGAATACTTCACTTTAAGCTTTACTCTTGATAGAAAAGGAATCAATGTAGGATTACAATCAACCATGTGAAAAGGATCTAAGAGGAAAAGAGAATAATTGGAATGGGAAAGGTCAATCCTTGAAGAGGTTTAAGTTATACCAATCCTAAGAAAGTGCAAGTGACCCAAGTTTTTCATGGCACATCTAGCATGCAAAATGGTCTTGATTCCAATGATGATGGATGAGATGCTCATTTTGATAATCTAATCATCAACATAGACAACACATAAAAGAAAAGAATCATATCTTATAAACATCTATATCTGAATAGCATCAAAAGAACCTACCGAGATAAGAAAGGAGTCCATATTGGCATAACAAGTCCATGGGTCTTTCTTGAGGCCACATTACTTTACAGGATAATGAATAATCCTAAATAAATACTTGTGGGTGTTCTATGTAAATATCTCCTATAGATCCCCACGAAGAATGCATTCTTTGTATCCATTTGATGTAATACCTAACCATAAGCTACAACAATAACAAGAGCTAGATGAAAGAAGTTTATCTTGGTGATGGGAGAAAAGGTCTCAATGTATTAACACTTGGAAATTGCGAGGAATATTTTTCCACAAGTTATGATTTGAACTTGTTAGTGGATCCATTTGTTGCAAGTTTGGTTAAATATCTACTTACATCAAAATAAATTTATTTCCCTAAGAAGTAGAACAAGCTCCCATGTGTTGTTTCAAAGAAAATAGTTGTACTCTTCCTCCAAGACTAAATCCTATCCATGAAGGCTTGTTCTTAATGAAATGATTTTTGATTTAGAATTGTAGCAATGTAGAAATATGGAATATCTTAGTATTATGAGTGAGTACTAGTTTTTGAAGGATCACTAGAAAAAGTGCTTGTAGACAAGCCCAATGAGGCATAGTAGAAGGAGACGGAGGAGAATATTGAACCTCTAAATGTGAACTTGGTGAATGGGGGGGTGAATCCTCATGAAAAAATTTATGATTAGAAGTTGGAGAAAAACCCTACGAGTCACTATCATTTGAATCTATCATGAAGGAAGGAATAATATGAGAGGATAATGAAAGAAAGAAGAATGTGAGAGGATGATGCAAGAGAGATTTAATTGAAATTCACAATACTCAATGATCTCATGTAATTTAGGATCCAAAATTTGTTATCCTTTGAAACAATCTGAATATCCAACAAATATGTAGGGATGAATCTTAGGTTTGAAGGACCTAGGTTATATAAAGGAAAGTGTGCTCATGTAGATGAGAAAAATAATTAGAAATTCTACATAGTAGGTTTCCTCTTGCATTAGGCTTCAAAAGGAGTGAAATCCTTTGTGGATGGGAGCAACATAGTTGATTACTTTGATCCAACATTAGGTGTGAGGAAGCATGTTTGGCTCAGGAAACCAACCATCTCTTCAATGAATCTACTTTTTCTTTCTACTAAAAATGTTTTTTCTATGAAGGCAACAATGTGCTAAAGATCAATCCCTTCAAGAGTGAAAAATTTATGAAATGGTCAAAATAGTATTTTCTATTATTGGCATAGAGAATCTTGGTGTACTTTCTATATTGTTTCTTATCATGAGTTGAAATAAGATCCGTGTGTGTTAGGAGTAGTCATTAATGAAGGCAAGAAAATAGAAAGCCTTGCCGAATGAAAATGATGGAATATGACTCAGCAAGTCATTAGGAAATAGCTCAAGGAATTTTGAATCCATCCAAGCCTTCTCTTTAATGACCTTGTCCCCAATATTCTTTTCCAAAGCACAACTTAAATAAACATTATAGAAAAAATTATTTGAGAAAGACCTATAAACATATCTTGTGTGTTTAGTTCTTGAAGGTAGAAGTAGTTGAGATAGTCAAATTAACCATGCCATAGTTTTCTCATAGAATATGAATGTGTGAGAAATCATGTAGTGGGAGGATTAGGTATAATGTGAGAGAAAGAATAAATTCAAGAGTGATGGTTAAATTTTCCCATAGTGAGAAGAGAATAATCCTCAAGATTCTTGATGGCAACAAACATTGTGAATTTGACCTTCTTGCCATTTTGGAGACGAGTGATTTTATAGATGAAGAGAAGATTGATTTCCAAGTTAGGCACACAAAGACCACCCTCAAATGCACTAGTGCCACCATCAATTGATTCCTTCCCAATGGCATCCATTAGAGAATTATCCTTAAAAAAAATATAAGGTATGAAATAAGGTTCTGTAGCGTCGTAAATTGTACGCACTTGCTAAAGTGGTACAATTTCACACCTAGTTTAGCACCCGCCTTGGCCCATTTTGCATTTTGCATTGCATTTCCCCTTTAGCACTTAATTAATTAAATTAATTAGGTCTAAGGTTCTATTTTATCATCTCCCATATCATAAAGTTGGCCCCTTTTCATTAAAGTGTGCCCCTTTCATTTTATTCCTCCAATACATCATTTAATCAAAAACCCTAATTAGGTCCTATTTTGAACTTGGGGGCTTGATTTCGGGGGTCAAAACATCTCGAAATCACCTGTAACTTCGGGATTCTCTCTAAAATCATCATATCCGACGGCCCTGAAAATTTGGTGAAAAGTTGTCAGGACCATGGCGCTCGACGTGCACACAGTCCCAGACATTTTTCTTGAAATTTTAGGAGCGCAATCCAATCATAAAATAAAGCTTAACCCCAAGAAATTGGCGGGAGATTCAATCTCTAGGTCGGCCAAAAGTTGAAATTAAGACCTAGGGTTTCATATATAAGAGCTCTCTTTCTTCATTTGAAAGGATCCGAATTTTGGTTCTCAAGGGCCTTCTATGCAGCGAAAGAGCAGATCTTTGAAGACTTCAACAACATTCAACATCCATCCATCAAGCATTCATCAATTTCATTCATCCATTTAGGGCTTTGAAGGCATTGAAGAGCAATAAGGGATCACCGACTGAAGATTGGCTTGTACCCCTCCCTTGGGGTTGGGTATGATTTCATGTTGTTTTCATGTCTTTGCATAAGCTTCATTATATCATTTGTATTCATGCTTTAGATCACTTTGCATCTTGATTTGGAGCATTTACATTATCATGTACAAGCAATTAGGGTTTACTTTCTAGGTTGCTCTAGTTTGCTTACTTGCATTTTAGGATCTTGCACACACACAAGGTCTGCACACACTACTTTTACAATACAACTTGGCTATTCATGGAGGTGGAAATCACCAAAGCGGGGGTTTGACTAAGGCAAAACCCTATATAGCCACCCACCATACCTTTTCAGATATAAGTGCAGGTTTCGGGATTCAGACGACGTTGTAAGTTACAGATCCGACAGAAGCAGATAAAGACTGAACTTCACACCAAATTTCAGTGCAAAAGACCAGGACAGGGGCGTGCGGCGCCCTGGTCTTGCCAGGACAGGGGCGCTAGGCGCCCTGGTCCCTGGGACAGGGGCGCTGGGCGCCCTGGTCCTTCTGTTAGACAACATTTTTGACAGTGTTCCAGGTTGTAAAATAGCAGTTTCAGGAGCAGAATCAGGACAGTGGCGCCCACGCCCCCGTCCGGAACATTTCCACTCAGATTTTAACCCCAGGTACACATCTGCATTCTCCTTTTATCCTTGTGTTTACAACTTTTCATCACTTAATCTCAATCTTGCAATCTTGTTACTAGTTCATACTTGCACTCTAGGGCTAGTAGTTGAACTTGCATCATTTTATCTATCATTTGCAACAAAGGAATAGAAATCCTAATAGGTATCCCGTGGCTCTCTCTTCTACAAAAAGAATTAGCCAATTGTGTGATACCTCTAGGCTCTTTCGTATTCCACAAGTGTGTGATTGAAAGTGAGATTAGGGCATGTTTGCTTAGTGTCACTTTTTCCCCTACACATTTTGGTGAACCCGACGTGAATCTTATTATTGCTTTCTCTTGCATTACATTTGTTAGATCTAAATCTAGATTTAGCGTGCTTCATTTAAGTTTCATTTTCATAAAAAAAAAAAAGAAAAAAAAAAGAAGGAAAAGAAAGAGTGTGTTTTGTTTCTTTGCATTGTGTGTTTAAGTTTTATGCAATTTTTATTTCAAAATGTCAGATTTTTATTTGAAAGATGTTCATATTTGTGATGATGTATGCAATTATGTTGATTATGAGTTAGATGAAGCTTTAGATGAGTTTTTGAACCCTAAAGATAGCAAACCTTCATTTTACCAAAAACTCATAAACATTGTTACTATGCCATTTCGTTGTGATGAGAAAGATAAGTCGAATGATTCCTCTCAAGGGTACATTCCTATCAACTCTTCCACTAAATCTAGCAACATGGTTGTTTTCAATGATCCCCTCTATGAAGAGATATCTTCTTTTGAATCAAAAGATAAACCTTTTAATAGATATGATCATGCTTTGTTGGATGATGCCCTTGATGACTTTGTGGCTCCTAAAAAACGCTCCCTTCATGAGGATCCTTTTGTGCAAGAAGATGACATTATCCCTACATTTCCTAGTGATGGCATTTCATTTTCCAACAAAATTCCCACTAGAGATGATGAATTAATGATAAATTCTTACCCTTCTCCTAAAGTTTGTCTTACCCATAAGCATCCCTTAGAGAAAGAAGATGAAATAATAAGCAATTTCCCTAATTCTCTCTCCCCTAAAGATCATATTGAACATATTTTGAGGAAAGAGGATGAGTTTAACACATCTATTGATGTTCTCCCTCCTAAGGATGAGGAATTAATAAACAATGTTATCTCCTCTCCCGAAATTGACAATACTTCAAGCATTCCTTTCAACCACTTCACTATTTGGGATGAACCATTAGAAGAAGGTATAGATTATTCTCTACCCCTAGCCAAAGGGGATGAAATCAAGATTGAAAACTCCCTTGATAGTTTCTCACCTTCCTTGAATCTCAATTATTCTCCCTCTAAAAATAAAGCATCTCCCTCTCCTCAACTTGGTTCTACTCATAAGGATACCCTAGTTCAAAGCAAGATGGTTAACATCTCTTTCAAAGATCTCCCTCTCAAAAGTGAGAATTTAGAGAGTAATGTTGATCCTTCTCCTAGAGAGTTTATTCCCCATGTAGATCCTTTGATGATAGAGGATGATATGACCTTTCCTAGTATTACTCTTCCTACTGGAACATCAATGCCTACCCCTTGTCTCTCTCCTAGAATTGATTTAATCCGTGATAAGATTTTAGTGCAAGAGAAGACTATCAATAATTCTTCCAACACTTTTGTTCATTCCTCTAAACCATCCTCAATTAATTTGATATGTGTGAATGAAACACCTAACAAACCTCTCTTCATTGTCCAAGGTGCCTGTCCTTCTCAAAATTCTCAACCTTTAAATAAGCCTATCTTAGTGGTCCAAGGTGGTTATGTTGATGATTCTTTTTGCACTCCTAAGAAACCTATTATTACTGTGCAAGGAGGTTATTCTACTAAGAGCCCTTATGAGTATGCTAAGCAACTGACTAGAGAGAGTTATCATGCGGTTGCCCATACTTATAATACTAGAAATAATAGGCAGCCTAATCTTCCTCCTGTTACTCCAGTGTCTCTTCCTAATCCCCAACCTATTCTTCCTCAAGCTCCTCATATTTCACAAATTCTTAGTAAGGAATATGATCTCATAGAACAACTTAAAGCTACCCCTGCTAAGATATCCCTTTGGGATTTGATTCAAACTTCTTCCGCTCATCATGGAATGTTACAAGATGCCTTGAAAGATTTGAATGTTCCTCCACCTAATACATCTAGTAATATAGTGTCTTTGGTTAACTTTGTGATGAATCCTAAAGCTCAAATTGTGTTTACTCAAGATGAGTTGCCTACTAGTGAAATTCAACATCAATATGATCCCTTGATGATTGTGGTTATCATAAATGACACTGCTATAAGATGAACACTGGTAGATAATGGTTCTGGCCTTAATGTGTGTAGCATTAATCTATTGCATAAGATGAATGTGGATACATCCCTTATTGAGCCTGACTCTCGTCCCATTCAAGGCTTTGATAATGTGGCTAAGTCTTCATTAGGTATTATCACCTTACCCATCACAGTGGGACCTGTTACTTTGCCTACTCCTATCCATGTTATGTCGGGAAATCTAACATACAACTTGTTATTAGGGAGACCTTGGATTCACAGTATGCAAGCTGTCCCCTCTACATTGCATAGACAAGTTAAATTTGTTTATAGTAATAAGACATATACCTTGATAGGTGATACTAATCTTCAAGCTTGTTTGCAAACATCTACTTCCAAAGGGAGTTCTTCTAAGCCTTCCTCTTCTAGTGATGACTCGTTAAACAAGATACCTATGGATGAATCATCACCCTCTGATAATCAAAATTCTTTGGATGAGTCTGAAGTTCCTGAAGAAGATTCTTCTCAACTTGAATCTACACATGAAAAGGCTTTTGATCCTGAGAAGGTTCTCGTAGAAGACGATTGGGGATCTCTTGATTTTAATCCCACCTTTGTAGGTGAGTATAGGGTTCCTCCTGGAGAGCTTAAAGTTAAAAAGAAGGAAGAAACTAGAGATCAATCAGTCTTACCTGAACCTATGAGCAATAATTTTGTGGCCGCTTCTCAAACTTCTTCTCCTCACACCTCTAATTCTGAAGAATTTGGTTCTTTGTCTTATGAAAAACCACCTTTTCTTTCTGAAATGGCTAATCGTTATGGTCGTGGTTTTCATATTTTGGCTAAGAGTGGCTATAGTGGAAATGGTTGTGGCACAAATGAACAAGGAATTAAAGTTCCTTTAGAACATAACATGCATGAATATTCATTTGGACTTGGATATAATCTTTCTAAGCCCACCAAAGCATCTAAAAGACCATCTCTCAGTGTGAATGCTATATTTAGTAGTGATGATGATCTCACTTCAACTAAATCATCTTCTACTTCTATCAACTCTCATTCCCCTCATAAGGAAATCTTGGCGATGAACAAATCTCTTTATGACTCCCCTCAAATTTCTAAATCCACTTATGAATCTTTATCTCCTATTTATCATAAAGTCCTTTCCTCCAGGGATAAGGCTCTAATAAATTACACTCATCTCTCTTCTAAGATTTCTCGTAACTTTCCTTCTTCATTTTTTTATCATTTTATACATGTTTTTGATCTCACTTATAGTTGAGCATTCAGCATGTCATATTCAAATACCTCATTCAATCTATCATGTCTTTAAATAACATTAATGGCTATTATGTTGCTCATCATTATGTGACATTGGTAGCTCATTTACTGGGGGCTCATTGTCATTCATGATGGTACAATTTCAAGTGCAATCATATTTTTGAAGCAACATAATAGCCTAATTTTTCTATGTTATCTCTTGTTCCTATGGGGTAATAGTGTGGAAATATTGATCATCTTTGCTAGATATGGGAGAAGATGTGTATTCTCTTTCTTATCCTACCCACTTCTTATGAGGAGCATTTTACATACACTAATGTCTTGCTTGCATGAACTCATGTGAGTATGTAGTACATTTTGCTTATGTCTAAATCTCTCCCTAGAAGATTGTGTAAGTCCTTCTCATTGTCCTTATCCTTGGGAGGCAATGATCTTTCCTTATTTTTATCTAAGGATCCACTTTTTCCTATTTCGTGGATGGTGTGAACTTTATTACTTGATGTTATTCCTTGTATGCATTTGTTGTTGTTTGTTCAAGGATTCTCTCTTACAAGAGGTGTAAGTCCTTGACTACAACCTCTTTTGCACTTGGTAAAATACATCCATAATGAATTCACTCTCCCAATTGGGTTAAAAAGAGCGTCATCCTTCATTACGAATCACTTTCACCTCGCAAAAGAAGGAAGTATTGCATTCTTATTCTCTTCTTTGTCTTATTCTAGAAGATGTTATATTTGTCTAAGACAATTCCTGTCGGGGATAGGTGTCTTTTGTACAAAGATCTCTTCTCCTCTAAGGATCTCCTTTACACATACTAAAAGATATCCCTTTTCTTCTCTTTGCATTTTGTTTCCATTTACATCCTTCATCTTGTGTTAGAGAACTCTCAAATCTTCACACTCTTTGTTGTGTTGGAATTGAGATTTAGTCCTCTTTCTTACCAAATGACTCTCCATTAGTTTCTTCTTGTGAGTATTTGTCATCAATATTCTTTAACAATTTGAAGTGGTAAACATGATACCCTATTTCAACTCACTAAAATTAGCAAGCCGAAATAGGGGGGGGCATATAGCTACCCTTGAATTTTCATCACCTTCCTTAGTAAGCATTAGGTGATTTTGTGATCTAACGTGTGTTTTGTAGGGTGCGGTTCCTAACTGTGTACTGCAGATACCGCTGGGGGCTTCATTCGACAGACTTATGGATATATCCTTTTTCAAATAATGTTTACTTTTCTGTACTTTAGCTTTCATATGCACGTAGTGTTCATATGACCACTAAAGTGGGGGCTAAATGTAGCGTCGTAAATTGTACGTACTTGCTAAAGTGGTACAATTTCACACCTAGTTTAGCACCCGCCTTGGCCCATTTTGCATTTTGCATTGCATTTCCCCTTTAGCACTTAATTAATTAAATTAATTAGGTCTAAGGTTCTATTTTATCATCTCCCATATCATAAAGTTGGCCCCTTTTCATTAAAGTGTGCCCCTTTCATTTTATTCCTCCAATACATCATTTAATCAAAAACCCTAATTAGGTCCTATTTTGAACTTGGGGGCTTGATTTCGGGGGTCAAAACATCTCGAAATCACCTGTAACTTCGGGATTCTCTCTAAAATCCTCATATCCGACGGCCTTGAAAATTTGGTGAAAAGTTGTCGGGACCATGGCGCCCGGCGTGCACACGGTCCTGGACATTTTTCCCAAAATTTTAGGAGCGCAATCCAATCATAAAATAAAGCTTAACCCCAAGAAATTGGTGGGAGATTCAATCTCTAGGTCGGCCAAAAGTTGAAATTAAGACCTAGGGTTTCATATATAAGAGCTCTCTTTCTTCATTTGAAAGGATCCGAATTTTGGTTCTCAAGGGCCTTCTATGCAGCGAAAGAGCAGATCTTTGAAGACTTCAACAACATTCAACATCCATCCATCAAGCATTCATCAATTTCATTCATCCATTTAGGGCTTTGAAGGCATTGAAGAGCAATAAGGGATCATCGACTAAAGATTGGCTTGTACCCCTCCCTTGGGGTTGGGTATGATTTCATGTTGTTTTCATGTCTTTGCATAAGCTTCATTATATCATTTGTATTCATGCTTTAGATCACTTTGCATCTTGATTTGGAGCATTTACATTATCATGTACAAGCAATTAGGGTTTACTTTCTAGGTTGCTCTAGTTTGCTTACTTGCATTTTAGGATCTTGCACGCACACAAGGTCTGCACACACTACTTTTACAATACAACTTGGCTATTCATGGAGGTGGAAATCACCAAAGCGAGGTTTTGACTAAGGCAAAACCCTATATAGCCACCCACCATACCTTTTCAGATATAAGTGCAGGTTTCGGGATTCGGACGATGCCGTAAGTTACAGATCCGACAGAAGCAGATAGAGACTGAACTTCACACCAAATTTCAGTGCAAAAGACCAGGATAGGGGCATGGGGCGCCCTGGTCCTGCTAGGACAGGGGCGCTAGGCACCCTCGTCCCTGGGCGCCCTGGTCCTTCTGTCAGACAACATTTTCGACAGTGTTCCAGGTTGTAAAATAGCAGTTTCAGGAGCAGAATCAGGACAGTGGCGCCCATGCCCCCGTCCCAAACATTTCCACTCAGATTTTAACCCCAGGTACACATCTGCATTCTCCTTTTATCCTTGTGTTTATAGCTTTTCATCACTTAATCTCAATCTTGCAATCTTATTACTAGTTCATACTTGCACTCTAGGGCTAGTAGTTGAACTTGCATCATTTTATCTATCATTTGCAACAAAGGAATAGAAATCCTAATAGGTAGCCAGTGGCTCTCTCTTCTACAAAAAGAAGTAGCCAATTGTGTGATACCTCTAGGCTCTTTCGTATTCCACAAGTGTGTGATTGAAAGTGAGATTAGGGCATGTTTGCTTAGTGTCACTTTCTCCCCTACACAGGTTCTAACTATGAAAATTGTTCTTTATTATACCTCATGTGTGGTGAAGTGTTTGATAATAGAGAAATAAGAGATGTAACAATATATCTATTTTTATTATGTAATAGAGAAATAAGATTTTATTGTAAAATTCACAATTGAATCATTTTCACAACACATGGGGTATAATAAAGAAATAATTCAAACCTAATTGGGTCCATGGACTCTAACTAGAACAATGATCTTTATGATCATAGTTGACAATTTAATTCTCTAACCTTGATACCAAAGTTTATTTTATAACTTTTTAACACTAACCTTGATACAAATAGAATAAACTTTGGTATCAAGGTTATAATTTGCATTAAGGTTGCACTAGGGTTTAGGTTCAAGTTTAATTAAGTTTAAAAATAGAATAAGGATTGCCATTACAACTAGGCTAAGTGTTAGGTTTAAGGCTAGGTTAGGCTAGGGTTAAATAGGATTAGTTATCAATTAGGATTATAGAAGAAATCTTGGACTTAGGGTTAGGATTATATTACGAATACATTTTCAATAGCATTAGGGTTAATATTAGATTAAGGTTAAGTTTAAGGTTAGGATTCAATTAGAATTAAGGTTAATGTTAGATTAGGATTCAATAAGGGAAAGATATTTTATTTATGATAAGGTTTGAATTAGGGTTATGGTTGGGGTTTAATTTGGGCTATAGCTAAAATTAGAGCTAGGGTTAAATTGGGGTTAGGATTGATAGTTCTGATACTTAATATAAGTACAGATCCAATAGCCAACAAGATGAGAGGGGGGGTGAATCATACAAACTTAATCATCCATAAAAACATCAGATTCAACCTCGGTAACATATATATTAGTCATATAACCAAAAACTGTCAAACATGCAAACTCAAAAGCATATGAACAATATAAACCTCATAACACCAGATTTAACGTGGAAACCCAAATAGGGAAAAACTACTATGGGATTTCGGACCCACTAAGAAATATACTCTTCTAGAGTATGCTCGGTTAAAAGAAAATCCTGTTAAAGATTACAAACACATTGCTAGATGTGACCCGGTTAAGGGATTTCCCTCAGATCTGTTAGGATCTTCACTTTGTTAGAAGTGACCTTGTCAAAGGATTTCAAACACTCAATCAAAATTTCACCTTGTTAGAGGATTTACATATAAGACTGTTAAGTCCACTCGGTTAAGAGATTTCCTATCACTTTCACAAAATAACAGTAATACAATCTGTCTACAACTTCACATCTAAAATGCTAAAGCAGATTCCTATTTGTTCAATACAATCTAGACATAGAACTAATCTTGTCTATCTGCTGGGCATCAATACTCTATTATTCTAACAGGTCTTCAAGCTTCTGTGCTCTGTAATCACTATGTAGCATCCCTATGCATACACTTCCCCGCATACATTGTTTATCAACAGTTTCCTATTTATAAACAATCTTCTAACCACTTAATCTCCTTGATCACATTTCCCATGATCAATCATAGCCATCAGATCTTCAATCTTGTCTAGGTTCATTGTATCTTTCGATCTAACAACATTTTATCCCGCCTTGGAACTTGCACATTCACCTTGGAACTTGTGTTAGGGTAATGTGGTTCAATCTGAGCTATAGATCTTCTTGCCGACTTTCCATTACCTTAGATTCGCTTAACAAACTTCTTCCACGACTTACCAATCATTGATCCGCTCCAGCTCATCAACTTCTTTCATTAAATATCACATGTAAACATTTAATGCATTCTGTTATAGCTCGGTTACAACTCGGTGAATACTAAACTTCACTTGGTAGACATTCTGTCTTCATTAATCGACTGCGATAACCTTAGGGTTTACCGACTAGGTTCCTTAGGGTTTATCGACTAGGTTCTTTGCTTGATAACATAGTATAGTATTAACCTTTACATTTTGCAACATATGTATGATGTTAAAACAATCTAAAACATCAAGATCTCATCATTGTCTAACTCAGTAGTAGTTGCCCATTGAATATCTTATCCCCTTATTCATTATATTCTTTCCTGTGTCTTTATCGACTTCTTTATAATCTTCATATCATACTTCTCAAGATATGGCAACATCATACTGAATTAGAAAATCAATTTCTTGACATCAATGACAAAATAATAATATCAAGATAGTAAAACATCTTTAATCAGTTATGTCCATAATCATCAACAACCTTCTCAATATCCTTATTGAAATGTCAACAATCTCACATTGTCTGTTATAATGTAATATTGCCAACAAGGATAACTGTCAAGCCATGGTCTAAACAATTTTAGCATTAGGGTTAAATTAGGGTTAGATTAAATATTGGACTAGGGACCTTAAAGTTAGTGTTAGAATAGGAATTAGAGATAGGATTTGGATTATGGTTAAATTAAGGTGAGGTTTCAATGGGTTAGGGCTAAGATTAAGGTTAGTGTTTAACTTCAATTGTAGCTTAATAATTGTTAAAGTTAGGATTTATTCAAATTAGGATTAATATTTGTAGTGTAAAATTTCGTGTCAATCCATTAATAATAAATTGCACAACATTGAATGAAACATTGCATGAAAGAGTAAAGAAACAAGTAAACACATTAAACAACTCCCTCAAATCGCTCCATTGTTCTCTATTCTTGAGGACCTTGCATATTTATGGGTTGGCTCTCAGATGCATCATCACAAGGTGACAACTCAAGAAAAAATAGTGATAATGATGATGCAATGTTAAGATCTAAATGATATGTAAAAATCCTAAATTATCATGAAAAATGCACTGAAAGCCATTATACCAAATGATCTAATTGATATGCTAATTATGATGATAAAGCTAATGAGAATGCTGCTAATAATGAGGATGAGATTGCTAAAAATGCTAAGAAATGCTAAAAAAGTGGGGGCTCTCATGGTTGAAAAGAGAGCTATGTATAGATTTTCCAAGGCCAAGGCTGAGGTGGCATGAATCGATGATGAGGATTCGATTTGGAGATATCTGTAAGGAAGTTAAGTAGCGAAACAACTTTCTACACTAACCTTGAGAGGAGGGTAATGAAAAAACTTTTACAGATCGTTACAACAGTTATAAAAACTTAACAAAAATAGACACAATAGCATGCATACCACAATACAATGATTTATGTGGGGAAAAGCCTTTCGGGAGAAAAACCCCACACTCCAAAAGCAACTCAATATATTATTCAGCAATCAATTAAAAATTACAATATACTCGCAGAGAAAGCTCTTCACAGGAGTACCACTAATTAGAAACTCAGAGGTAACTTAATATCCATAAGACTCTTGCACACAACCTCTGTCTCACGCACCTCATATACAAGATATACAATACAAGAAACCATCAAACGATATTACAAAACCATGGGCTAAAACCAACCAATAAAGTAGAGCCAACCTTATCTCCTTTCTAGATGCCCTATGATGTGTTAAAACACACATCAACATGTTTCCCTCTCTTTTACAACTCATTTATGTGTCCGATACATTTTATATTTCCTATTTCAAGAGTACAAACTTCCAGAGGCCATAACTTGAGAACCTTGTGTCCTATTGACGAATCGTTTGAAGTGTTGGAAATATCGCAATGTGCTCTATTTCCTTGTAAACCACTACACCATTTATGAAAACTTTTTAGGGTGTTTCAGGGCCTCTAAATTCCTCAAAATTAAATTAAAACCTTTCATTGCACCCCTCCAAAATGGAAACTTGAATATCTTCAAAACTAGCTATGATCTAGCGACGTAACTTTACCAGAATGCTTATCTAGCCAACCAGAAGCTTCAAGAAGAATTTCAAACCATTTCATACTCAAATGAAAACTTACTATAAATAGTAACCTCATGTAAATGCAAGGTTGAGACACCATTTTTTCCAACATTCTCCCACTTGTCGAACACCTTGCAAGAGAAAAGGGAGTATCAACACAATAAATCAATTGCTAGGGGCCGTGAGGCCCATAGACTCTGAACACCATCTGAACTTCTCTGTGCTCAAAACCTTAGTTAAATCATCAACACCATTCATCAAAGTTTCTACCTTAACTAGCTTCACCTTTCCATATTTGACCATATCTTTGACAAAATGATACTGCACATCAATATGTTTGGTCCGAGCATGAAATGTCGGGTTCTTAGCTAGGCAGATCACACTTTCACTATCATAATAAACTTTCGTTGCACCTTGTTTTATTCTAATATCTGAACACAGTCTCTTAAGACAAATGACTTCTTTACAAGCATGAGTAGTTGCAATATACTCTACTTCAGTAGTGGACAAACAACCACAACCTATCGCTTACTCATCCAACTAATTGCACCACCAAATAAAGTAAACACATAAGCACTGGTGGATATTCTGCTATCAATATCACTAGCCCAATCTGAATCCACATAACCATGAATATCAAGGGAAGTCATGTCTCCAACCAAATTACCATGATAACACAAAGAATACTCTGAAGTACCCTTCAAATATCTGAAGACTCTTTTGACTGCATCCCAATGAACTCTATTGGGATTAGACATGTATCTGGAAAGAACTCCCACTACTTGGGCAATGCCTGGTCTTGTACAGACCATATCATACATCAAAATTCTAACTGCACTCTAGTAAGACACTCTTCTCATGTCTTCCATCTCCGATGGGGATGAAGGACAATCTGAAGTAGATAATTACGCTCCAACTGCAAAAGGAACACATAATGGTCTACAATCTTGCATGTTGATCCTCCAGAAAAAAATGAATTCACATACTTACTCTGGCCTAGCCCATAGCTTTCTATTCACTCTATCTCTTCTAATTTCCATCCCAAGAATGTGCTTTTCTACACCAAGATCTTTCATTTCAAATTTAACAGTGAGCTGAGTCTTTAGTTCTAAAATCATTCCTTTCCCTTTACCAATAAATAACATATCATCAACATACAATGCAATGTACATGAAATGATTACCATCATATTTATAATAAACATAGTCGTTTGATTTAGAACGCTCAAATCCCAAACTCAACACATATGTATCAAATTTTTGGTACCACATCCTAGGAATTTATTTGAGGCCATACAAAGATTTATTTAATTTACAAATCAAATTACTTTTACCTTTCACCACATAGTGCTCTTACTGTGTCATATAAATATCCCCCTCCAAATCACCATGAAGGAAAGCATTTTTCACATCCATTTTCTCAACCTCTAAATTATAAGCAACAACTATAGAAATCAAAATCTAATAGATGTCATTTTTCAAACAAGAGAAAATATCCCACCATAATCAACACCCTCAACCTGAGAGTAACCTTTCACAACCAACCTTTCTTTATAATTCTCAATGCTTCCATCTGAACCAATATTTTTCTTGAACACCCATTTGCAACCAACAAGCTTGAGTCCTTCCGACAATGGTACAAGATCCCATGTTTCATTGTTTTTCAAAGCCGCCATTTCTTCTTCCATAGCAATCTTCAAGGATTCTGCATCATTCATACCTAATGCCTCTTCTACAGATCTAGGTTCATCCAAATTAGTATTCAAAGAAAAAATACATCTCCAATCATCAGGTGTATACCTTTCAGGTGGTTGTCTATGTCTTTTAGACCTTTGAACAAGAAAAGTTGGAGGTGAAGCAAGGGAAAATATTTTGCAAGGCTAGATTGTTAATTTAAATCCAAACAAACATAAAAACATTCAAATAAAATACAAGAAAACAACCTTTAATACCTTTTCAAGAGAGCTCTCTTATTCCTCCAATTTGGACTCTTGTTGAAGCCAAGAATGCACCCCTTCTTAGCTTGTTTGGATTGGTCCAATGGTGATATGTGATTTTCTCTCCAAGATTTGTGCACAATGGATGGACAAGGAAAGATTAAATGACTAAGTATGGATCACTAGGACATTTGGGCCTAATTTCCGATGGCTAATTATCGGATTTGCGACGACCAAACATCGGACTTCTGACCAACATTACCGTTGAAAACTCGCCGTCGGCCTTCCCGATGATGCTATTTGCATCGGTCGTCTGACGATGTAATGAACTCATCCGACGACGACTATATTTGCACCCCTCACCACAAATATTGACGAATTTCCGTCGGATTTTATGATTGCTCCTTGGCGACCGTCCGACATGGAAGTGGCGTCAGATATACAACATCCTTGTTGGACATTTCATTAGTTGTCGTCGGAATTCTGATGACGAGAGATGATGTGGGTAAAACGGCTTTACCGTCGGTGAATGAAAGCATTGAACGAGTTCTATTTTTAAAAATTGCATCAAACATTTATTATTTATTTGATTCAGTGTTATTTGCAAAAAATGATTATCAATGATGTTTCCTTTCTCCAAGAATTGTCTAGGATCTTTCCGTCAGATAATATGTAACATCGAATGACTAAATCTTTTCTTTACAAATGCTTATTTTATTTAATTATTATCTGAGCGTGAATTAAAATTTATATCTGTACGCAAGCAGAACATACAAGCTTTAGAGTCATGTGCAAGCAAATTTCCTAAAAGAAAGCAAGCAGGCATTATCTTGAATGACATGGAAACAAGCTCATCAACTGCCTAGAAGAGAGCAATTGGAGAAAAGCAGAGGAAAATGTTAAAGGGTGATAAATAGATAGAGAGTATGCAATACAAACAAACAATGTCTGGAGTGTCTGATGTGACGTCTCTAATTTATGTCTAGAGGGACTAACTGGTTTTGGAGTTCCTGCGAAACCTATTGGGCCACGCTTTGGAGGAAATCAATGTGTTCATACAAGGAGCACCTTTTTTCTATTATGAGAATGATGCTTTTGTACCGGAGGATATTTGGAAGTCAATATCCAAAAATTTCTATAGTGTGGAACCAGAGTTGGCGAACTCAAAGTAATTTTCAGCTTTTAGAAGACCAAGAGGTTATGTACACAATCTCCCAATAGAAGGGCAATTTCAAGCATTACCTCTCCCCTCCATGACTATTCAGGAAGCACTTCCTCAGACAAAGGACTGTTGGCCTCCATGGGATCAAAGAAAAAAATTGAAGCATAGACTCTAGATGATGTGGTGGTGTCCTTCGTGAAGAACTCTGCACTATAATTGAAAATTCGCGAGGGAAACTGCAAGATAGTGAAGAGAAATACAATCTTGAAAAGTGGGAAGAATAGATCTTGGTTTGGGTGGGGCCTAGTCAGGTGGCTCCTCTAGAGGTTGACGAGATAGAAATCATATTAGGATTTGAAAAAGATCACACTCGTGGAACTTCGTGTGCGAGTGATCGATTGTGGTGTTTGGGTAATGCATTCCAAATAGATACAGTTGCATGCCATTAGGATAAAAGTCTTTAATCAAGACATTACCCATTTGGAATGCAACTATATCTATTTGGAATGCATTACCCAAACACCTCAATCGATCACTCGCACACGAAGTTCCACGAGTGTGATCTTTTTCAAATCCTAATATGATTTCTATCTCGTCAACCTCTAGAGGAGCCACCTGACTTGGCCCCACCCAAACCAAGATCCATTCTTCCCACTTTTCAAGATTGTATTTCTCTTCACTATCTTGCAGTTTCCCTCGCAAATTTTCAATTATAGTGCAGAGTTCTTCACGAAGGACACCACCACATCGTCTAGAGTCTATGCTTCAATTTTTTTCTTTGATCCCATGGAGGCCAACAGTCCTTTGTCTAAGGAAGTGCTTCCTGAATAGTCATGGGGGGGAGAGGTAATGCTTGAAATCGCCCTTCTATTGGGAGATTGTGTACATAACCTCTCAGTCTTCTGAAAGCTGAAAATTACTTCAAGTCTGCCAACTCTGGTTCCACACTATAGAAATTTTTGGATATTGACTTCCAAATATCCCTCGGTACAAAATCATCATTCTCATAATAGAAAAAAGGTGCTCCTTGCATGAACACATTGATTTCCTCCAAGCGTGGCCCAATAGGTTTCACAGGAACTCCAAAACTAGTTAGTCCCTTCGGACATAAATTAGAGACATCACATCACACACTCCAGACATTGTTTGTTTGTATTGCATACTCTCTATCTATTTATCACCCTTAAACACTTTCCTCTACCATTCTCCAATTGCTCTCTTCTAGGCAGCTGATGAGCTTGTTTCCATGTCATTCAAGATAATGCATGATTGCTTTCTTTTAGGAAATTTGCTTGCACATGACTCTTCAGCTTGTATGTTCTGCTTCCGTATAGATATAAAATTTAATTCACGCTCAGATAATAATTAAATAAAATAAGAATTTTTAATGAAAAGATTTAGTCATTCGATGTTACATATTATCTGACGGAAAGATCCTAGACAATTCTTGGAGAAAGGAAACATCATTGATAATCATTTTTTGCAAATAACACTTAATCAAATAAATTTAAAATGTTTCATGTAATTTTTAAAAGTAGAACTTGTTCAATGCTTTCATGCACCGACGGCAAAGCCGTCTGACCCACACCATTATCCATAATAGAACAAATCAATATAATAGGCTATTATAAAGAATATATACAAAAATATGAAAGAACATTAAATTACCATTACAAACCCATAAACCATTAAATAGTGAAAATAGATATAAATTTGTAAATGTCTCCCTATAAACACCACAACCATAACCAAAACAAAAAAAAATCTTACCTGCAAAAACTAAGTAGTTGGTGAGTTGCAAGTCTACAACATCTCTCAGATGATCAAACTATTTCTTAATTTTGTTCTTCTGATTAGTCAATGGATTTAGTTGCATGTACAAGTTTTCTATTTGAAGCCTTATGTTTCCCTATATTTGAGACTTAATAAAATTCTTGTGAGTAGGAAATTGATTCAGGATTTATGTGTGAAGAATTTGGCAAAGTAAATGATGACAATCAAACTCAAATTTTATCTGTCTTGAAAGCCTTTTATCCTGATGGCATTAAATTAAAGTTCTTTCTCTATTTTTTGGTGATCTCTGGAGCAGAGGTTGCTTTGCATCAACATGGGATACATTTAACTTGTGTTGTATATGTGGAAATATGTATCCTAGGATGATGCAATGCAACCTCTGCTCCACCAATACCAGATAGAAGAGAAAGTACTTTAATTTAAAGCCATCAGGATAAAATGCTTTCAAGACATATATTAGGTATAAAAGGAAGCCTAGCCTGTCATTTGAAGGGGTTTACCTACAATTCAAGTGATCTCTTAATTATAAAATCAATTCAATTCCAAGTGAACAAGCAATCAAGCATTCATGAAGAATTGAAGGAGAAATCAAGTTAATAAAGATATTTAATAGAGGAGATATTTAATAAAGATATCATCTTTTAAATTAAGAAATGGGCAGGAGATTAAGAATACAAATTCCATATTGCACACTTCAAGGTTTATTAAAATCAATTTAAAGTGTATTCATTTAGGGGCCTTTCATAAAATATTCTCAACTTACACATCATAAAAGGATCTTAAAATATTCATTGTTTATAATGATAAGAATTTGGTTGTTCCATACACATTCCTTTACTATTTTAAAAATATCATCAACCAAAATATTGTGCAGCAGTACTATGGAGTGCATTTCATCTATTTTATGCCTAAATATTTCATCATACCACTTTCTTTTCAAAGGTGACTTATCGATTGCGGTGTTTGGGTAATGCATTCCAAATAGATCCAGTTGCATACTAGTCTTGATTAAAGACTTTTATCCTGATGACATTAAATTAAAGTTCTTTCTCTATTTTCTTGTGATCTTTGGAACAGAGGTGGCTTTGTATCGAACTGGGATACATTTAACTTGTGTTGTATTTGCGGAAATATGTATCCTAGGATGATGCAATGCAACCTCTGCTCCACCAATACCAGATAGAAGAGAAAGTACTTTAATTTAAAGCCATCAAGATAAAATGTTTTCAAGACATATATTAGGTATAAAAGGAAGCCTACCTTGTCATTTGAAGGGGTCTACCTACAATTCAAGTGATCTCTTAATTATAAAATCAATTCAATTCCAAGTGAACAAGCAATCAAGCATTGAAGGAGAATTCATGTTGGTGCAGGTGCATTTGGAAGACCAAAGGACTCAATGAAGCCATTAAAGACTTTTGAAGGTCTTAGGAGTGAAGAGCCAATCAATTATGATGTCTTAAGGGGGAAGCCTTAAACAACACACACTAAGCTTTGACTGCTTAGGTGTGCTGTGGGTCCATTCCTTCCCTTGACGTCCCTTCGCGTCCATTTCCATTAAAAAGACAATCACCGTTAGCATTTGAATTCAAATGATGTTCCCGCGTTTGATTGCATAGAACAAAGCAAATGGCATAAGAAACTCTCATCTACCTCACAAATGTCATAGAATACCTCCCTGAGGAGATATTCTTATGTCCTTTCCTGCTTTATGTTGTCGATGAAATACATAAGCGTCCTCACAATGCAGTCAATGCAACAAATAGATTTCCATTTCGATCTATTTTATTTGCCAACGTACTCTCTACCTGTGCCAAAATGGGAGCTTTGGAACAAAGTATGGGCTTCCATCAAAGCAGAAAGTAAGGGCAATTAATATCAGATGCTTACGGTTGGAAATGCTCTGTTTGACATGTTTGGAAAATGTGGAAGTATAGACATGAAAGCGCATGAACTGTTTGGTGAGATGCATCAAATAAACACAATCTAATGGAATGCTATGATTGCAGGATATGCACAAAATGTGTTTGAAATGGATTTAGAAACTTTCAACCAAATGTGATGAGTGAGTATAGATGTTGTAGTGCAACTTCCCAGGTACACATGCATGCAAAGTGTGTAAGCTTAGATAAGGCACACGAACTGTTTGACATAATGCCTCAAAGATCACCTAATATACAATGATGGTTGGGAGAAAGAAAACATCAATTTTTTGAGAATCTTAAATATTTCTTTATTTATCACTATAAATCTATTATGAATTTATTCTCAATATTGCAGAAATTTATTCTATTATGAATGCAATATTTAGGGATGTAATCTTTATATATATTTTTAATTAGGAAAAGGTCCTAATAGAATCCCCAACTAATTAATCTAGAGAAAGATACCACTAAAGAAAGAAATTCAATCCTCACCACTATGGTCTTGAAGGCTTTTAAGACATTTGGATTCCTATTTTAGCCCACTTTTCCTTGACCCTATGTTAAGATAGTAAACTAGTTTGAGAGAATCTATTGGGTGGGAAATTGTGTATGGTTGCAATTATTTTCATGCATGGAAAGTGATTTACAGTTTGGACCAATAGAGGATAAGTATTTCTTGAACCTTCGAGGACATGTGTAGAGCACCGCATGGATGTTTCTCCATTATTGAACTCTTTGAATATGTAAGTAAATTATTTTTGGTTGATGACACAGTAAGTGTGGTATTTGTCTTTTCGATATGTTGTGTATAATATTAATCAAATATGGATTTTTTTTGATGCACACTATGTTTTGGATTGAATTTAGGTAAGAAAAGAGGTAATGGAAGAATAAAAGAGGTACACAAAGGAAGAAGAGTGAAATAGGTGGTTTGGGATGGAAGTTACAAGTATATATGATAATTCATATGGATAATTTGTTGTCTATAAAGAGGTAAATAAGCTATCACAACTTCAACATGAATGAATGCCTCATCTACAGAAGCAAAAGGTACCTCTAATGGTTTCAAAATTTGTCAAAATAGTTATGATATACCAAATAATCAAGTGGAATATCCTTTAGGTAACTAATATTATCTTCAAACTATTTATTTTGATTTTCATCATATATGGACCTAATTGCCCCACCTTTAGGAGACAACTATAGGAGATAATTTATTACATTTAAAAGTCCATCATAAATAAATTAATTATACATGCTATGTGAATGTTTACTATCACAAATTAATTTTAATTCATTTATCTACATGAATACACTCTTTATTTATTAGTTCTAGGAATGGAGCACTCACATGGGCAGACAAAATGCTAGGTTTGAGAAAAATAGTTAAGAGATTGGATAAATTTTTTAATATTTTCCAAATGGCTTGAGTATAATGATAATATAATTTTTAAAATAGGTTTATATCACTTTCCTTTGACTTGGTCATGGAAGAACATCTAAACCCCGAATGCACCTTCATCTTTAAAAACATGTAGTTTAAGGTCAATCATTCATATCTATCTTATCAAACATTAGAGGAGTGAGATTCTAAAAGTAAGAAGTACCAAGATGCATGGTCTAGTAAAATTTTTGTAGTCCTAAATATCCACAAAATTTGTAACAATAATACAATTTTTTAATAATATTTAATTGTAAAAGAAAGGATTAAAATGGAACTAAACACTCTAAATAAATTAATCAGGGTTAAAGGGATAAAATAGGATCAATTCATGAAGGCAAGATCTGTTATCTAAAAATTAATAGATATGCAAGAAAAGAAATATTAAATCTAGAGATAAAATTCTTGAAAAATCTAGCTAGCTAGAAGTGAAAGAATGCTGTCAAGCTCTCATTTTTGCACAGACTGGAAGAATGTTGGCAAAGGTTGTAGAGGGTAAAGGCTACTGGCTGTTGGAGGGTCTGACTTTATGCCCACCGATCATATTTCGTTGAAATTTTGTAAATCCATTTCAACAAACATTGTTTGTGCATATCCTGCAATCATAGCATTTCATTAGACCACATTTCTTTGAGGCATCTGGCAAAACAATTCATTTCTTAATTATAAAATCAATTCCATTCCAAGTGAATAGGCAATGAAGCTGTAAAGCGGAAAAATCGAACCCTAGTTGTTCTCCCCTCCCCAACTCCAAGGAGAGAGAAGGGAGAGTCACTAGGGTTGATGGTTTTCACTTAGGAGAGACTTTACATTCAAAAGAGGGGTTGAAACCCACAAGATCCAATCCCATGCAATGTAAGATTGGATTCTAAATGAGTTTCAAGGGTTGTGATAGCAAGGATACCCTCTTTTGTAAAGAATGTAGATAGAAAGATTGAACTAGGAATGCATGTAAAGTAGGAAAGATTCACTTATAAACAGAGATAGGGATATGGGATGAAGCTGCGGACCTGGAATTAGCAGCAAAATGTTGAGATGGTGCTGTTCTACAAATTTGAGCGAAAGTTGACTGGACGATGGCGCCCGGCATGCACACGGTCCTCCGAAAAATCCGTGAAACGAAGGGGGATCTGTTCGTCTTTGCACAAGGATTCTAGATCTTCAATTACAGCCGCGTACCTGCAACCTACACACAGAAAAGAGAGGACGATTGGGGGGTTAGGGATGAGGGGTTTGCCTTTAGGTCAAACCCCGGTTTTGGAATTAACCAAGAAATGAGAATGCTGTAAATGTAAATGTTTGTAATGTAAACAAGTACTGATACCTTGTTGTAAGAATGTTTGTATTCTTACATGCAAAGGTGTAATGTATGTAGTATGTTGTATGTTGTATGTGATCTCCTCTTCAATGGTTGAATCCTTGTCTTGAATGCAACACCTAGCCTTGAATGGAGACTTAGAATGCTCAATTGTTTGAAGGAATGCTTGAATGCTTGAATGTTTGAATGTTTGAATATCGCTTCCGCCTTTTGCACACATATGTCCTTTTTTCTTTCTTTCCTCTTTTCTACCTACCCAAATGGGAGGGGAAATGTAGTTTATATACTTGTCAATTAGGGCTGATAGACCAATTTTTACGACCTTAGGCCGACCAGGAAACATTACTTCCCAATTTGCAAACTTAAAGACTCGATGCCCAACAAAAGAGACCGGGCCCAAAATAGGGCCAGGGACCAGGGTGCTGGGCGCCATGGTCCTGGGGGACCAGGGCGCTAGGCGCCCTAGTCCTGAAGGACCAGGGCATTGGGCGCCATGGTCCCACCTCCCGGGACAGCAGGGTGCAAGGAGGGATCAGGCCAGGGTGCAGAAAAATGCAGTTTTTGGTGTTGTAAATAGGTTTCGGGGTCTCCATTCAGGTTCAATGTTGCGCCGCCATCGTGAAGACCCAAATGCAGTCAAAATTGCAAGTGTCGCAATTTTAGGATGCTACATTTAGCCCCCACTTTAGCGGGAGTATAAGCGTACGCTCATACTTCCGGTAAAGTACAAGGAAACAACATTGAAAAACTTTCACCACGTCAAGGAGGCAAGATACACCAAGCCCCCAGTGGACTAAGGATCTTACAACTTGGATTGACAAAGTAAAAGGGAAGATCATGAGGGAGAACCATGACTGTCAGTAGTAAGGTTCCCTCACTATGAGTCATGCAAGAAATATATCAAAAATTTTCAAGGCAAAGCTAAATTTGTCAAGAAATTTTCAAGTATCTTGAAAAGATATGAACGAGATGTATGCCCCCCTACGTTAAAGCGATCGCACACGCCTCACCAGGGGTGATTGCTTTAAGGTAGTGATACATAAAAGAAATGAGAAAGGAGCACGTTATTACAAGGATTTAGCCCCCAAGTGTGAGATAAGCCCAAGGATAATAGACACAAAACACAAAGCACAAGGTGACTTCGCTTTCCTCGGGGTCAGTATGCTGTATGATAATTCATGTATAACATATGTATGTATGCAAAATTGTTCTTCATTCCCCAATCAAGGAAGATCACCTAGAAGAAGGGAACACATGTGTCTTTTGAGTCAACATGAGAGAGACCAAAAGGGATCTCAATGCTTTGCATCATCCTCAAGTAGACAACACTAAGGACAACAAATAGAAGAATGAGAATAACACATAGAAGAAGTAACAAAAGATCAAGAGAGGAGGAGAGAATCTGCTATGCTAATGAACTAGTCTAGCACGTCATCTACCCCCCAATCTTGCTGATCAGTATTTCGGGAAGGTAGGAAACACGCTAGAGGAGGAACATCCAACACAGCAGATGGAGCTATCACAAGATCCAAACAAGGGCTATGTTCATGTTCCGAGCCACGTTGTTCTTGTCTAGGAGCTAGGATAAGTGCTTTAGAAAATTCGTTAGATAAATGGTTATCAACATCAACATATTCATATTCACTATCAGAATGGAGAGGAGTAACATTTTCATCTATATCATCATCAAGATTTATAAAAATAGGATCTTTAACTCGCACAGGATCAAGACCATCATGCATCTTATGTTTAGGAGATTTCGGCTCAATCGTCAGCTGAGGAGAAAATGGAATAATACTAGCTGAAGGTGTTTTTGGGGATTGCAAAGTTTGAGAAGCAGCTACCTGAGCTCTAAGACGATGCTTTCGTCGGCATTCACGTGCAGAACGATTTCGTCTAGTCTTAGTAGGAAGTTGAGAGGAGTGAGGAGGAGGAATGTTCTCATCCTTATCACTTGGGTGTTTAGGTTGTGGTCTCTTAGGTTGAATAATAGGAGAAGAGGAAGGTCTCTTCTCTCCATAAGAGGAAGGAGGAGGAACTGCTCCATATAAGGGAGGAATATTTGGTTTAGGAAGGAGACCAAGCCCATCATGACGAGGAGGTATAGGTCTAATTTTAGGAAGTTTATTAGATATAGACATAGTCACATTCATAGGAATGGGTTGGGAATCTTCTTGAGGAAAGACATTAGTTTTATCTTTCAAGGGAAGAACTTCCTTCTCAAGAATGATAGGAATGTCAAGTTTGGGTGTTCTAGGTTCACTTAGAGATAGGATCATATCTTTTTTCCACTTTTGATAAGATTTGAAAAGATGATCACTTCGCGGAGGAAGAGATTAGAATTGCTTAGGCCAAAAGTAATCAAAAGGAACGCTAGAAGTTATTTCAGCTGGTTTAAAGAGACTATGATTGACAGTAACAACTTCACCATTATGGGGAAATTTCAGACACTTGTGAATAGGAGAAGCAATAGCTTTCATGGAAGATAGCCAAGGATAGCCTAGCTTCACATGAAATTGTTTAGATGATGGAATAATAGAAAAGTCCACATCAAGGGATTTGTTATGAACTTCAATAGGTAATGTAATAGAACCAATTGCAGGAGAAGAAAATGCATCAAATAATTTCACAACCACATTTGTTTCATCATAGATCACTTGATTCAATTGCAAAGTAAAAAGAAATTCTTCAATAATGATATTAACCATACAAGAAGGATCAATAAGCACTCCACGACAAGGTGTATTCTTGACTTTTGCAACTATATATAAAGGACCATCAGGTGCCCTGATAGTTTCACTAGAATCAAATGTGATGGAAGGTTCTTTAGGGATTTTCTGCTGCTCTACAAAGTTAATCACATTCGGAGTCATAGACACAAGATCATCAGGTGAGATAGAGGAATCATTAGTATCAATCGCATTAGAGGTATGAGAAGGCAATGGATTAGTAAAAATCTTAAGATTTTGGTTAGGAGGAGCTACAGATGTGTTGCCTTTATCATTCACACCAGAAACAGAGATAGTATTATTATCAATCAAATCTTGAATTTTACCTTTTAAAGCAAAACATTTTTCAGTATCATGCCCAGGATGACGATGGAATTGACAAAAAGATTTGTTATCAAAATAGGGTGAATTAATTTTTGCAGGATCTATTTGCCTTATAGGAGGAAGAGTAAGAACATTTTGTTCCAATAACTTATTCATAATACTATGCAATGATTCATTCAAAGGAGTAAACTTTCTTTCTTTTTTGAAAAACTTAGAAATAGGAGGCACACCTGATGCTGCATTCACATTGTTGTTGATGATGTTTTCATTGAATTTAATGGACTCTCTGTTCGGTTTAAACTTCCCAAGTGGTTGTTGACTACTATCACCCTTATCACTCGGAGCCATAGGATTTGCTTGTTCCATTTGACTCACAGTGAGTTGATAATTGTGAAGAGTTGCGCACAACTGTTGGAAAGAAGTAAACTCAGAAAACAGAAGTTTTTCTCTAATATCTTTTTGTAAATTAGAAATAAAGATTCTTTGAATATCATTGTCAGGCACTGGAAAGGAAATTTGAGCATACAAATGCTTATATCTACCAATGAAATCAATCACTTTTTCTTTAACACCTTGTTTACAATGCATTAAATCAATCAAAGTAACTTTAGGACTTATGTTGTTTTGAAATTGTTGAATAAAAGCATTTGCAAGTTGTTCGAAAGAAGTAATAGAATAGGAAGGCAACGAGCAATACCATTGTAGGGCTTTATCTCTTAATGTTCTAGTGAACAGTTTTGCAAGCAACCTTTGGTCATAAGCAAAATCGGTACATATTGTTTGAAAGGTCTTAACATGTGTTAGAGGATCACCCTTACCATTATAAAGCTCCAAATGTGGAATTTCAACATGTTTAGGGGGAATAGCTCAAACAATGTCAAGAGAAAGTGGGCTCGCAACATCAAATGTGGGCACACTAAACTTAGATTGATTCATAGAGGCAATTTGTTGCCGTAAAGAAGAGACAGTTTGTGCAAGATTGTTAATGGTCGCTTCAGTCGAAGAGTTCATATTAGACGTGTTAGATTGTGATGGAGGTATTATGTTATTGAAAGAAGGTATTGATTGAGAGTAAGGTGGTGGGACACTATGATAGTTAGTCATAGGAGATGATTGGAAAGGAGGAACACTACAAGGAGGAATGGAATGATTAAACGAATTGCCCCCTTGCGTCATGTTCATTTGTGGAGATATAATAGGAACACTCATTGAAGGAATGAATGAAGAAGTCAGATTGAATGAAGGAAGAGGGTTGATTGAAGAAGAGGGATTGCCCCCATGACTAGTGATCATAGGAGGAATGTCTTGTATTGAAGTAGTCATTATGTTTGATGTAAAAGTAGGTATACTAGCAATAGGAGTTGTCAAAGGAATAGAATGATCAACTTGAGTAGGAGGTTGTGTATAACCTAAAGTTTCAGCACAACTCTTCATAGGCATCACATTCAAATCCACAATGTGTGCAATACCACGCAAAATAGCAATTCCATTCTTATCACTTTGAACCATACGTTTTAGACCCTCAATTAATGAAAGAGCTTGACTATCGGGGTATTCTTGAGACATCCATTGTCAAAAATCATCAAATTGGTTATCCAATTTTGAAAGTTGTTCTACAGAAACCTCATGGAGAGCATCTTCATCATTAAGAGGATTAGAGGAATTACCCATGTCCTCATTAAAAAGGCCATTCAAATTAGGTTCCATCTCCTCAGTAATTAAACCTTGGAAAGACTTAATTCTAAGGCTTCGTCTAACGGGAATAGTGTAAGTAGGGCTTATTGTTGTAAAACTCATGCACTAAAGAGAGAGAGAAGATTTTGAATTTTTAGAGGTAGCGAATTTCAATAAAATCAGCCAATCTCCTAGATTTAAGCTGCTAAATGCAATCAGGACAATCTCCCGAAATTTCGGAAAAAATGTCCGGGACCGTGGCAAACAGAGTGCACACGGTCCTCGCAACTTTTTTCGAAATTTTTAGGGATGAAAGTTGTGATGATTTTAAAACTAATCTGAAAAAATTGAGTGATTTTACGATCTGTAGATAGGCTAAATTAAAGTTGCAATCTCAAAATTGAACCCTACCAAGATTGTTGAAAAATGTAAAATTTGAATTTTGAAAAAGAGGGGGAAACTGAAATTTTGAATTTTATGATTTTAGAGGGAATGCTAAAAGCAATGCGGGCTTTGAAATTTAAAAGTTGACTCGATTTCATGCAAAATTCGAATTTGAAAGCAGAAATCAAGGTTGTTGCAATTAAACACTTAATTTCAAAAGTCACAAATTGTAAAAATTTGAATAAAGCACTGAAATTTTGAATGAATGCCAACACACTTTTCAGATTTAGGACAGTAAGAAACACAATTTTGATACAAATTTCAATTTCAACAATTTTTGAATGATTAGAAGCCTCAATCCAAGCAATCGCTAGACCAACTTTGACTTTAATTTTGAAAGTGTTAGAATTGATAAAATCAGCCAAAATTCTGGATTTTAGTAGAAAAATACAGTAAGATCTAGCTCCCGAAATTTTTGAAAAAATGTCGGGGATGATGGCGCTCGGGGTGCACACGGTCCTCGCAACTTTTTTCCAAATTTTCAGGGATGAGACATATTGTGATTTTATTGCGGAATCCAAAGTTACAGCCGATTTGGAGGTGTTTTGATCAGTGAAATTATCGGTCAAAGGTTGAATCAAGAGGGTTTTAAAAATTAGGGTTTTGACATTTAACCACTTAATTTTCAGAATTAAAGCACAAATATGAATTGACAATTTGTAATAGAAGGGTAGATCTGAAACAAGCATTAACAATTAAACATTCCACAAGTTTAATTACTAAAAAGAAAATTTTAGGGTTTTTATGCAATTAACCTCTAAAATTTACAAAAGATCAAACATGGAAATGTAATTAAGGAAACAAAATTTTTAGATCTAACCATGAATAATCAGAATGAGGATGTTCACGTCGAGTTCACCAAAATGTAAAGCGGAAAAATCGAACCCTAGTTGTTCTCCCCTCCCCAACTCCAAGGAGAGAGAAGGGAGAGTCACTAGGGTTGATGGTTTTCACTTAGGAGAGACTTTACATTCAAAAGAGGGGTTGAAACCCACAAGATCCAATCCCACGCAATGCAATATTGGATTCTAAATGAGTTTCAAGGGTTGTGATAGCAAGGATACCCTCTTTTGTAAAGAATGTAGATAGAAAGATTGAACTAGGAATGCATGTAAAGTAGGAAAGATTCGCTTATAAACAGAGATAGGGATATGGGATGAAGCTGCGGACCTGGAATTAGCAGTAAAATGTCGAGACGGTTCTATTCTACAAATTTGAGTGAAAGTTGACAGGACGATGGCGCCCGACGTGCACACGGTCCTCCAAAAAATCCGCAAAACGAAGGGGGATCTGTTCGTCTCTGCACAAGGATTCCAGATCTTCAATTACAGCCGCGTACCTGCAACCTACACACAGAAAAGAGAGGACGATTGGGGGGTTAGGGATGAGGGGTTTGCCTTTAGGTCAAACCCCGGTTTTGGAATTAACCAAGAAATGAGAATGCTGTAAATGTAAATGTTTGTAATGTAAACAAGTACTGATACCTTGTTGTAAGAATGTTTGTATTCTTACATGCGAAGGTGTAATGTATGTAGTATGTTGTATGTTGTATGTGATCTCCTCTTCAATGGTTGAATCCTTGTCTTGAATGCAACACCTAGCCTTGAATGGAGACTTAGAATGCTCAATTGTTTGAAGGAATGCTTGAATGCTTGAATGTTTGAATGTTTGAATATCGCTTCCGCCTTTTGCACACATATGTCCTTTTTTATTTCTTTCCTCTTTTCTACCTACCCAAATGGGAGGGGAAATGTAGTTTATATACTTGTCAATTAGGGCTGATAGACCGATTTTTCTGACCTTAGGCCGACCAGGAAACATTATTTCCCAATTTGCAAACTTAAAGACTCGATGCCCAACAAAAGAGACCGGGCCCAAAATAGGGCCAGGGACCAGGGCACTGGGCGCCATGGTCCTGGGGGACCAAGGTGCTGGGCGCCCTAGTCCTGAAGGACCAGGGCACTGGGCGCCATGGTCCCACCTCCCGGGACAGCAGGGTGCAAGAAGGGATCTGGCCAGGGTGCAGAAAAATGCAGTTTTTGGTGTTGTAAACAGTTTTCGGGGTCTCCATTTAGGTTCAACTTTGCGCCACCATCGTGAAGACCCAAATGCAGTCAAAATTGCAAGTGTCGCAATTTTAGGATGCTACAGAAGCATTCATCAAGAATTGAAGGAGAAATCACTATTGAACTTACCCCTATCTCATATAACCCTATGTTGGCTAGGCCCCACAATAATTAGAAGATCCTAATTACTACTGTCCTAAACCTTGCATTGACCATCACAATTTCACAATGAGTTGAGTTAATTAGTCCATTAGCGAGATTTGGAAAGAGTTTGGTATTGAGTTAGGTTTTGATGGAAGGCTTAAGGAGGTACACTATCATCATAATTAATGTTAGAGAGTGTTGTGCGAAGAAGAATGGCCACGAAAGGAGTGACTGTCCTAAGTGCTTGAGACTGTCACAAAAAGTGAGTGTTGCAGTAGTGAATCTTCCTTTGACCTTTGTGTATTTGAGAGGGTAAGGACCCATGGTGGTATATGTTGAGTGGTTGGGAGGGTAAAGACCCACATATCAACTATCTACTTTGACATCCTAGGATGGTGTCCACCTACTCTAAAACCTTGTGGGCACTCTTTGTCTGATACTAACACATACATAACATGTACCTCTCATATAACCCTATGTTGGCTAGGCTCCACCATAATTATAAGATCCTAATTACTAAAAACACTAGATTCTTCCCTAAAAGGTTGTTGAGTCATAGAAGGCCTAGCTTGATAGCCCTATAGTCTCTCATACCTAAAATGAGAGACTTTGCCATAGCTGGTTACAAACTTCTCTCATGCCTCTTGGGTCCTCCCATGTAACTCCTTTTCCATAAGAGACTTTTCCATAGCAACCCTAAAGTCATTTGGATTGGCCATGTGTAGGAAAACTGAAATTTTGGACTTTCCACCCCTAATGAAATAATTGACAAGTAACTTGTCTTGAATGTAATATACAAACTACAAGAACTCCAAAAACCAACTCTCATGTTGAGCCACTATGAAACCTTATTATGTAAATTGTGAAACTAATCTATGCATCTCTGTCAAAAATGTTTTGAAATAGAACACACTTTGAAGCACCCCAAAATGGTATCTAGAGAGGGTTTCCAATGTGAGTTGGTGCATTTTATCCTCCCAGTACCACAAGGTGGAATCAAGTCCTCTCAAAAATTGCATTGAAACTTATGCCTTTAAGTTTCTCACATATAGATGCAACCCAAAGAATAAGTCCAAGCTAAGTAACCAAGACTTAACCTCAACCCCATTTGTGGATCTTAAAAATGTAGAGGATTGGAGATGAAGCAACTCTTGAATATGATCCTTTGGCTCATGATATGTGCTTGCTATAGTCTATACCTCTTGTATTTATGCATGATGAGGCTAGGTAATGTGTATTGATCAATATTCTATCTCCTCTATGTGTATTTCCCAAATTCAAGGTGAACTCCTAATAAGCTCCCAAGATGCAAGTATATGCTCCTCTGCTACAAGTGGATCCTCATGGCTTATAATATTTGAGGTCCATACTCGGGCTACTCATCTTGGTGAAAACTCTCAAAGTGATATGACCCTTCCTTCCATTTCCTACACCTTATTTTCTAACCCACACCTCATAACCTTTACCTCACTTCCTATCATTATTACCTTCCATCTATCTTTCATATCCCCTTTCTTAACCTCCTCCACTTTCCTACATCCTATCCTAAACCTTAACCTCATACACACTTACTTTTACTTCACCTACCTAACCCCATTCCATCCTTCACATCCTTAATTTATCTCCCCCCATTCACTTTCCTACCTTCCAAACCCCTAACATATCCTAACTTACTCTTTCACCATTACATCCTTCATCACTTACCTCCCTATCTTACCTCCCTATCTTATCATCTTTCACCATTTTCTACCACCTTCCTAATGGTACAGTTATGCTCCCTTCCAAAACACCGACAAAAAATAGCACTTGATCACTACACAGTGCTCTCACGGTTCTGCAACAGGGATATCACCTCAATTTGAGTAGTAGCAGATATTAGAGCATAGAGAAGTGAAGGACAACTATAGTAGTAGTTGCCCACAGGATCACAAGATGGATCTATCATCGAGGCTGCGTTCTGTGTTGCCTCTGTCAGATGAAGGGAAGCAGTGAGGAACAACTAACACCTCTCCTTGTAGGGGTTCCCCATTCCAGATGGAGGCTCACCTTCACTACTTCATATTTCGGGATAACCTTCATTCAATGTGCAGTGTAGGTTAGGGTCATTGATTTTGGTCACTTCACCAGTCATGTCTGTAAGAAAAATGATCAATTGATCAATGGTTTATTAGCTAAATGGACGGTGGTTGCTTCTACAGTAATTTCTACGAGAACAATGATAAATGAAGAGAGGGGTTATGCCAGGGCCCCTACTATTATATGCCCCTACTATTCTATGGTGGAAGAAGATCTATTCCATCTGATTTTTTCTGGTCGGAAGATCGATCCACAATTGTTACGCTCCATCTTGGGGAATCCATCCTGGGGAAGAGGGATTGAAGCCGGTCCAAAGGGTGGAGGTAGTTCACCCTGGTTGAGGAAGTTAGGTTCTTGACAATTCAGTTGAAGGGAGGGAGGCTCTTAGGGAACCCCACTTAGTTCTATTCCGTTACCCCACTGGATTGTTCTCCCTTGTTATTGGTTTAAATCCTAAACCCATACACCCATAACAAAATGCCAAAGGACTTACAAATGGGCCCAAAACATGCCCTTGTTACATTAAATAATGCCCAGACTTGAAAATGCCCCTAAATAGGCGGCAAACACAAAAACATAACAAAATTCCTACCATGAAGCTGGAAAGTTTCCCGTCGCCTGGTATCCTGGTATAGCTGCTCCTGCAGCACCACTTTATTCCACGACTGGTTCCCTGCAGAGGTGGGATTTTGTAATGGTAGAGGCGGGACGAAGTAATGACAGAGGTTGACGGGAGAAAGACGCGGGATTTATGAAATGACTTGGTCTTTTTTTTTTTTTTTGAAGTAATGCACGTGGTCGTCGGAATTTTGACGAACACGGGTACTTTTTCTAAAAAAACCAAAATGTCATTGCCAATTCCTTCTCCGTCGAAACCAAATGTTGTATTATCATTGGAATTCCAATGAAATTAGGCATTTTTCCAAAAAAAAATCAAATTTGATCACAATATACCTTCTCCGTCAAAATTTTAGGGCAAATGTATTAGTGGATGAGTGCAAATTTTGGCATAATGTGTTGGCAATTGACACTCATTGGATTCATTTTGTTGTCATTGATGGCAACAAGATTTGATGGAAGTCAAAAACTGACAAATACTGACATTGGAAGCATTCAGGCCTACACCGACACCAACATTAATACTTCAAGGAAGATTTATTTAGTAAATCATTTTGTAATTATTGTTGAGGCTGACATTGAATATCTTTTGTAAATGCATTTTTAGCCGACATAAGGCATATGATGTGTAATAGGTATATAAGTCAGTCTACTAGGTCAATTTAAAAGATGAGGAAATAATGGTATTGTGATGGAATAGAGATAGACATATATAGGTAAAGCAGAATTGTGAGATGCGAAATATATGTATGGAGATCATTTTTGTATGCAAACATTATATCATGCAATGATCTATAGATAGCTTGGAAAGCATTCTTGGAGGAGAAGTAATGCCGGTAATAGTTCAAGTTTGTGAACCAGTATAGAGAAGAAGCAAAAGAGGAACTCTATCTGGCATAGTAGATGCATTCTTGAGTTCATTTTTAGTAATTTACTTTGGCAGAAAGCTTGTAGTCAGTGAGGCTCTTTAGTGATGAGCAGTATGCTCTAGGCAGTGTGCCTTCCTGCAAGTGAAAGCCCCTATTTTATGTAATATCTTTTCATATGGCTAGTGAACTGATATTGTGGGTCACAAATCCCACCGTGGTTTTTCCTCATTGAGGGTTTCTACGTATAAATTTTGTGTGTTATGGTGTTAATTTATGTGGATGGTTTATTTGCTTCTTGTTGTATGCTTATTTGTTTACCAATACATACATGCATGGTTTAGACAGTTAAGATTGTTGATTCTGATAGAACACTGATTCATCCCCCCCTCTTAGTGTTCTCAGATCCCAACATAATGTAGGTATGAGGATGATTTCTTGAGCTCAAACTAGCAGCATAGACTTACTTGACTTGGAGATGATAAACAAGGGGATGGAGTCCTCAATTTATAGGAGAAGAGGAGAAGAAATGGAGGGCTAAGATTGACCCAAGATGAAGGGTCAGGATTCCATGTGAGCCCCCACATGGCCCAAGAGAAGGTGACAAGACAAGTGTGGAGACCAAGAGATATGCCTTAAAGGCATTTCTTGTCTCCACACTCCTCAAGGCTCATTGGGAAGACTTTCCAATGTGTCTAGGGAAGAGAAAGGAATAAAATATTCCTTGAGAGATGGGGATGAGGAATTAAAAATTCTTCAAAAAGGATGATCATAGGGATTGGAGGAGTAAGGAGGAATTAAAAATTCCTTGGAGGAGTGGATGTCTAGATGAATGTGAGATTTTGAAAATCTCACATTCACCTAGGAAAAGGGCATTTAAGGAAGATGGATGGATGGAAGGGACAAGGAGTTGACTTTGTGGCTAATCATGAGGATTAGCCACTAGCAACTCATTAGGAGAGGGATTAGAAGAATGATTAGGTGGGATTAGGGAAAATGGGATTTGTATGAGGATTTGACTAGGAGAGAGAATGAGTGGAGGGAATTAAAAATTAGAAGAATAATGATAAGTGAGATTAGGGGGCTTCTAGAAGACTTCATTAGGTTAATGATGGATTAGGAAAAAGGTGATTTGTAGGAATCACCTAGATTAATTAATTAATTAAAAGGAGCAATTTGGAGAGAATTAAATTTAGGAATTTTAGAAGAATAAAGGTAGATTGATTTATTAAATAAATCAATCAATAGACTATAGTGACAACATTAATTATATTTAATTAATATTGAGAAGGAATAGGAATTGACACAATTAATAAATTAATTATGCAAGGAATTTAAATAAATAAATTAAAATAATTAATTTAAGTGTCTACATTTTCCCCCTCTTTTACATAGTGGAAAATTTGGCAATGGGTAAAAGATAGAAGAAAAAAAAGATGCCCCAGTGTAAAACGCGGGTGGTGTATGCCCCCTCGAGAATTTTTTCAGATTTTTTTATAGAAAATTGATGAAAAATTCTTGAAATGAAGAAGAAAGAAGAAGGGGTGAGAAATGAATGAGAAAGAAAGATAGAGTGGTTTGAGAAAAATAGAAGAGGAGATAGAAGGAGGGAGAGCATGAAGGGAATGGGCCCACAAGGGGGTTCATATAAGCCACAAAGGGCCCAATGAAGGGTCATTATTACACACAAGCCTTGGAGAAACTTAGAGCCTAGAAGAAGAGATGGATCGCATTCCCACCAGTGAGCACCACGCAGAGAGGATTCGACGGTACGAGAGACCTGCGGGCTATGGACCATCGGTATGTACAACTATCCTCCTCTATGATTTTATAGGTTTAGGCAAAGGTTAGGGCTCAGTTAAGGGTGAAAGTTTAGCGAGGCAGATGCATTGATCATCATTTCAATGCACGTGCCTCTAGGGTAGTGCGAGCGCTCATGACCAGAAGGGGAAAACCTAGGGTTTTGGGGTGAGCACTCGTGTTTGGGACGGGTAGTCCCGCTTTGGCGTGGGCACTCATAATGGTGGGGAGTTAGGGTTAGGTTTAGGGTTAGGAAAAGGTAGTGCAGCGTCGACGGTCGCGCTAGGGAAGGTTAGGGTTAGGTCAGGGAGGGGAAAGGGATGTCGAGGCATGGACTCTTGTGTTAGGGTAGATTAGTATTTGGTCGGGTGAGGGGAAAAGGTTGCATGGCGCGTGTGGTCGCGCTAGTTCGGTCTAGGGTCCCAACTGGGGGTCTGTCAGCCTGTAGAATGGTGCGAGTGCCACGGGTTTGGCATGATTGCTGAGTGAATCAGTGTGTGTGCTAGGGAAGAAAGGGATGGAAAATAGGCTTAGAATTTTTGGCTTGGGGTAAGGTGTGGGTGCATCAAGGGACAAGATAGGGCTTAAGGATGTGAAATGATGAATTGGATTGTTGGATGCAGGCTGATTTGGGGTCGTTGGCATTGAGGGAGCACTGGCCAGTGACCATGAGATTATATCGACGGTTGTGGTCGAATGAGTTAGAGATCCTAGCTGTTGTGGGGTTGCATTTTGTGGGTAGGTGGTTGAGGATTCGATCCCATACTATGATGATGACAAATTTAGTTGAGAGGTGGGATAGTAGATATAACACCTTCCACCTACCTACTAGCGAGGCGATGATGACTCTACTATATCTATGGAGAATCTTGAATGTTCCCATTCGCGACATCATCCCGAAGTACCGATTAGATGCGATAGATTTTTACCTGTGGGAGGTTCGTGAGTATGAGGCCCTATTGATGCTGGACATGAGCAGTATGCATTTGGGTAGGGCAATGGGTATCCGACACATACCTCATCTAGTACTTGTGATTTTCTAATTTTTGAGTGGGCGGATTCTATCTGATCTTGGAGGACATGGGTTTTTGGTTGGATGGAGCAGGCATGTTTATTTCATTGTACATGATTGTGCGCAGTATGGCTAGGAAGATGCGATGTTGGCTCAGTTGTACCATGATATGCACCTCATGGTGTATAGGGAGTATGCCAGCTTATCTACAGGAGTGACACTTCTCCATATTTGGGCTTGGGAGCATATTGCAGTTACCCAACCACTAGGTGTATAGGATAGGCAGGCTCGATGACCATATATAGATAGGTACAGGGGCCTGCTACATTATACATGGATAGGATCGATATGGTTTTGGAGCCGCATTTTTGACAAGCTTATGCAGTTCACATGGTGGACATTTTTGGATAGTGAGATATGGAGGGCGGACTGGCAACTGCACTGGGTTAGAGTGGAGATGTGGTTGTTTGGGAGGTCTATATAGATCATGGAGTATTATGCCCCTTACAGAGTAGCAAGACAGTTTGGCCTGGTTCAAGACATAGTGGGAGACATACCATTGTATCCTTGGATGACATGAGAGGAGAGGCTTTAGGGTCCGACAACGAGTCCATTGGAGGGTAGGACCAATTTCCAGATGGCACCTTATTTGGTTTGGGATGAGCAGCTTGGGGTAGGAGAGGATCCAAGAACCTTTAAAGGATATAGGTGCTGGTGGGAGGGACATTTTCTAGTGCACCTTACCATTCCTGGCGTTCTGGAGGATGATGAGGTGCAACCGACAGTAGATGAGATAGTTGGCGGAGAGGATGATGGACCTAGTGAGAGTGTTGTGGTTGCAGTAGGGAGGGGTGCTGGCAGACAAAAGAGGAGAGTTAGGTAGTATGGAGGAGAAAGCCTCAGGAAGGACAAGGACAGGAAGGGGCACTACCAATAGGGGAGGCAATAGAGGGAGGGGATAGTGGTGGAGATTAGGCCGTACCGATGGATATTTCAGAGGCACAGGTACCAGGTACAAGGTTAGAGGCTAGGGGAGGAGTGTCACAGGTTGATTTTGACAGACTCCGTCAACAAAGAGATGCCACATGGGTTGAGAGTTCACTTGCTTGAGGATGAGCTATAGATAGAGAGTGTTGGGAGGTAGAGGTGGAGTGGTTGTGGTGGGAGATAGAAGATTTGACAGAGAGCCTCCATATAGTAAGGACAAAGGTAGATGATTTGAGAGGGGAGAGGGAGGAGTCTGAGTGAATGCTAGAGGAGGCACAGTCAGGGACCGCTATTGAGGCCTTAGAGGATGTTCTCTGTCGACAGGATGATGAGTTAGAGGAGCTGTGGGGTAGGGTTCGAAGGGCAGAGGCAGATGCGACACGATTGTGGGGGAGAGGGATGTGGCCTATCAAATGTATTCTGATATGAAACAATAGAGAGAGAGGGCGGAGAGGGCAGGTTGGGAGGTGACCTATTATAGGGGCTATACCAGGGAGTGGTACTTGTGGAGTAGTGAGAAACCTCGTACATTGAGAGTGTGCAATCCCATAGGACACATAGCCAACGAGCCATAAAGAGCCAAAAAATAGGTGAACAGTGGGTTTTAGGCCACCTAGAGGAGGGGGAGCAGGAGGATCAGCGGGAGGAGGTGCTGAGGAGGGGGCTAGGGAGATAGGTGGAGAGAGCTAGCTCCATTTTGGCTTATGTATTATATTTTGACCCTTTAGGGTGATCATTGTATTATGGCAGACATATTCATCTTTTTGAGCTTATATATATATGATTTGTGGTGGCGGTGATGCATGTATCTTATTACGATGGATTCTATTTATTATTTTATGATGTGATGCATGGGTGATGATTATGGATGAGTGATTATGCGGATCCATATGTTTTGATGTGCATATATGATGTATATGAGGATGTTTAATGTATGATGAATATGCAATGCGATAATAGATGTAGATGCAAATGATTTATGATAAATGATAGATTAGTCTAAATGCAATCTATATGAGGAATGAATGATGAATGTAATGACACCTACACAAATAATGCAATGTAAATGATCAATGCTATGCAAATGATGCGATCTAAATGAATGATGAAATGAATGAATAATTTAATGTAAATGTAAGATGGACAATGAATGTAATCTAAGTGAATGAATTAATGCCATCTAATATGAATGGATAATGTTAACTAAATGACGTATGCAATGCAATCTAAGTGTTTAATACTTGTGAAGATGACAATCTAAGTGAATAGTGTAATGAAATGAATAGATAGTGTAATGAAATGAATAGATAGTGTAACCTAAATTACTAGATAATGGAATCTATATGAATAATGAAATGAATGATGCCACCTAAGTAGATAAAATGAATGGATAATGAAATGAGTGATGCATTCTAAATACAAAATGTTTTTGTGAATATGTTGGTAGTAATACAATGATCTTAGATGAAATAGAAGAATAGGGGAGAGGGGGATGGGAAATTGAAGACTCTATAGGATTATGAGATTGGTAAAATTAGGACTATGGAATGATGGGGAGAGTTGTGCACAGAATATGTGGAGAGCCAACCTAGTTTGATATTCCCCTAGGTAACCCACACTAGTGATTATAGGAACCAAGATGCCATGAGAAACCCAAGGCGTGGATTGAGTCACAGTCAAATGGGAATTCCTTACACACATCTATGCAAGTGTTGAGGAACACTAATACAAAGTTGTGGGTACATGCAAGGAAACCCTCAAACACATTGATACCTCTTTTACACAAGAAGGTAAGTGCTGATAAACACTAGTACCAGGTCACCGGTTCATACAAGAGAGATCCAAAACATGCCATACTATGAAAATATGCCCCAATATGCACCTATTGCAAACATACATAGATATGGAAGATCCGGGTAGTCGTAGATAGATGCAGTCGTAGGGAAAAAGATGCAATTCAAAATGAAAATCCAAGAAATCAAACAAGTCAACCATACATGACCAATTGATGCCTCTTGCCAAGAGTAGGATTAGGATGGAGGATTAAATTTCTAGGCAAGGGAAGGATTCATCCCTAGGGCAAATGATAGGGTGGGTGGATTTTGGACTAGGAAATTGACCATATGACATTGAAGATTAACTTGCAGACTCAGGACTAACCTCAAGACTTGATGAAGCTCACACAAAGGCACAGGCTCAGGAAACTGGAGACAAAAGCCCAATTTGATGGGACAATCTTTATTCCTGATTTAGGTGAAGACTCATCATCATACGAGTAATTATTTTAGTGGGCGTGGAGGAACGTCATGATGGGAGAATTGGATAGCAAGGATGATAGATATGAGGTGATGGAACACTGACTTGATAGACGATGGATCTAGATTATTTACCTTAGCACTTGCATGCAGGTTTTCACCAAGGTACTTGCCCATAGCGCCACAAAGTGGTTTTCACTAATGGACGAATTGATTTTTTTTCTTTTTTTGACTTTTTTTTGTGTGTGTCACAAGGTGCTTGTTAACTAGGTTTTCACTAGAGTGATGATCTTTTTCTCATTTTTTTTGTATTTTTCCTGATTTTTGAATTTTTTTGATTTTTTTGATTTTTTGGACAATTGATGAGTTTCTAAGGACTAGGCATAGAATCATTTTAGGTGCATGATGTTCATTGGATAATCCAAAGGATCTCCTTCAGGAGTAGCCAACCGATATACCCCTGATCCATATTTTGCTATGATCACATATGGTCCAAGCCAATTAGGCTCAAACTTGTCTTTCTTCTCTCTTTCTTGAAGGTTTTTCTGATTTTCCATGAGGACAAGATAACCAATTTCAAATTCCTGGGTTCTGACCTTCTTGTGGTAATTCATGCGTAGGTGATTTTGATATACCCAAAGGTGGTTCAAGGCCTTGAGGTGCCTTTCATCCAATAGTTCTAGCTCTTGTAGTCTGGCAACTCTGTATTCCTCATTTGGTAGGATATCCTGTAGCGACACCCTTAGAGAGGGGATCTTGATCTCAAGAGGGAGGATGACTTCATAGCCAAAGACAAGGGAATAGGGGGTGGCACCTATGGGTGTGCAAATGGAGGTGTGGCAAGCCCACAAAGAAGGGTGGAGTTGGAGGTGCCAATCACGACCAACTTCATTGACTGTCTTTTTGAGGATTTTGATTAGGGTTTTGTTATAAGTCTCAGCTTGACCATTGCCTTGTGGGTAATATGGGGTGGAGAAGCTATGTTGGATGTCAAATTTATGGCAAATCTCTTTAACATCCTAATTTTTGAATTGTGTGTTGTTATCTGTAATGATAACTTTTGGGATTCCATATCGACAGATCAAGTAGTTTAGAATGAATTTGGAGATCTGTTTAGCAGTGGTGAAGGTAAGAGTGATGGCCTCTACCCACTTGGTGAAATATTCAGTGGTGGTGATAATGAATTTATGACCATTGGAGGATGTAGGGTGGATTTTCCCAATGAGATCGAGCCCCCACTGCAAGAAGGGCCAGGGTGTAATGAACGACTACAATTCTTGTGATGACACATGGATCTTGTCACCATGTTGCTAGAAAGAGATACATTTCTTCAAATAATTATATGCATCTACTTCCATTTTAGGCCAGTAGTATCCTGTTCTCAAGAGCTTTTTAGCCAAGATGAGGCCACTTGAGTGTGCACCACAGATGCCTTCATGCACTTCACATAGTGCCCATTTAGCTTCTTGTTTATCTAAACACCTTAGGAGGGAATCATTGAAATGCCTTCTGAATAAGGTGTCTCCAAGGATAGTGTAATGAGCACATCGATGGATGAAGGTTTGTTTTTGGGTTTTGGTAAGGTGTGGGGAAATGGTGTTATCTTTTAGGAAAGTGGAGTCTCTTGATACCAGGGGGATTTAGGACCAATGAGTATGTACACCATTTCAGATTCTGGTAAATCGTATGCCGGTATGAATAATTTCTCAACCAAGAACTCACACTTCTTACTATGTATCGACTTCTGAAGGAGGGAGTCAATGGTGGCCATTGCATCTACAACTCTATTATTTGTTCATGTAATTTGATCAAAATTGATTGTTGTGAATTGCTGCTTAATATCTTCAACCATACTATGATAGGGAATAAGCTTGTCATAGTGTGTTTGATATTCATCATTGACTTATTTTATGACAAGTTGGGAATCAACATAGACTTGTAATTCCAATATCTTTCATTGGATAGCCAAGCGTAGTCCATTAATCAGTGCCTCATATTTTGCGATGTTGTTGATACATGCAAAGGCTATCTTGTATGACTTTGGGATGCAATCTCCTTGAGGTGTGATCAATAGTATTCTTGCCCCCAATCTATTTTGGGTGCAAGACCCATCAAAGTACAACTGTCATGTGGAGGATGTGGTGACAATCATCATGAATTCGTCTGGCAATTCTGTAAGGATCAGATGGTCACTTGGAAGTGGAGCGTCAACCAGTTGGTCTTCGATTACCTATCCCTTGATTGCTTTTCTATCTACATATTTAATGTCAAACTCGCTTAACAACATGACCCATTTAGTGGTTCTGTCAGTGAGGGCAACTTTTGACAAGAGATATTTAAGGGGGTCAATCTTAGCAATCAGTTTTATTTTGTTATTTAGCATGTAGTACTAGAGTTTTTGTGTACTAAATAACAATACTAAGCATGCTCTTTCAATGGGGGTATAATTGATCTCATACCCCATGAGTGTTCGACTGATGTAGTATATGCAATTCTCCTTTCCTTGATCATCTGTCTGTGCCAATAATGCCCTCAATGCGACTATAGTAGCACATATGAACAAAATAAGAGGCTTTCCAGGAGTAGGAGGCATAAGAACGGGAGGTGATGCCATATATTCTTTGAGTTTTTGAAAAGCCTTTTGACACAGGCAATCCCATTTGAATTTTGTGTCTTTGCGCAATAGGTGTGCAAATGGATGACATTTATCTGCAAGCTACGAGATGAAGCACCTGATAGATTGGAGTTTCCCTTGGAGGCTACGCAATTGTCTGAGGGTCTTTAGGGGAGGCATTTCCATGATGGATTTCACCTTTACAGGATCAACCTTGACACCTCTGTGGGAAACAATGAAACCTAGCAGTTTTCCCGATGTGACACCAAAGACAAACTTTTTTAGGATTGAGGCGCAGTTTGTATTTTTCCAATCTTTCAAAGATCTGCCTTAAGATAGGGATGTGCTCATGTATTGTCTTTGATTTGCCTATAATATCATCCACATAGTCCTCCATGATTTTGTGCAAGAGGTCATGAAAAATTGTTGTCATTACATGTTGATATGTAGCTCCAATATTTTTGAGGCCAAAAGGCATGACCCGGTAACAGAAAGTCCCTCATGGTGTTGTGAATGCAGATTTGTGTTGATATTCCTCTGCAATCCTGATATGATTATATCTGGAAAATCCATCCATAAGTGATAGCATCTCATGTCCCGTTGGGAGGTCCACAATCATGTTTGTGTTGGGGAGCGGGAAATCATCCTTAGGGCAAGCGTTGTTTAGATTTTAGAAATTAGTACAGATGCAGATGCCCCCAGTAGGTTTGCCGATAGATACAATGTTGGATACCCATTTAGGGTAGTCTATTGGTTTGATGAATTCTGCATCCAACATCTTTTGGAGTTCCTCTTTGACCAGGAGTGCAATATGTGGATGCATCTTGCATAACTTCTATTTTACGAGTTTTGCATCTGGATGAACAACAAGATTATGAACCACCAAGTCAGGATATAGACCTAGCATGTCAGCATAGGACCAAGCAAATTTTTGTCTCTGTGAGGAAATTGATGAAGTCCTATTTCTCTTGATCCATGAGGGACTTGGCAATGAGCACGCTCTTTGGAATGTCTTTGGTGCCCATATTGATAATGTCTGTTTCCTCTATTAACAAATTTGACATGTCCTATGGAAGATGACCAATGGTAGGGAGGTTAAGTCCCTCATCCTCAAGTGCCTTTTCCAAGTTTTTACTTTCGGATACGCCCTTTATTTTTACTTTTTGCTCATCCAAAGGTCCCTCAGAGAGGTTTTCACCTAAGGAATCATGTTTTTTCTTTTTATTATCTTTTATGTGACTAAGGTCATTGACCTGACTACCAAAGTATCCCTTTTCATGCAGTTGAATCTCGTGCACTCTGTTGCAGTCTTCCAAATTACGCATAGTCAAGAGAGTTATGAGAGTGTTATCATCGACGCATATGTCTAAATTGGGTTTGTCTTGTTGGCCCCAATCTATAAGTTTGGGATAGACAAGATGTAGCTCATGTGGAATGGGAGGGGTTATGGGAGTGATGGTGTTGTTGTGGGTGTCAAATAAGATGTCATATTTGTATTGAAAAGGCATTTCATGGAACTCCTCTTTGTCAGAGTCTTCGACATCCAAAGAAGGACTTGAAGGGGAACCAATGATAGTGATCTTAGGCACTAGAGTGTACCCCAAGCCCCTATTATACTTGTATGAGATAGGATTTATTGGTTCTTTTCTTCCTTTCTCCTCTGGTCCCAAGCTGTTTCCTTTGTAACCCATCTTTTCTACTATAGCTGATGCTTTTGGATACATTTTTTAGGTATTTTTGTTGGGTCTTCATCTTCTTCTTGGTACAACCATGAAGAGACATCTGTGTCAAGGCTCTCCTCATCAAGTGGACCCCATTGCTGAAAGGTGGTATCTTTGCATCGTATAACAGGTTTTTGATCTTTTTTGATTTATTTTGGTTTGCCGAATGACTTGGGAGATAAGGGAAGATTGCCTATTAATAAGACATCCTTGAGTTTGTATTCTTTGCAACCATTATCCATGATCTTGATTTTGGGCTCTGCTTAGGATGAGGTGGAGGCAAAGTTTGATGTGTCAGATGGAGGAGTTGGAGAGGGTCTATTTAGTGGGCAATGATATGGATTCTTCCCCTCTAAGAGCTTACAATATTGAAAGGGTTGTGGATCACCTTTGATAGTGATCTCTCTTCCATTGAAGGGGAATTTGATGCATTAATGATAAGTGGAGGGGACAACCTATAAGGAATGAATCCATGGGCGACCGAGGAGAATATTGTAAGGGAGATCAAGATCTAGGACTTGGAAAGGGGTCTCAATTTTAATAGGGCCCACTTGAAGAGACAAGGTGATCATGCATTTAGAAACTCTTTCTGTGTCATCATATGCTTTTATTGTGACTCTTCCTGATGTATCTACCAGGTCATCAAAAAGTCCCAATTATTTTATTAACTTGTATGTACACAAATTGAGTCCAGATCCACCGTCTATCAAGATACGTTTGACCTTGTGCTTCTGGATAAGGGCTTGGATGTGCAAAGGTTTATTATGGTCTTCATCTATAGGAGCATCATTGGAAGTGAACACAAGGTGTTGCTGGGCGGAAAGGTTTCCAACGAGAGCTTGAAATTGGGCAGCATTGATATTATGGGGAACGCAAGACTCAAGGAGGGCTTGTTCCAAAATTTCCTTGTGGACAAGGGAAGTCTTGAGAAGTTCTAGGATGGAGATCTGCGTGGGGGTCTTCCCAAGCTGGTCAAGGAGGTCATATTGGTGAGTGGAAGACATTGGGGGAGGGTTTGGTGGGGGAGGGGCTCCTTGGACAATGACTTTGCCTTAGCAGGTGATTACATTGCATTCATTCTGAGGGTGGGAAGTCGAAGGTGTAGCACCTTGAATGACTATCTTAGCAGGGTTAGGTTTGATTTGGGAAGGGGTAGGGTTAGCTCCTTGGATAGTTATGACATTGACATGGTTATCCATAGGCTCAATGTGACTCACTAAAAATTCAAAGCCCGTTATATGATTAGTGTAGTCATAGTTCATAGTGTTAGATGATGAGCCTTTACCTTTATCATGTTTTGGGAAGGGTTTCTGGTACATTTTGAGTTTGTCATTGTTGTTACCAGGTTTTGAATTTGCTACCTCAATTTCACCTCTATCAATGAGATCTTGTATGTAAATTTTAAGCTTCATGCACTTTCGTGTATCATGCCCATCTATATGATGATACTCACAATACTCATTCTCATTATACCACCTAGGTTTGGGTTGATTGGGGTCAAACGAGTGAGTTATCGGGAAGACCACTACGCTTGCTTGGACAAGCTTTTGAAACGCCACTTCAATGGGCTTGGCAAGAGGAGTAAAATCTCTTGGAGTCTTGGTATTCTATTGGGGTGGTCGCCCTTGGACTAAGACATTGTTATGAGTCTTTTGAGATTGATTTTGATTATTTTGATTGTTGAATTAGGGATTGGAGGTGGTGGGCTTTGGAGGAGCAGCCATGGTCTGGACCCGTTTTGGATCAGTCACACAATCATTGACTACGTTCTTATTTTTGGACCAAAATTTTGGTTTATCATTATGGTAAGAGGAAGAATTTTGACTTGATTTTTGGTAATGTTTTAAGGTTCCTTCCTCTAACAAGACACGTTCGAAGGCTAGGCCCTTGTCAGTCAATTTTTGGAAATATTTAATACATTGAGATGTCAAAGGTCTTGATAGTTTGGGCACCAAATTATTTAAAAATAATTTAATTTGGTGTTGTTCTGGCATGTCCCATTGGAATTTCTTGATAAGATGTCACCATCTTTGTAAGAAGTTAGCAAAATTATCTCCAGGCCTTTGTTTTGTGTTACAAAGGTTTATCATGGAAACATCATTAGCAATGTTGTAGGAATAATGAGCCACAAACTTCTCTACTAAGTCTAGGAAGGAGGTGATAGAACCTCAAGGTAAGGACGAGAACCATGCAAGAGAATCTCCCATGAGACTCTTAGGGAAGAGCCTTCTAAGGTATAAGTCAGTATAGGAGACTTATTAACATAAGATGTGAAACTCATGAACATGGTCTTGGGGGTCCCCTTTGCCCTCATACTTCATGAACATAGGCATCTCAAACCCTAGTGGGTATGGTGCAACTGATACAGACGGGTCCTAATTCCTCAAACAAGTAAGGTTTCCTTTTGTTAGTCCCTTCCTTCATGTCTTTGATAATGTTTTTCATGTCCTGGATTTCTTTAATGAGGTCTTGTTGTGGATTTTGGACATGATAAATTGTGTTTTCCCCTAGAATCAGATGAGTCATGGAAGGTGGAGCACCACCACTAATGTATTGATATGATGAGGAAGTGTGGATGTGAGATGTGATGACCGATGTCACATAGACTTGAGTGATTGTTGGTCACAACCTGCAAATTGTTGTGACAGGAGGAAGTGAGGCTCGAATGAAGTTAGCAACATTTTTGAGAGGAATGGAGGATTGTGGAATAGAAACATATGGTCGGGTAGAGGAAAATAGTATATAAGCATGTTGGAGAATATAAGAGATCGGATTTGATATTGGCATAGATGCTAAGAAGGAAGAAGGTAGAATGGAGACCATGGGGACAGATGACGTGGGTGCTATTGATTGGGGTTAAATGATGGGCGGGGGCGTAATTGATTGAGTTTGAAGAACATGTGTGACGAGATGAGTAGGAGAAAGGTATCCTTGTGGTTGTTGACTAAGAGTGGATCTATCAAAATTGGGGGGGAGTTGAGCTCCATTTTCAAGGAGAGTCTTTAGAAGAGCACTATGATTATGTCGGATAAATTTCTCCAACATTTCTTGATTATAAGAGTCTTCTAAGAAAGTTTGCACTTCCGAAGAGAGTTCATCTTTATCAACCATATTAGGGTCTTGTGGTTGATTCTGAATGCTGGGTTGGATACTGTGTAGGATCTTGTGTAGGGTCTTTATATAGGACAGTAATGTATGACATGCCATATTTTTGTTTGGCCATCTTTTTATTTTGAGATCGAGTTGTGATCATACAAGAATAACCTTAGAAAGATTGATTAAAGGAGGAGGAGATTTAATGAAGAGACTTAGTAAGGATCTTGGATTTTGGATTTTGATTCGATGAAATTGGATTTTTATTGATTGGTAGAGTCCTTGGATTAGGACACGGGTTTGATTAAGATTGCACCTTAGTCCTTGGATGAGGATTTTAGGTGAGGGATGTTGATGAAACCTTAAGCAAGGTAGTGACCATGTTAGGTAAAATTTAGACCTTGAGATGATGATCAAAGTCTTTCTTCCACTAAGGATTGACTAATGATTCGAAGCAAAGTAAAGACATGAGATAAGAGTCTTGATCAACTCAAAGGATTGGGAAAAGGTACTTGGAGAGGATTATTTTTCAAGCACAAAGCCAAATGATTGATTGATTAAGGATGAGGTCTAAATAAAACTTCACAAGGCATAAAACCTTAATGTGAGGTTAAATTGGATTAAAGGATGATTTGATTTGGATTTGAGAATTGATTTGATGATTGATGATGATTGATTTGTTTTCAATTGATGTGCTAAGTCCTTAGGAAAAGATTGAGGATGATTGATCAAAGAGAGATGATAGTGATGATTAGAAGAAATTTGATGACTATGCTATCCTTGGCATGAGCATGACTCAATAGATGATTGGTTCAGATGGTAAGTTGTATGAAGGGATGTGACCACCCTGATTGTGATGATAATTGGTGTTAAAAGACAAACCTGAACCTTGATGGTGAGCACTAAGTCTTAATTCATCACTAGCATCAAAGTCATTGCTATGACCATGGATGTAATTGTGGTAATGGTGCAAAAAGGTCCTATGTTTAAGTAAGAGTTTGCAATTTGTGTACCAAAACTTCCAACGTCTAATAAGCTATGTTTGTGTGAGATTCTTCTTCTAGATAGGTTAGTGGATTGAATTCTTGGGATGCTTATACGACTTGGGCTTATGAAACATGAGATGGACGGAGCTCCGATGTAGTTTGTGACTTGTTTGGAAGACTTGAGTTTGTTATGACTTGGACTTGATTGATGTTGTTTCAAAATTTTTGTGTGACTAGGACATGACCTTGAATATGATGTGGACTAGATTTGAATTTGGTGATAATGAATAGGATGTTTACTAATTCTACTCTTGGAAAGAAGACAAAGCAAACATATTGGACATTAATTCAAATAAGCACATCAAGCATATTAAGCTACCCTAAGGAATTGGCTGAGGAGGAAAACCTTTGCTTGCTGACTCGGGTACACACCCAATAGCTAATTAGAATTTGGCCACTGGGTCTCACGCAATCGATTCCCAATGCCATATTAGCCGAATCCAAACACTAATGGGGGCACGATATGGCAAGTCTCTTGGGGTAGTTACTATCTCCCCTGCACAAAGATTATCCACCTTTCGGAGGTGAATCGGGTGGCCTCTAATCCTAGAGTTCTTAATATGGATTTCCGTTTGAAGACTACTCCTTGTAGTCACGCAAGTTCTATTGAGGCCTATATCCCTACAAAGTAGCAAGCAAGATGTAGTCACGCAATCATGATTGAGACCTAAAGGCCCTACAAAATTCGCAATATGAGAGTGAACTCCCAAATAGCTCCATCCTCCGAAACTTTTATCTCAAGAGGCCTACTTATTATAGTGAGTTGGAATGCCCAAGTCCAGTCATACTCACTTGGGCCATTCCCCTCTCACCAATGCCTAAGAAAATGGGGAGGGTAGGCCTGCTAAAGGAAAGCACACAACAAACTAGAAAAAGTGCCAAAGGTTGGGATTTCTGTTTGTCGAGATAGACAAGAGCATAATCTCCTACTTTCACACTTTTCCCCAAACAAAATCAAGCACTTTAGTTCTTTTACTTTCCTAACTAAATCTAGGTGCCTAAAAAAAAGAAAGACACAAGATTTGTTTGTATCTCCTTGACAACCTAAAAAACAAAATGATTAGTAGTTTACTCAATGCATTCTTTGGCAAGCGAGCTGCAAAATAACTATTAGTAGTTTATAGTGATATCTAGGACTAATCGAGAAACCTGCAAAAACCTCAAAATTTTGATCAGTAGACAAAGGTTTGCGGAAACAACACTCACACTTTTCTGCAGACACCTACGTTGAAGCACTTACGTAGGAGCTAAAATGTCTACGTATGCACTAAAGGGGGCCGAAATACAAAATAACAGAAAAATACATAAAATAAAGAAAATGCCGAATATACCTGAGCAGTCATGCTGTTCTGTAGTCAGATGCACTGAAGTGCGAGCGTACGCACTAAAATAGGTTAATAAAGACAACAAAAATTATAAATTCAATTTGTTTTTTTTTTAAAAACTAAGCGGGAATCCGACAGAGTGCCCGCGCTATCCATAGGGCGCTCATGCTAAAGCAGACTGCCAAAAGAAAATGATAACTAGCTAAAATTAACTAAGTTTTTTTTTTATAGATTTTTTTACTCTTTTTGGTGTTTTTAGGTTATCAATTATGAATAACAAGAGAAGGAAGAAGAGAGAAAATTGCTGAGATTAAACAAGAAAATTTTGCAAATGGACACGCTCATCTCGCAGCGCTCGTGCTGATGTGTAGACTTGCAAAACAAGTGGGTTAAAAATTCAAATTTTTTAGCGCTCGGGCTAAATTGAGTGCGCACGCGCTTAAAACCATTTGGTTCACACTGATGGTATGATGAAAGAATAAGTATCCAGTAGAATACTAAGAGGGGGGTTGAATCTATATATTGAAAAACTAATACAAAGTTCCCAAGCTCAAACTCAGTCAAACAAAGTAAACATATCTCAGTCAAGATCAATATTCTTAGGAATACTTGACATTGACCGGTTTAACTGTTATGACAACTTTTAACAATAAGCACCTTCAATCTTGTAAACATCAACAATGCTTAATCTTAAATCAACATATTCATCTCTTAATGCTTCTACTTAACATGCCTTATTAGAAATTAACCAAATCAGCAAACAAGATCACAACCACAAAAGCATTCACCACTTGACATAAATGTTTATATGTGGAAAACCCAAATAGGTAAAAACAATGGTGAGATGGGACTCACAAGGATAGCTATCTGAACTCTTTCGAAGCTCACCTTGTTAGGAGCCAAAGCTAGTTAGAACTTTACAATAAGTCTCGTTAAGAACTAATTCTAGTTAGGAATCACCCGGTTAAGGGATTTACAAATATGCCTTGTTAGAAGCACAATACCGTATTAGAAGTAACCTCGATGGAGGATTTAAGAATCCAAGCTAATGGACCACCTTGTTAGAGGATTTAATGAGTAAACAAGGTTGTTAGAGCTTGCCCGGTTAAGGGATTTTACTTCTGCTGTAATTGTTAGAAAACAACAGGTTTTCTTGATCTGTCTGAGTAGCACTACATTTGCTGGATCAAATCCTTCTAAGCTTCAATCTGCCTTCACTCAAAAATATAGATCCATTCATTGGTTAGGCAACCACACACTCAATAGGTTTTCTAACAATATTGCCAACAACCTTTACAAACAAATTCATCGACCTTAAATAGAAATCAATTAGGTCGGTAACACAACAAAAAAAAATTCTCATCACTAAGATTACAAACAAGTCGGTTCAATCTTGATTGTTAGAAATCATGACAATCTTTTCATGTTCTTCAAGACAATTCCAACTGCTCCATGATCACCGCTCCATTGGACTTTGTAACTCATCACACGTTGTGCATTAAATGCTATCCACTGTGCTCCTTCCCTAGACAATAAGAAAATGTGCCAAACCAATTTGAATTCATCCTCATACAATGATCACACATGTCTCTGTCATTACCACTCATCAGATAATAAACCAACAAACTTGATCGGTTAGGGTTTAATAGCTGATAGGGTTTACCAGTTACATTACATAGAAAGGTTTGACCCTTTACACCGATTCACCGGTTCAACTCACAAATTTTACATACCAGTTACAATATCATCTACAACTCTCTTCTTATCAGTTACTAGCCAATATAAAAAAACAAGAATATCATCAATAACATGAATTCCTTTTTACCGATTCAATTGACATCAATGACAACATATCATTAATGCAATCTCTATGCAAAATGCCAATAAACTCAAAATGATAACAATTTTAGGTTATCAATTATGAATAACAAGAGAAGGAAGAAGAGAGAAAATTGTTGAGATTAAACTAGAAAATTCTGCAAACGGACGCATTGATCGCACAGCGCTCGCGCTGATGTGTGGACCTGCAAAATAAGCGGGTTAAAAATATAAATTTTTAGCACTCATGCTAAATCGCGTGCGCACACGTTGAAAACCCTTTCGCTTGTACTAAACCCAAGGCGGTCGCGCCGATTTGCAGCCTCTCGCGCTATTCCAATACCTGCGATCAAAATCTCACAAAAACTTGAAAAAAGGTTAAATTTCAGGGACGTGGGTCCCACTGGGAATGCCAAAATGAAGCAAAGGAAAATATTTTGCAAGGGTAGATTGTTAATTCAAATCCAAACAAACATAAAAAAATTCAAATAAAAGACAAGAAAACAACCTTTTATACCTTTGCAAGAGAGCTCTCTTGTTCCTCCAATTTGGACTCTTGTTGAAGCCAAGAATGCACCCCTTCTTAGCTTATTTGGATTGGTCCAATGGTGATATGTGGTTGGTTCTCCAAGATTTGTGCACAATGGATGGAAAATGAAAGATGAAATGACTAAGTATGGATGAGTGCAAATTTTGGCATAATGTGGGTATGAAGATGATTTCTTGAACTCAAACTAGCAAAATAGACTTACTTGACTTGGAGATGATAAACAAGGGGATGGAGTCCTCAATTTATAGGAGAAGAGGATAAGAAATGGAGGGCTAGGATTGACCCAAGATGAAGGGTCAGGATTCCATATGAGCCCACATATGGCCCAAGAGGAGGTGACAAGACAAGTGTGGAGACCAAGAGATATTTTTTAAAGGGATTTCTTGTGTCCACACTCCTCAAGGCTCATTGGGAAGACTTTCCAATGTGTCTAGGGAAGAGAAAGGAATTAAATATTTCTTGAGAGATGGGGATGAGGAATTAAAAATTCTTCAAAAAGGATGATCATAGGGATTGGAGGAATAAGGAGGAATTAAAAGTTCCTTGGAGGAGGGGATGTCTAGAGGAATGTTAGGAGAGGGATTAGAAGAATGATTAGGTGAGATTAGGGAAAATGGGATTTGGAGGAGGATTTGACTAGGAGAGATAATGAGTGGAGGGAATTAAAAATTAGAAGAATAATGATAAGTGAGATTAGGGGGCTTCTATAAGAATTCATTAGGTTAATGATGGATTAGGAAAAAGGTGATTTGTAGGAATCACCTAGATTAATTAATTAACTAAAAGGAGGAATTTGGAGAGAATTAACTTTAGGGATTTTAGAAGAATAAAGGTAGATTGATTTATTAAATAAATCAATCAACAAACTATAGTGACAACATTAATTATATTTAATTAATATTGAGATGGAATAGGAATTGGCACAATTAATAAATTAATTATGTGAGGAATTTAAATAAATAAATTAAAATAATTAATTTAAGTGTCTACATGAGGTTCTTCCTCCTCTTCTGAAGATTCAAGCTAGATGAGCTCTCCTCAACTTCTTTCCTATCAAGTGGTTTGGATTCAACTCTGTCAAGTGTAGAAGGGAATTGAATCACATCTTTCTATTTAGTTTGTTTCGGTTGCAATGTAACAGAAGGAGACTTTATTTCTGTAAAATAACACTTCTACTATAATTACCTTTTGTGGAATAGGGTCCCAAATATTGTATCCTTTCATACCATAACTGTAACCAATGGAGATACATTTTACAACCTTGTTCTCGAACTTTTTTCACTTCTCCTTTGGCACATGTGCATATGCCTCGCAACCAAAAACTCTAAGATGTCTCAATGAAGACTTGTGACCTGACCATGCTTCCATAGACATTTTATCAACAAGAGCTGATGTAGGAGACTTGTTAATCAGGTAGAAAGCAATGGCAACAACTTCAGACCAAAACTTTTGTTCTAGACTAGCACCACTCAACATACTCCTAGATTTCTCCATCGGTGTCCTATTCTTTCTTTCTGCAACTCCATTCTATTGTGGAGAATACAAAGTTGTCTATTGTCTATTAATGCCACAGTCTTTACAGAACCTGTAAAAACCATTAGAGAAAAATTCACCGCTATTATCAGTCCTCAAACATTTAATTTTCTTTACGGTCTATAATTCAACCATTGCTTTAAATTCTTTAAATCGATTGAAAACTTCAGATTTACTCTTTAGAAAGTATACCCATGTCCTTTTACTAAAATCATCAATAAATGAAACATAATATGTGGATTTTCCAATCGAAGGAATATCTATAGGACCAAACACATCAGAATGAATAAGATCCAAATCACCACAAGATTTATGAGAACTTGAGTAAAACTGAATGCGGTTTTGTTTTCCATAAATCTAATACTCATAGAAATCAAAGTCAAGATTAAAATCATTCAAACCTTAAACAAGGTTTTTATTTTTTAAGGTCCTCAGACCCTTTTCTCCAACGTGGCCAAGTCTCTGGTGCCATAACATAGTCTTCTCTACAGGTAACTTTTCTTCAGAAGAAAGAGCACCCTTAGGTACCCAAAATCCATGTCCATCCGTTGAAGGTGAAACCCTTAGATTTTTTGATGGAGTATCTATAGATTTACTTTATACAAAAGTGATATTACACTCAATAGTGTATGCCTCTAGTTTATACAAAGTTTCAAACCTGACACTAGAAATCACCATAGCACCCTTAATAATCTTACATCCTGCATCAGAAAAGACTACCTACACACTCGCATCTATCAGTTTTCTCACAAATAATATAATTTTGATTTAATCCAGAGATATGCAACACACCGCTAATCCTTTTTATTCTACCATCAGGAAACCTGATCCTAACTTTACCTCAACCAATAATGTCTAAATGTAAATCATCACTCAAGTACACCTTGCCTCCATTAAATTCTTCATATTCAAAAAATAAATCTTTATTGGAAGTCACATGAAAAGATGCACCTGAGTCAATTAACCATGCGTCATTACCTGCATGAGTAGCCAAAGTTGCAATCAATGCATCACCATCTTCCTTCTCGGACTCAGAATTAGAATCAAACTTCTTATTTTTCTTCTTTTTTTCTTATTTATAGTCCTTACAGATGTGACCTAGTTTACTGCAATTCCAACATATGACTTTGGAATTTTCAGGAGATTTTAATCTCACTTTGTATTTGAAATTATTGCGCTTCTCATTCTTCTTGCCTTTTTCCCTTAGGTCTTCCTCAAACAGTTAGGGATTCCTTCGTATTGATGGATACCTTCCTTCACATCTCTTCACCAAGTAGGGCACCCACCACATCTTCAAAATTCAAAATAGCATAATTACTACTGATAGTGATAACAAGAGAATCCCATGAATTAGGCAAAGAACAAAGCGAGATCTAACATTTCTCCTCTTCATCCATCTTAACACCAACAGATACTAATTGAGCCACCAATATATTAAGTGCTTCTAGGTGGTCTTCAATTTGTCCACCCTCTTCCATCTTCAAGGAATATAAATTATTCCTCAAGAAAATATGATTCAATAAGGATTTCGCTTGATACATTTCACCAAGCTTAGTCCATAACTTCTTTGCAGTGTTCTCTTCATGGACATTGATCAGAACAAAGTTTGCCAGGAACAATCTGATTAGATCCTTGGATTTTTGGTCCATGACATCATACTGAGCAATGACAGTAAGATCTGCAAGTCTTGAGACATTCACATCAATATCATCCCATAGATCTTGATCTAATAGCAAATCTTCCATCTTTAGCTTCCACATCTCAAAATTACTACCATTAAATTTCTCCACCTCTAATCTCCCTGGCGAACTTGTCATCTAGAAATTTCTTGCAATAAGATTAAAAAGTTATCTTCTGAACAAGCTCCCAATCAAATATGGATTAGTTAAAAAAAACCAACAACCCACAACTGAAACCAAAGGTGATTAGGCTTTGATACCACTTGTAAGGAATTTAAGTAGCGAAACAACTTCCTACACTAACCTTGAGAGGAGGGTAATGCAATTTTTTTTACAGATCGTTACAAAAACTTAACACAAATAGATACAATAGCATGTATATCACAACATAGTGATTTATGTGGGGAAAACCCTTTTGGGAGAAAAACCCCACACTCCAAAAGCCATAACTTGAGAACCGTGTGTCCGATACATTTTATATTTCCTATTTCAGGAGTACAAACTTTCGGAGGCCATAACTTGAGAACTGTGTGTCCTATTGACAAACCATTTGAAGCATCAGAAAGCTTGCAAAGTTAACTATTGCTTCCTAAACCACTACACTATTTATGACCACTTTCCAAGGTGTTTCGGGGCCTCTAAAGTCCTCAAAATTAAATTTAAACCTTTCATTGTACCCCTCCAAAATGGAAACTTTAATATCTTCCAAACTAGCAGTGATCTTGTGATGTAACTTTTCCAAAATGCTTATCTAGCCAACTAGAAGCTTCATGAAGAATTTCACACCATTTCGTGCTCAAACGAAAACTTACTATAAATAGTAACCTCATGTAAATGCAAGGTTGAGATACCATTTTTCCCAACAATATCAACGGTTGAAAGTGATGAAATTAGGAAGGAGGTTGAAGGGGAGGACACATGTCATCCCTAGAGGGACAAGTGTCAATGAATCTCCCTTAAGTGCCACCAAGAAGGCAAGTGGCAAAGAGAGGAGGAACAAGTGGCAAAGGTGCCATGTTTCCTGAAGAGGGTGAACAAACCACAAGAGGTTAGGATGAGGAGGTTGGAGAAGATATGGTTGGTTAACCCATGGCCAGATTAAGGGTAGGGGTTAGAAGAGGTTAGGTTAGGAGGTGGTTAAGGGTTAAGACACGTGTCCAAATTTGAATTAAAAATTCAAATTTAATGAGAATGGATAATTAATAAACAAATTAATCAAATTTGCCCATTTAATTAGGAAAATAGAAGAAATGAATTAAGGTGGGATTAATTAGGAATACTAGAAGAATAAAAAGATTTAATTAATTAAATAATTTCATATTTAATTAATTATCTCCAGACCAAAATTTTAGTGTATACATTTTGCCCCTCTTTGAAGCGATGTGTGACAACACATTGGTTCAAAGAAAATTTTGCTTGATGGCCCAAATGTTTCAGATACGGATAAAAATGCTTATTTTTTCCCTAGATTTTGTTAATCACATGACAATATGTGTATGACCCCATGGGAGATGAGTCGAAGAATTTTTTAGAAATTTTTTGGAATTTTTTGAATTTTTTTTTTTCAATCGATTCATCTCCCGATATAGAGGAGAAAATGAGATGGTTGTGAAAAATTAATTAATTTGAAAAATAATTCCACTTAATTCACTTACCTTCTTACCTTTTAAAAGGGGTAAAAGTGAAATTCATTTACCATTTGAACTCTTTTGCATTTGGTAATTTGAAAAATTTGGAGCTCTGAGACAAAATGGTTATCCCATGTCAAACCCACCAATTCGAGCGAGTACAATGATGTCAGCGACCTTCTGAGTATGGTCCTCGAGTACGTAGATAAAAAAACCCTCTCTTGTACGATTGTTTTTTGAATTTTTAGCATGTTTTTCGAATTTTAGCATCAGATTTTTTGTTTTAACATTTTTAGTCTCTGTTTTAATGTTCTTGGTAGATGTTCTAGCATTTTGGATGAATTAGCGCATATGGTCAATTTTTAAGTGTTTTAGGTTGTTATTTTAGTATTTTCAATGATTTAGCATTTTGAGTATTTGTTTTGGCATTTTAGTTCATTCTTTTAGCGCTTTCTGAATTTTAGCGCTTTGATGGTAAATTTTAGCACATTCATGGCATAGTTTAGCATATTTGTTTTTTGGTACTGTCATGCAATTTTATAGCGCTTTGATGAGACAGTTTAGTGTTTTTGCACTAGAGTGTTAAAATTTTGATTTTGATGCCTCCTGATTGATTGATTGTGATCAGTTTTGATTATCATCATGTGAATCACTTGATAGGATAGATAAAAATGACCTCATGATGAATGAGAGTTGAAAATAAATGCTCAACGAGATTGATTGAATCTCACCTAAGCTGATTAGCTAGATAGATTGATAAGTCAAAAACTGATATAATGATTTGATGTGATTATAGGAGTACTTAGGTGTTTTACAGTCTCGTGAGAGATTCCCGAAGACATGGTAGTTGATACCTCAGCTTAGACAAGTTGAGCTTGACATCATTGACAGATGTAGATTATCCTCAATGATAGATATTCCCTGTTATATGATTAACCGAGGTTTATTGACTGTGATAGCTGAGAGAGGACATAGCAAGCATAACACCTTTCACCTACCTACTGGCGAGATAACCATGATGTTGGAGGATGTCTATAGGATTCTACACATTCCTATTGTGGGAGATATCATTTTCTATGGTTTGACCAAGCAAGGTGTTACAAATGCCTTGAGGAGGATATTTCTTGATGAGCACATTTTCAGGTATGACATCCCCTGGCAGGATATGCTTGACTTATCATATGCTCCACTACCATATGTTCTTGCCAGATTTGTCAGAGGATTCCTTTGTCCTAATCATAGGTCAAAGGGATTATCAATTGGCTGGGGTCACTTGCTAGAGAAGATGATCGTGTAGGGTACGTGGTATTCTTGGGGTTCTTGCATGCTTGCACACTTACATCATGATCTCCACAAGGTTGTTTATCTTGGGGCCACCAATCTATCAACATGTGTTACTTAATTGCAAATGTAGGCATGGGAGTATCTGGCTATCACTAGGCCATTGGTAGACATGGATTTGCTAGCAGGGAGACCATATGTTTATGGTTATATAGATGTTGTTGTCATCAAGCAGAAGTTGGGAAAAGTGGAGTACTGGCAACAGGTGTTGGATGACTTGGATACGGTCATTCACAGGCCTTACCAAGATTGTGAGCCATGACTAGAGGATGGGATCGATATGCCTTATGTATTTTCTTCTCGATATCTGATTGGATGCACACCCTTTGTTATTGAGTGCTTCATTATTACTCGATTTTTGAGGCAGTATGGCCGAGTACAGGGTACTTCATAGGGTACAACACATTATGCACAAAGATGGCAAGATATGGCCGATTGAGGGCCGACTATTTCTTATGATCAGGCTTGTGCAGAGTACCTATCACTTGGGGCTCTGAATTGGGACTATCTGTGAGGCACGATTGATGGAGGGATGACTACTAAGTATGCACATTATTTTATTTCCCATCCATTCTCTAGATTATCTTTCTTTGATGAGCCAGTGCCAACATTTGATGATGAGGAGGACCGAATACCACATAGGGCTCCGAGATGATAGAGAGATGGTGATGAGGTTGGAGTAGGTGGAGGGGGTGGTGGCTAAGTTGGAGGTGGTGGCTGAGTTGGAGGTGGTGGAGATGGAGGTGGAGGAGATGGAGGAGATAGAGGTGGAGGTAGGGGTGGATCTAGTGGCTTAGGTGAATGGACACAAGTTTCCAATGATTGGGAGAGTCGAGTAGTACACAAGAGGAGATCTAAGAGACTTCCTCCTTAGGGCATAGATATAGGGGCAACGGGTGAAACTAGCCAGGTATCGACATTGGAACAGATAGGGCCATCATAGGTTGTATAGATCAGGGTGTCATCTCATCAACAAGGAGCATAGATACTTGCCTTACAATCCATGGTGCAGGGTCTACAGGGACAACTAGCACACGTACAAGGTCAGTTGACCTAGGCGTAGGCACAAATTTCATCTTTGACAACAGAGAGAGATGTAGCTGTGGATAGAGCTGAGAGAGTAGAGAGATTGGTCGTGGGAACTAGTGTTGGTGAGAGCATTAGGGCCATCAAACATTCAGCCCGAGAGACAGAGTACTACCGATAGCTATATTACGCTGGTGTTCCTGCAGAGTGGCAAGCTCTAAGTTTTCCTTAGGCCTCCAACACTAGATCAAGATGAAATCAGTCACGGGATGAGAGTAGGGATGTCACAGGACCACTTAGTAGAGATACTCCTACTAGGGATCCAGATGTAGGACCATCTAGTGCTGCCATAGTAGGCATAGATATAGCTAGACCTACAACTTTTGGGGAGAGTTCAACTCATCACTCCACTTGAGATTTGGATACTACACATTTGATTTCATTGTATACACTTTGATGAGACATTTGATGATTGATGCCATTCATGTTTGTGATCTATCTCTCATACTTATGATATTATTGTATATTGGAGATCAATTATTTTTTATTATATGAGATGCAGCTGACACTTTTTGCCCTATATGGTTCAAGATATGAATGATGGATTTTATTTACATGGTTATGTATTTAGGTGGTCTACATGTTTTTATGAGATGCAATGCATGATGTTTCATGTTTCTTTACTGATTTATGAGATGGACTATGTCATGCATGTTTATGATGTTATGATTGCTTATCTATTATGAAATGTACTTTTATGATATTGTGATGCAATGGATAATATGCAATGGTTACTAATATGTGATGGTTTATGCATATACACATGATTATGAGATGAATGATGATGAATGTAATGATTATATACTATGCGACACATTCCCATGAGGTTATTACATAATGCACGATATGAACATGTGATGCCTAATATTTCTGCATGTATAGTTTTTTTTATGTATAATGGAAATGAATATGAAATGATGATGCAATGCGACTATAGGCTAATGTGCAGTGATACGATGATAATGTGAAATGCAATATGTTATAAAATGTGATGATATACTAAATGATGAATGCAATGCACAAATTAACTAAATGAATGCACTAATCTATAATGACCTAAAATGAAAATATATGCAATGATTAAATGAATGCAATTATATATAAAATGATTAATGCAATGCAAAATTTTATTACATATACATGCGATAAGAATGCTATGTTATGTAGATGAAGCACTTGTTTTTGTTAATGTCCAATATACTCAATCAATTAATAAGGGAGATAACACCATTTGAAGACTTTAGCCTTGGAATGGTGATATGTCTAGTATGATTTATACAAAATGAAATATGAATGCAATCTATTATACATATGCAAATACTAAGGAATGCAATGGCGCGATCGGACCGGTCATTTGATCATGCTTTTTTATCATCATTGAACCTTTAAAATGTGGTAAGCTAGTGCAAACATCGATGGTATAATTGAACCATGATGAACTGAGTACTGTTTACCTAGATTTTGATATTGCAAGTTAATACAAGCATTAAGGTATGATTTAACCTAGATGACCTAAGTATTGCTTGCGTGCAACAAACAAAACATTAATCATTTTCCTATGAAAATCTGAAATGTCATCAATGATGTTTGGCTGATCACATCCTATGATAAATTTGCACAGTACTAATGATTAATTAATAGACATCAGACAAAGAAAAGATCACATTCCTTCCTTGTTCCTCTAGTCCAAGACATCCTTGAGTTACTCAGGAATCATGATTACAAAAATCAAGATTACAACAACTAAACATTATTGCTAAAGTGTTTCAACCATGATTAAGAAGATATCATCCATTGGTATTTGTCTTGTGTGATGTTGAGTTTGATTTAGATATTTGTGCTCAACCTTCATCGTTGGATCTTGAGATTTCTTGTTTGACAAATGTTGTGTTGATGTTGTTTGCCTGTTGTGTTTAAGATCAATGCAAATTTCCTCCAACTAAGTTCAACATTTTTCCCCTAGTCCAGAAAAAACCTTTTATAATGGGTATATACAATGGTCCAAACCATGTTGAGGATTTACATATGATGCTCGCGTATGTACCAAATGATTTATTATGGATATGTACAATGATGACAGATGGATGCAAGTGGAAAGATGTGTGACCTAATAGATAGAAGAGCTAACCAACAAATAACGCTTGTTTCCAAGTTTTCACCCAATGTTTTTATTGTACTTTTTATCATTTTTCATTTTTTTTGGATTTTTGTTTTTTCTATTTTTTTAATTTTTCTTGTTTTTGAATTTTTTTTTACTTTTTTGATATTTTTCAGACATAAAACTTCTTTAGATGAAGACTATTAATAGGCTGTTCAAGTGAATATCCTTCTGGTGTTGATAATTGATAAGCTCCAGATCCATATACAACTGTAATGACAAAAGGGCCCAACTACTTTGACTCAAACTTCCCTTTATTTTCTCGATCCTATTGGTTACATGGATTTCTCTTTCAAGATGAGGCCTCCAACTTTAAATGCCTTGGGCTTAACCTTGTCATTATAACTTCTGCACATTCACCACATATATGCTCTCAAGTGATCAAAGGCATTTTGGTGACGTTCTTGCAACAATTCCAGCTCATGTAGCATAGACACTCGATGTTCTTCATATGGAATTATACATTTGAGTGATACACGGAGGGAAGATATCTCCACCTCAAAATGACATGCCTGTTGAGACAAGATCAAAATCTAAAAAGATGGGCGAACCAATGTATCAACCCATGGACAACATAGAAAATTCGCAGTTTCAAACCAGTCAAACAGTACAAATTCAAGGTTCATCAAACACATCTCTACCACCATATGGAATGGTTCAACTTGGGCCACCTCCATTATATGAACCAGTGTTTGTACCTATGAAACCAGGACATGGGAGTGTTCCACCAACTCCAAGAGGAAGTGCGCCTTTCAATTTGAATCAACCACACTTGCAACATGACATTCAAAATCAAACACTATATGAAGAACAAACCCTCTCACAAGGATTTGGTTCAGATCAAGGCTTTCACCAAGAAATGAATCCAAATGTCCAACTAGATTCTTCATCCGATTCTGATACTTCTGACGATGTTGACATGTTCCTTCAAGATCCGAAGATAACAAAAAAGATGGATAAGTTCTTGAACAAAGTCTTTAAGATGTTGAACCACAAAAGTATCTTAACATGATGAGTAATGTGACATCTTCAAGTGTCCAAATCAATGTGCAAGAACAACAAGGTGGTGAGTTGTTAAGTTTTTCCCTGCATCCAAATGAAGAAAATGCACAACAAGCAACTCAACCTACATTGATGAGTAAACGTGCTTCAAAGGCATTGACAGTGACTATTCCTCAAAAGTCACCATTTGAAATGATAAATAATCCACTATTCAACACAACACCTGTAACACAAGATCAAATGAAGAACACGCAAGTATTCATAGCTGTCCCTCAACAAGAAGTGGTTCCTTACATGCATAAAGTGGGATCAAAATCTAAGATGCAGGAAAGCTTCACAACTGGAATGCCTAATGTCACCAATGTCCAAAATAATTCCATGATGCAACAAAGTTCTTATGTCCCGTTAAGTTCAATATCTTTGCCGAATACTATTGCGACAAATCCTTCAATAATGGTGACACAAAGAGCTATAGATAGTGGTTTGCACCAACAACAATTGTTGCAACAATTGAGTAATATACAAAAGGTACAATCGAATGTGCAAACAAGTAATGTGCAACAACAACAATTTCACATTCGATAACAAATTGCAGCGCCTTCGGTACCATTACAAGTTAATGCAAACTTGCAACCATCACAATGGATTGGACAAACAACACAGCAAGTTAATGCAAGTGCTATACCCCATCCTAAGGAGAAGCAATGAAAAGCACCTAAACAAAGTTTTTTACAAATGATGGGATATACACCACGACGACAATTGGCACAAAGTCAACAAATTTTGATCTGTCAGCCTCAACACCAACATGTGCCACAATATGTGCCAAGGCAAACAAGCTATCCTACTTTACAACCGCAATTGGCGCCTGTGCAATATCAACAACCTACTCAATTGCAATATCAACCTAGGCTCCAAGAAGCACAACAACAAGGTCAATATCAAGGCATAGCACAACCGCAGCAACAAGCGATGTATCAAGAAATTTATATGCCGGAAACACCAAAAACGACCATTTTAGAGTATCAACAACCGATCGGAAATGCGATGTATCGACAAAGGATACCAACTAGGATTAATGATGGACCTCTAAATTCTAATACAATTGCGCAACAACTTGAGAAGTTGCAATGAAAAGTTGACGCATTAGAAACTAAAGGAACAAAGAAGTTTTATACAGATCAAGATTTATGTCCTAATCCATTTGACAAGAGTGTACACATGCCTCCATTCCCTAAGCATTTTGAGGCACCTAATTTTGAGAAATATAAATGGAATGGAAATCCAAAAGATCACATTTGAGCATTTTTCGCGGCATGTACTGAGGTAAGCTATGAAGAGACGTATTTAATGCGCTTATTTGCACGAAGTCTCACGGGACAAGCCATGGATTGGTATTCACATCTGCCAGGAAATATAAAGACTTGGTCTGAATTGGCTCAAAAGTTTTTATCTCATTTTGCTTTCAACATCGACAGTGATGTGACCATGTCAGATTTATGCAACACCAAGCAAAAGCAAGGTGAATCATTAGTGAATTTCTTGCAGCGATGGCGAAGCTTGTATAGTCATTCTTCTCTTGATATACCCGAAGAACAACAAGTGAATCTGTTTATCCAGAATTTGGTCCCAGAAATGATGTATGAGCTAAAATTGAAAAGTCCCATTACTATAGAGAAAATCATTAAGAAGGGAATGAGCATTGAAACGGCTCTGGTAGCTAAAGGAATTATCAGGCTCAATAAAGACAATGACAATACCAATTATTCAGGAGATAGAAACAGATTTTGGTATAAGAACAAGAATGTCACTAATGATGGAGTTGTTGATGCAAGAGCGGTGAATGCAAATCAACCCCCATTCACGATCAAGAAATTGAGTGTTCCTAATATGTCAACCATGGAACAAAATCAAGCACCAATGAGTAATGTTACTCAACAACCGCAATATCAACAACATGCTCAACAACAGCATCCTCAACAATATAACCAACAACAAGGCCAACAACAAAACCAGCAGCGCAAACCCTTCTGATCGCGGGATGGGCCTCCTCAACAATTTACGCCATTGGGAGAGCCTATTGAATCAGTAATGAGACAATTGATACAAGCAAAATTTATTAAGCTACCAGATATCAAGGCAGAACCAACGGTAAAACCGCATTGGTGGAATGATAATGCATACTGTGAGTATCATCGGTCCAAAGGACATAAAACTGCATCCTGTTTCCAATTGAAACACATGATTCAAGATTTATTAGAGCAAGGAGTAATTGAGGTAGATCCACCCCATCCGACCTCTAACACTGATCATACTATTTTCAAAACTCCTTTGCTTGATCATGACAAGGGTAAAGCGTCTTCTTCCAACTCTGCCCAAACGGCCAATTATGCAAGTTCTGGTTATAATAATGTCATTAATTGTTTTCGCGCATCAACTGAGTATGTTTCTACCCTGAGAATAAAGGGACAAGATCCTTCTTGTGCAGTCACCACTCGTCGATCCAAGATAGTCCTGAAAGGAGCTCCTGCAGCTCCTCCCAAGCCAACTCCTGCAAGTCAGTATAATCTTTTGGATCACCTAGGAAAGACACCTGCACAAATATCAATCCTTGAGTTATTGAAAATGTCTCCCATGCATCGTGCAGTCCTGGATAAAGCTTTAATTGAGTCCACTATTCCGACAGATATTGATGTTGACCAGTTTCAAGCCCGGATTGGACATTTAGTCGTTTCCCAAAATGTCGCATTTTCTAACAATGATATCTCACCCGACAAGCTCCCTCACAATGATCCTTTACACCTTGAAGTCTTTGTTCATAACTGCAAAATCCAACGAGTCTTGATAGATGGCCGAGCAGGTCTTAATATTTGTACTTTGAGAGTGGTTATTGGCCTTGGATATATAGAAAATGACATTGATGCTTCTAAAAGAATAACAATCAAATCATATGATGATGCTGAGCGCCCATCCAAAGGGATAATTACATTGCCTATCAGAGTTGGTCCAGTGACAGAAAACACTTTCCTGCAAGTCCTTGACCTTGATCTCCCTTATAATATGATCCTTGGCCATCCATGGATTCATGCAATGAAAGCAGTTCCATCCACCTATCATCAATGTTTGAAATATCCTTACAATGGAACTGAGATAACAATTCCTGGAGATCCTAATCCATTTCAATTTTGTGCTACTCTAAAGGATACCCCTCAGCAGCAAGTCCCAGTCAACAGAGAGGCCAAATCACATAGCTATGTGGATCCTAATCAATTGTTAGATGCTGTCAAAGGAAAATTGAAGATACAAGACCAAGGATGTGGAGAATATTCAATGGATCAGACATTCCTCATCGGGAATTTGCCAATATCTCCAAAATCATATGGAAAACCGCATTTATTGCAAAAGGAACGTAAGGTCATTATTCAATATCAACCTCCTACTACATTTACAAGATGGGGTGAACTTGACAAAGAAACTGTAGATGATGATGTCATAGATTGGCTTTATAAAGATCCAACTGAGACCCCACCTGTCAGGTTGCCAGTGGAACGATATGGCAAAGGATTTACTATGCTGCAAAAGAAAGGATATGATGGTTGCAGTGGCTTAGGCCTGAACAACAATGGAAGGCTAGAACCTACCATACCCAAGAGATGACCTCCAACTTTAGGGTTAGGTTTTGTACCGTTGCGAATTGGATCCACATCTACCAAAATGCCCACGTGTAGAAAAGGGTGTGATTCTGATGATGAAATAACACCTGAGGATCCCCGACCCGAAACTGATTCTAATGAATGGGAGTGGAGTTCTTTTTCTTCTAGTTCCTATGCCCTCGATAATATTTTCATTGACCCTGATAACTTGCCTATGGAAGACAAACATGAAATAACTCCTCTTCCTAAAACCTGTCCTCACGCTTGGATAGAGACATTTTGGGATCCAAGCTCTGAATCCGATACAAGCAGTTCGGATAGTGGCACTACAGATGTTCATATCTTTACCATATCAGCCCTCTCTCTCCTTACAACTGATGATGACATGCCTCTCATCTATCCCCAGCTTATCCAACATGACCAACAAGAACCGCTCACATTGGACTGTTTTCAAAATGACGAAGCAATTGCAGAATTCCTTGGACTACGGGAAGGCATACCACAAGGTGATCACAAGGTAGGATTTGCTATTGACCTGGATTCCACGGCATATTTTGGGGAGTCAACTCCCTCTTCCAGTCATCAAAATGAAAAAAGAAAAGAAATAGTAAAAAATCAAAAGAATAGATCTTTGGGTGAAAACCGTAAGGCACTCTCTGATCATACAAAAGTAAAAAGAAAAGACGTACCTGTGGGTGAAAACCTCTCCGAGGCGCCCAAAGGTGGAAGAGTGGACATACCCCTATCAAGTCAGGACAAATCAACATTACTTGTGGAAATGACCGAGGAAATCAATTTGGGTACACCTGACAACCCTAAGGTCATTCATTTTGCTGCTTCCCTCTCGCAACAGGAAAAAATAGATTTTGTCAATTTCTTTCTTGAGAAGAAGATCAGCTTTGCATGGTCCTATGCAGATATGCCTGGCCTTGATCCAAAATTGGTTCTTCATCATTTGCCACTAAAAGCGGATGCCAAGCCTATCAAACAGAAACTTAGAAAGATGCATCCTCAGGTGGCTCTTTTGGTCAAAGTGGAATTAAAAAAATTGCTAGATGTGGGCTTCATCAGACCCATTGATTATGCAGACTGGATTTCAAATTTAGTGCCAATTAACTCAAAGTAACTGGGGGCATCAGAATCTACACAGATTTTAGGGATCTCAATAAAGCATGCCCTAAAGATGATTTTCCATTGCCAAACATAGACATCATAGTGGACATGATGGCTGGATATGAGATGCTTTCATTAATGGATGGTTTCTCCGGCTATAACCAAATTCACATTGCTCCTGAAGATCAGCATAAGACAACATTCACCTGTGCTTGGGGTACCTACTATTGGAATGTGATTCCCATCGGTCTTAAAAATGCAGGTGCAACATATCAAAGAGCAATGACGACAATTTTTCATGATTTCATGCACACTCTGATGGAGGACTATGTTGATGACTTGTTATGCAAATTTGTCACTAGAGATAGTCATCTGGCCATCCTGGGCCCAATCTTTGACCGAATGGAGACCTACAAACATAGGCTCAATCCAAAGAAGTGTCTCTTTGGTGTCACAGCTGGCAAATTACTAGGATACATTGTTTCTCACCGAGGCATTGAGGTCGACCCTGCCAAAGTCAAAGCAATAATGGATATGCCTCCGCCTTCAAATCTCCGACAATTAAGAAGTCTACAAGGAAAGCTCTAGTCAATCCGCCACTTCATAGCTCAGTTGGCCGACAAATGTCATCCATTCCAGCATCTATTGCATAAAGGTGTCGCTTTCAAATGGACTGAGCAATGTCAATCAGCCTTTCAAGCTCTTAAAGAATATTTGTTGTTGCCACCTATTCTAATGCCTCCAATAGAGGGAAAGCCATTTTTATTGTATATTTCTACAACTGAAATGGCATTAGGAGTTCTCTTGGCCCAACAAGATGAGAACGGCAAAGAGCGAGCTATTTACTATATCAATCAGACACTGGTAGGCTATGAGCTAAATTATTCAACTATTGAAAGGGCATGCTTAGCAGTGGTATTTGCAACGCAGAAACTCTGACATTATATGCTGAGCCACCAAACATTGTTGGTTGCAAAAATTGACCCCTTAAAATATTTGCTTAGCCGAGCAGCTTTGACGGGTCGCCTAGCAAAATGGGTCATGATTCTTAGTGAATTTGACATTGAGTATATGGAGCGAAAGGCGATAAAAGGACAAGTCATAGAAGATCAACTTGCAGAGGCTCCTATTTCTGATGATTATCCCATGTTGACCGATTTTCCAGATGAATCAGTCTTTGCTTTCACATCATCTAATGAATGGAAGTTATACTTTGATGGGTCCCATACCAAGTTCGGGTCCGGAGCAGGCATCTTGTTTGTCACCCCTCAAGGTGATGCTATTCCAAAGTCTTACAGAATAACTTTCCCCTGCACCAATAACATTGCAGAGTATGAAGCACTGGTTATAGGACTCCGAGTAGTAGTCCATTGGAATGTCAAGCATTTGCAAGTCTATGGAGATTCTCAATTAGTCATCCGACAAGTGAAAGATGACTACGAAACAAAATATGAAAAGCTTATTCCCTATAAGCATATGGTAGATTTCTTCAAGACCAAGTTCACGGCTATCCATTTCAATCAAGTTCCAAGAATGCAAAATAAGTCGGCAGATGCGATGGCTACGATTGCTTCCATGTTGAATATGCCAAGCAATATGGACAAATGTGAATTTTTAGTTGAAAAATTGCTGGTTCCTTCTTTTGACATTCCGATAGCGGATGTGATGTGTGTTCTTGTTGGTCCCAACTCCCCATGGTACAATGATGTCTATCAATATTTAAAATCCCAAACCTTACCACCCAACCTTTCTACTAACCAACACCGAGCCTTTATCCGACAGATAGCCAAAAATGTCATCATCGCCGACACCCTTTACCGCCGTTCCTTTGACCATACCCTCCTCAGGTGTTTGGATTCTGACAAAGCACAAACGGCTTTACACGAGGTTCACGATGGTATATGTGGGGGCCATTTCAATGGTCTAAGCTTAGCTAAAAAGTTGATTCATGCTGGGTATTATTGGCCCACTCTGGAAAAAGACGTTCATGATTTTGTTAAGAAGTGCTACAAATGCCAGATTCATGGAAACTACATTCATGCACCAGCCCAAGAGCTTCATTCTATCATATCTCCGTGGCCTTTTTCTCAATGGGGATTGGATCTTATTGGCAAGATTCACCCGACCTCTGCAAATGGACACAAGTTCATCATTACAGCCACAGAGTATTTTACAAAATGGATCGAGGCTATCCCTATGACCTATATCACGGGTGTCCAAATTTCAAAATTCTTGCTGAATTATATCATATGCCGGTATGGGGTTCCCCTTGCCATAGTCACAGATAATGGTCGTCCCTTCAAGAATAAAGATGTTAAAGAGCTTTGTGCAAAGTTTCATATCCAACACCATTTCTCCAGTCCATACTATCCACAGGGGAATGGTCAAGCTGAAGCATCAAATAAAACCATTATCAAGATCCTAAAAAAGGTTGTCAATGATGCTGGTCGAGATTGGCATGTACAGTTGAATCCAGCACTATGGGCTTATCACACTTCTATCTGCACACCTACTGGCGCAACACCTTATTCCTTGGTCTATGGTGCGGAAGCTATTTTACCCTTGGAAGTGGAGATTCCTTCCTTGCATGTTTCCTTGCAACACTTGATTGATGACGAGACACACAGAGTCTCTCGGCTGCATCAGCTTGAGATGTTAGATGAGAAACGTCAGACAGCTCTGACACATTTGCAAGCATATCAAAACCGTCTCCGTCGCTCTTATAATAAGAAGGTCAAAGGGTGACACTTCGAAGTGGGAGACCTGGTTTTAAAGGCAAACCCTAAAAATGCACAGTCTACTGACATCATCAAAGGTAAATTTGAACCTAATTGAGTTGGTCCTTTCATAGTAACTACAACATATGGCTCGGGGGCATATCAGCTTGCTACCCCGGAAGGTGAACCTCTGTCTGATCCTATAAACAACATGCATCTTCGCAAGTACTGGGCATAATTTTCTATCAGTACTTCTTCAAATATGATCCTGAAAAAATACAAAAAAAAATCAAAAAGAGAAAAAATACAAAAAAATCAAAAAAATGAAAAATACAAAAATATGAAAAAAAAAGAAAAAAAGAAAAAAAGAAGAAGAGCAAAAAGAGCAAAGAAAAATGATTCGCCCTCTAGTGAAAACTTGGCAAACAGGCGCTTTGGGGCAAGTACCTTGGTGAAAACCTGGCAAACAGGCGCCATGTGTAAAATGAGATTGTTGCTCCGTCATCTATCATGACCTCTAAGTTATGCTTTTTCTTGGCCGGTTTCTCATGTCTATCTTTGTCTTGACCCAATGTCCTATTCTAGGCTCGTTATTGGTCAACATCATTGTCTTACATACCCCGGTTCTTTGTCCATATGTTTTGGTCCCGGTCTATGTATGTCTTTTAGATGCACATTGGGTGTGTTCCCTTGTCATGATCGATCACTGGAACTTTTGCATTTAAAAAGTCCTGAAAAAAGTATCTAAAAATTGAAAAAATGAAAATCCCTAAAAATCGAATAAAGTCCTGAAAAAATCTTCAAGCAAAAAAATTGAAAAATGTCCTGAAATAATCCAAAAAAATCGAAAAAAGTCCTGAAAAAAGTATCTAAAAATTGAAAAAATGAAAATCCCTAAAAATCATAAAAAGTCATGAAAAAATGAACCCAAAAACATTTCAAAAACATTAAAATCCAAAAACAAGCATTTTGCAATAAATCATCCCTTTGTGAATAAGACAGATCCCTGAGCATCCATCCAACAACTCGCAATTCAACACTACACTTTAATGAAATCATGCATTAATAGATGAACTTTTTACTCAAAACCAAACATTCAAACTGATCCGAATTGTCATATCAATCAACCTCCAAATCAATTCATCCTTGGCACATTATCATGGGTCTTATACAGGGTGTGGTATACTCGAAACCAGACTGTGTCCTGTCTTAGACGGGGTACCGCATTCCCTGAAACTAGACAACACGATCGTCCTATTAGTACTTTCAACTTTTGACAATGAAGATCAAGATGTTTGTTTGATTTGTTGGAATTTGTGCATCTTATCTTTTTATTGATTTATCTTTGGCTTCGATCATGTTCCTATGTTGCTCGATGATGTCACTGAGTGATTTAGAGTGACCGGGATGGTTCATGTTCCTTTCATTTTTGTTGCGATTGCTGTTTGTCTGCAATGTGTCTATCTTTTGCAAAAAGGGTTGCATTTCAGCTCTGGCCTTCAATGCCATGATGCTACGCATCCATTTTTCTATATAAAAATAAAGGTTCTCACCTACAAAGTGCATTACTGAAAGCAAGTTTTCTTCATCTTTAACTGTCTTCTGTCTCATTTTCTTTTTACTAACATTTCTTCCGTCAGTTCAGATAGTCAGTTCGGTTTAGTGCTCCAATTTCCCCGCACACATATGCTGCATCCTGCATCCATTTTGTTAGTACATTTGCATCACATCGAGCATCACATCAAGCATCTTATCCATTTCATATTATAAATGCATCAAAAACACATAAGCAAAAAAAAAAAATACATCCATACATATTCCACAATGGTACATAAACAGTGCATAAGTCATCCATACAGGGAAAATCACATAAGTCATTTGCATCTCATCATATCGATGCATATCATATCATATGTCATAATAATATCGAAGTACAAAATCAGACTGTCTGTCCTAAGTATGGCCCGTAGGCTGACTACAAAATGTCAAACTACATCATGTCCACTGTCTGCCTAAGGAGCACGTGCCTCTGTCACTGGGTGCTCCCTCTGTCCTCCTCATCCTTGCAATATCTTGCGGATGATGTCCCTCCTGGTCTTGGTTATGGCAGTCTCATAGGTCCACTCACCCCCATGCTGCTCAATGACCTCCGAGAGCGTGCCCTGCTCTCTGTCCTCGATCGTGCCTGATATGAAGGTGCTCTCTGCTCTGGTGGAACTGCACTCTCATATAGTGACCTCCAATGGTGTATCTCCTCTCCGATCTCTACCAGCATTTGTCCTAGCTCCCATACACTGGCATCTCAAATCGACCCAATATACTCAGTGACTCTCTATTCCTCTCGCTGTGCCTGAGAAATCGCTGCATCTCAAGCCACTGTGAGTCTAGCTATCTCCGCTCTGAACTGATCATGCTCTCTCTCTAAAGTCTCAATGTGATCCTGCTGACTCACTATGGTAGCCCTGCACATCTCCATCTCCTCTGTCCTAGCTGCCTCTGGCTCTATGGATATATCCTGCAATGCCTCATGCTCACCTGAATCTGACTCATCCTCATCATCCCCACCATCCTTGTCTCTGTCCTCGTCATCCCCATCTCCATCATCCTCATCCTCATCCTCGTCCTCCTCATCCTCATCATCTCCCTCCTCCTCTCCTGTGAGTGGGAAGTCCTCTTGTCACCTCGGTACTGGAATATCCGGATCTATCAATGGCATTGGCCGTCGTTGTGCAAACCATCTATCATACTCATCTGTCGTCTCGGCGTCTGCCACATCTGATCTCCAATCCCACTATCTTTGCTGTAGCTGTGAGAAGTCTGCATATGCTGTGTGTGGCTGAATCATACTCCCCCACTGACTCGTCTCTCTGTGAGATCGGGCAAAGTGTGCAGTCCTCCTGGGTACATCCTGCCTCTCTCCAAACTGTCATCTGACTCTCTCTGGCAGGTACAACTCAATCACTCTCTGGCGATTCACTGGTCGCCCAATCAGGTAACTCTCCTATCTACAATATGGTAACTCCTCACTGTCATCTGACCATCCCAGGAGATCATGATATGGCCTCCATATGAACTCTCTCAGTCGATCTAGCTCATGTCGCCAATATAATATGTATCCAAAAGGACCCTGTCTCAGTGCTCCCCCATAGCAGTACACATATGGTCAGTGTGGTACTACCCGTCTATCTGTAATTGGTTGACATATAGCTATGTGCTCAAATGCCCATACTTGTAGCAATGTGACTCCACAACTCAAAGTCTGAACTCCCTGATATGCTATTTGATGCAGCTGAAAATAAAGCATAGCCAGTACACATGGTCCCCATGCGTACACTGTCCCCTCTATCGCCATCCGCTCTAGCACTCTTCCCCATCCGATAGGGAATCCATGTCCTCGTCTATCTCCTGCTAGTAGACATGCTATCACCATGGCTATCACCACATATCGTCGATCATACTCTGATGCCATAGTCTCCCAGCCAATCTCCCTCTCGACAATATCCAGATCATCTGCATCGCACTCAAACAATTTGCATAATGCATCTCTCCCTGTCACTGGGTCATACTCTATCATCTCTCCATGAATCAGAATGCGGAGGATACGCCATACATCCTCCAGTGTCACCGTCGCCTCTCCAGTCGCCAGATGGAAGGAGGAAGTCTCTGAATGCCATCGCTGTGCCAATGCGGTAAGCAATCCTGTGTTTGCCCTAATCTCGGGCATGAATGTGACATAGTATATCCCAAGTCCTGCTAAGGTATCTCTCTCTGTGCTCCTGAGTCTATGTCGTAGCATGAAGCAATCTGGTCAGTTTTCCCGTGTGATCAACGGATACTGTCGACTCTGCATCACAATTGGGGCAAATTTTGTCAGTTTTAGGGTTTGCTCCTACGGGTTGCATTTCCTCATTTTCATGTCTAATCAGGGTGTTTTTCATCTAATCTAACCTATCCTACCCTTGTCCCCTTTTTTCGGATCATTTGCATGTCATTTTGACCAAAATTAGGATTTGCATTGCAAAATTGCGCCTGTGTAAGGTAACCTGCACCTGTGTCAGGTAACCTGCGCCTGTGTCCCCCTACACAAGTGCATAAGACCTCACACAAGCACAGGATTCACCCTACACAAGCGCAGAAGTCAGTTTATGCATTTTCTGTGGGCCCCGCAATGTCCCGCAAGCAATTAAAATTCATCAAATTGAAAACATGGGTATTTGAAATCCATACCGCTACTCCTACATCATCCGGTCATCTGAATGTGCGTACACATTCCCCAAGGTGATCCGCCATTGGAATGTTCGCCATCTCTCTGCAAGTGTTCTTGTCCAGAGCAACAAATTCTCCTCCTTGGATAGTGCAAATGAGCAATTTTCCCTCTCTTGGTCTCATTTATAGATTTTTGTCAATGCATAGATGGACGTGCACCCTCTCCATCTTATGTTGGTTGCGGTCTTTTGCATCTTCAAGTGCTTGTCCTTCATGCATCTGATCTCCGATTGTCAGTCCGTTCGATCCTCTCATTTTTATCGATCAATTGGCCTCTTTTCTAGACATTTCCGGCCAATTCCTCGAGGGGGCATGCATATGTCATTGTCATTGTCTGGGGCATTTTCATTAAGTTCTTTGAAACAACGCTTAAAATCACATTGTCTCAAAGAGGGGCAAAATGTAGACACCTAAAAATGGTCAACGCTTGCGGAGTCATACTTTAACATTTGTGCATTGCCTCATTTTAGGTTTTTGCGTCGCATTAACATTTCTCCTATGATTCGTACTTGGTTTTTATCATTTGCGAACATCGAGTCTTTCTTCTACATTCTTCATTTATCTCGCTCTCAAATTTGGTCTTGTCGACAATACTATCCAATCATGATTTTGATCAATTTTATCCTATTGCATCAATGTGCGTGCTTATTTGTCATCATTTTGGACATCGTCAATCCTAATTAGGGTTTTGTCCTATCAATCTTGCGATCGATTTGTCATCGATCATTGTCCTCTTATCAATCTTGTCATCTGGCGATCGATTTATCATCAATCCTTATCATTTTCAATCTTGTCATCTGGTGATCGATTTGTCATCGGTCGTTGTCATGTTCGATTTTGTCATTTTGCGATCGATTTGTCATCAATTGTGGTCATTTTTCAATATTGTCATTTTGCAATCTATTTTGTCGCCAATTCTTGTCCTCTTGTCGATTTTGTCATTTTGCGATCAATTTGTCATCGATCGTCGTCCTTCTCAATCGTGTCAATTTGGATCAATTTGTCATTGTTCCTCGTCAATTGGCGCATTTATCAGTCAAATCATTTATCACATTGGTCATTTATCAATCCAAAATCAAATCATGATCAAATCAATTATCTTTCATCAAGACCTAATTCATCTTCTAGGGTTTTATGATTTAATCATTTAACCTTGTGTGTCATTTTCTTCCTTTAGGATTAATAAATTATTTATTTATCCTAAGTCTTCTCATCACAATTAAATGTTAATTTAATTGGCTAATTATTCCTCTTTGTGAATTAATTAATAAATGATAAATTATTAATTAATTTACCTAATTCCTAATTCCTAAATTCTTAATTCTCTAATTTCCTAATTTTCTAATTCCTAATTTCAATTTCCTCCTATTTCTCTCCTAAATTCATGGAAATGACATGTCAATTTGTCATAAATTTGTTATAATTGACAATCAATCAATTTTGACATAGAAGTTGTCATAATTTGTCATAAATTATCAATCAACAAATTTTGCATAGAAAGTGCATAATTTGTCATAATTTGTCATAATTGACATAATTGATTTGCAATTTCCATTTGAATTGAATCATGCTAATCTTGTCATCTCTCCAATTCTTCTATAAATTGGACGATCTTCATCAATCAAAGCTAATTGGTAATCAGACTATCGAATTTACGCTTCTAGTACTCTTGATCAAAAATCTCGTCTACTTGCTTTCAATTTTGTGTGTGCACTTGTAGGTGAGATCCACAACCAAACCATTTGAAGAGGAAAGAAGAACAATGGAGCCGCATGAAGGAGCATTCAAATTGTACCTATGGTTTGCTTAATTTCTAGTCTTGAATGCTTTTATTTCATGTCTCTATTGAGTGTTGTTTAGGATAGATCATTGCAATGAATGCATTTGTGATTGAGCTATTACGTTTATCTTATCTTGTGATGATTTCCTATTTCCTAACCTACAGTAATATGGATTTAGATCCATAAACAAGAGAATATGGGGTGGCACCTGTGGGTGTGCAAATACTGGTACGATACACCCATAGAGCGGGATTCAGTTGAACATGCCAATTTTTGCTAGCATCATTGACTGTCTTTTTCAGGTTTTCGAAATTGTTTTATTGGATGCTTCTGCTTGACCATTCCCTTGAGGATAATATGGTGTGGTGTGGAGAATCTATATTGAATTTGGAATTTCTCACAGAGTTCTTGTACATCTTGATTCTTAAAAGGTCGCCCATTATCATTAATGATAGTAATGTGAATTCCATAGTGACATATAATATAATTCAATATGAAAGCATCAATATGTTACCCTATGATATTTATGAGAGGTACTGCCTCAATCCATTTTGTGAAATAATCAATAGATGTGAGGATAAATTTATGACCATTAGATGAAGGTGGATGAATATTTTGTATTAGATCAAGACCCCATTGACAAAAAGGCCAAGAAGTTGTGAGAGTGTGAAGCTCTTAATATGGTGCATGTATGAGATTGCCATGAATCTAACATTGCTTGCATTTCTTAGCGAATTGAAAAGAATTATTTTCCATAGTTGGCCAATAATAGCCCAATCATATGAGTTTCTTTGTCAAAATAAGACCACTTGAATGAGTGCCACAAATATTGTTATGAACTTCTTTTAAAGCCTTCCCAAATTCTTCCTTCTCAAGGCACCTACAAAGAGTACCATACAAACTACATCTATATAGTGTATCTATGATAATGGTGTAGCGAGCTGATTGTCGAATGAAGTTTCATTTTTGGTTCCTTGACAAATTGGGAGGAGATTCTTCCTTCTCAAGGCACCTGAGGAGAGTACCATCCAAACCATGTCTATATAGTGTATCTATGATAATGGTGTAGCGAGTTGATTGTCGAATGAAGTTTCATTTTTGGTTCCTTGACAAATTGGGAGGAAGGGTGTTATTTTTCAAGTATGTATACATCTAGCTATAGCGGGAGGAATCAGGTCTGACTAAGTGATATATGATTTGGGTATTAGGACAGTCATAGGCAGGGTAAAATAATTCTTCTTCTAGGAATTTGTAATGATCTTGATTTTTTTGTGTCTGGAGAAAAGAAAATTGTAGCCATGGCATCTGCTGCCTTAATGTCATTTCTTGGGATTTGTTGAAAAGAAAATTTCCACAAAGTACTTTTTGAAGTCATCAACCATCTTGTTATAAGGCATTAGTTTATCATCTTTTTTTTTTGTAATCATCATTGACTTGATTGATTACCTACTGAGAATCTCCATAAACATGTGATGCAGGAGCATCCCCAATCTATGAGTAATCTTGCATCGACCAAAAATATTTCCTTTCAATTTAGTTCTTGTTCAGTTCAGTGTTCAGTTTTATGTGTTCCTACCGGTAGGTGCCGGCCATTGCTTGCTTTTCATTGCAGATCCTATTTTTTGTTTGCAGGCTGGTTCATGTGCTTATTTCCTGATTTTCAGTCCATTTGGATTCTTTTCCAGCTAGTTATCACTCTCAGTCGACTGTTTATGGGTTCTGGGACAATTCTTGTGCTTACCAAATGGTTTTCCTTCATTTTCAGAGTGTTTTCTTGGCATGTGGATCTATTTGGGGTCTTGTCCAATGTTCTTTGGCGCGTGGCCAACTTTCCTGCCGATCCACACTTCTTGGTTGTTATTTTTTGGAAGAATTTCTTTCATTCTTAGGGCCAACCTAGTTACATATTTCATTTTCCTGCATTGGTAAGTGCAATCTTTTGTGGCTGATACAAGTATGTTCTGGAGGGTATATATTGGGTATCATGTAATCATTTGTAGAACAAAAGAAGTAGAAATCAGAATAAGGATTTAGATTCATGATTAGTGATCCAGTTGACTCTGAGAGTTCCAGATGGATTGTATCTGGCTTGTAGCCTGCATTTAACTGGTTGACTACCAGATGTTCTATGATGGTTGCATGATGATAACCGATTGGTTGTTGAAGGTTCTAAGATAATAATATGATTTGTTTCTATAATCTTGCTATGTTTTCTTGTTGCTTTCATTGTGTTACTCTTTCTTCATAAGCCGATCAGTTCTCTTTTGAGGATTTACTTGTTATGGCTGCATCAATTGGTATCAGAGCTGTTTATGAACCGATTGGTGGAAGAGTTGTTTACAAACCTTGAGGAATTTATTTGGGTGGATAGATTGCCGGTCAGAGGCAGGCTATGCGTGTGTTTAATTGATCACCGAGTGAGAGGCAATTGAAACTGGTAGTCAGATCGCCGAGTTGAGGCAATTTATTGGAGTAGAAGAGGAGATGCTACCTAGAAAGACGAACCCCTAGAGGGTAGATAAGATGATGGAGGATTTGAAGAATGAGGTGAGGAACAAGATCCAAAATGCATTGGCTGGTTTACAGAGGAACCCAGAGTTTGAGGATGAAGTCGGTGAAGAGATTGAAGTGGAAGAGGCTGAAGGATCAAAAGACAAAAGAGAGGAAAGATTCTTGAGAGCAGTGGCACAAACAAGTAAAGTTCATAAAGTATAAGTTTCAAAATTTTTCAGAACGCTAAACCCAGAGGACATGATTGATTGGATTAGACAGTTGGAGGATTAATTTGAGTTTGAGGATGTTAAAGACCCATAGAGAGTCCGGTTGGCACAGACTAAGTAGAAAGGGCATGTTGCCTTATGGTGGAAAGAATTGTAGAAAAATGGAGTGAAGAATGATGAAATGAAGATAACCCAATGGAGACAGATGGCTACAAGATTGAAGGCCAAGTTCATATGAGGAGTATGAGTTGGAATTTTTCAAGAAGTTGCATAACCTGAAATAGAGAAACATGACTTTGAAAGAGTATACTGAGGAATTCTACAAAGTGATGATTAGATCTGCACATAGAGAGATGGATAGAGAAAAGGTGGCAAGGTACATTAATGGACTTGCATTTAACATTCAGGATGAGATGAGTATGTTGAGGGTTTCCATAGTTGAAGAAGCTTACCAGTATGCTTTGAAGGTTAAGGAGAAGGTGAGAAGAAGGCAATCGAATAACCCTAGAGGGAAGGAGATATTCAAGGGGCAGATGAGTATAAAGAAGTCGAATATGGAAGAAGAATAAAAACCTAAGTGGAGTACAAAATCAAAACAAAAAACACAAAGAAAAGGTAGTGGCAGTACCAATAGAGAATTTTCCAGCAAATGTTTCAAGTGTGGAGAAACCGAACATAGATATTATATTGTAAGCAGGGAATGGTAAGAAGTTGTGTGATAAATGAGGAACTGGAATGTGAAGCTACTAGAACTAACTGTGCACTAGAGCAAGGAGAATCCCTTATGTTCAGAAGAGTCATGATGGAGAAGAGTAGTGAAGATACCTGATCTACTCAGAGAAAGAGTATTTTATGGACTATGTGCAAATTAGGTGGTAAGTGTTGCAAGGTTATTGTGGATAGTTTAAGTAATGATAATTTGGTAACTGAGGAGATGGTAGTGAAGCTTGGATTGAAGAGGCTTGTACATCCTTGTCCTTACAAGGTAAGTTGGTTACAAGATCATCAAAAGTTAGAAGTAAAGGAGTAGTGTTTGGTGAATTTTTATATTGGGCCTTTTAGGGATGAGGTCTTGTGTGATGTTGTATATATGAGTGCTTGTCATGTCTTGTTGGGAATACCTTGACAGTTTGATAGAGAATCTATTTATGACTATAGAAGAAACCTAATAACCATTGAGAAGGATGGGCAAAAGTTCACATTGACTTCTTTAAAGGAGAAAGAGAGGGAGGTGAAGAATCTAAATCTTGAGAAAAGTTGCAGTACTGAGAAACCAGTTGCAGAGGTTATACCGAAAGATTTCATGAGTCTATAGAAGGATCTGATAGGTAAGCCTGATAGACAGATAGAACTGGATGACAAAATGATTATGGTGACAAACAGGATGAAGTCTTGTGATAGAAACACATCAGAGTTGCAGAAGAAAGAGAGTCGTAAGAAGAGACAATGTGCAAATCTGAAGCAAAGGAAGAGAAACAAAGGGATTCAAGGGTTAGAGAATTTGGTTGAGGTCCTAGAGGTGCTAAAGAAGAGGTTTGCAGATAAGGAAGATGTTTGGATTAGAAATGAGTATGGAGTCTTTATCCCGAATCCTTTTCAATGTTCATGATTTTCCTCTCATGGAACATCTCTTTCTACCTAGGGTGTTTGATGCAGGAGCAACCCCGGTCTATGAGCAATCTTGCATCGACCAAAAATATTTCCTTTAAGTTTACTTCTTGTTTAGTTTGGTGTGTAATTTTTTGTGTTCCTACTGGTAGGTACCCGTCATTGCTTGCTTTTCATTGCAGATCCTATTTTTGGTTTCCAGGCTGGTTCATGTGCTTAATTCCATATTTTCAGTCCATTTGGATTCTTTTCCAGCTAATTATCGCTCCCAGTTGACTGTTCATGGGTTTCGGGACAGTTCTTGTGCTTACCGGTTGGTTTTCCTTCATTTCCAGAGCAGTTTCTTGGTGTGTGGATCTATTTGGGGTCTTTTCCGATGTTATTTAGCATGTGGCCAATCTTCTTACTTATCCACACTTCTTGGTTGCTATTTTCTGGAAGAATTTATTTGATTCTTAGGGCGACCTAGTTACATGTTTCATTTTATTGCATTGGTAAATGCAATCTTTTGTGGCCGACCCAGACATGTTCTGGAGGGTATATATTGGGTATTATGTAATAATTTGTAGGACATAAGAAGTAGAAATCAGAATAAGGATATAGATTCATGATTAGTGATCCAGTTGACTCTGAGAGTTCCAAATGGATTGTATCTAGCTTGTAGCCTGCATGTAACCGGTTGACTACCAGATGTTCTATGATGGCTGTATGATGATAACCGGTTGGTTTCTAGAGGTTGTAAGACAATAATATTATTTGTTTATGTAATCTTGCTATGTTTTCTTGTTTCTTTCATTGTGTTACTCTCGCTGCATAAGTTAGTCAGTTCTCATTTGAGGGTTTACCAGTTATTGATGCATAAACATGTAATTGTGTGATATTCCATTCGATAGCCATTTTGATTCCTGTGACCAATGCCTCATATTCTTCCATGTTGTTGGTGCATGGAAAGCTCAATCTGTATGACTTGATAATGATATGATCTTGAGGTTTGATGAATAGTATGCCTGCTCCTGATCCATGATGTGTATAAGAACCGTCAAAATACAATTTCCATGTTGTCTCAGTGATTGCAAGGACATCTACATCTAGGAACTCAATATGTAATGGTTTGTTATCTTGAATTGGTGCTTCTGCTAGTTGGTTGACAATCACTTGACCTTTAATGGATTTTCTGTCAACATAATCAATGCCAAATTTTCTCAAGATCATTGCCCACTTTGCTAACCTACCTGTTAAGGCTGCCTTGCTGACAAGATATTTCAATGGATCTATTTTGCCTATCAGTTTGACTGAGTGGGTTAGCATACAGTTTCACAGCTTCTCGGATGAAAACACTACTGCTAAGCATGTTTTCTCAATTGGTGAGTAGTTGAGCTCATATCCAACTAGGGTTCTGCTGATGCAATAGATGGCTCATTCTTTCCCTTCCTGATCTTGTTGTGCAAGGAGAGATCCCAGTGATACATCTGTAGCTACTATATAGAGTAACAATGGCTTGCCTTCGATTGGTGACATTAATACAAGTGGATTAATCACATATTATTTTATCTTGTTGAAGTCTCCTTCACATTTGGTATCCCATCTGAATGGAACATTTTTATGCAATGGATGAGTAAAGGGATGACACATATCAACTAGTTGAGCGATGAACCTTCTAATGGATTGAAGTCTTTCTTGAAGTGAGCGAAGATGACTGATGTTTTTAGGAGATTCCATTTCCATGATTTCCTTGACTTTAGCTGGATCAACTTCTATGCCTCTAATGGAAACCATATACCCCAGAAGCTTGCCAGACGTGACACCAAAGGCACATTTCTTCAAATTTAGCCGTAGTTTTTTTTTTTTTTTTTCTAATCTGTCAAAGATCTTGCCTAGGATTTCTAGGTGTGCTTCTATAGTGCATGATTTAACCAATAGATCATCAACATAATCTTCCATAAAGGTGTGCATCATATCATGGAAAATTGTTGTCATCACCCTTTAGTATGTAGCACCTGTGTTCTTGAGCCCAAAAGGCATTACATTCCAACAAAAAATACCCAGGGGCATGTGAAAGTCATCTTCTCCTGATCTTCAGGTGCTATTTTGGTTTGATTATAACCTGAAAAAATGTCCATTAAAGAAAACATATCGTGTCCAGTTGTCAAATCCACAATGATATCTATGTTCGGTAAAGGAAAGTCATCCTTTAGACACACTTTATTGAGATCTCTAAAGTTTGTGCATACCCTGATATTCTTGTTTGGCTTAGAAACAAGAACTATATTTGATACCCACTCTGGATATGCTATAGGCCAGATAAACCCTACATCCAATAATTTCTTCAATTTTGCTTTAACTAGCAAGGCAATGTGAGGGTGCATCTTTATTAGGTTTTGTTTGACTGGTTTGGCATTTGGTGAAACATTAAAATGATGCATTATGAGATCTAGATCTAGCCCTGACATGTCTGTATATGACCAGGAAAATTTTATTTGTCTCTTCTTGAAGAGCTCAATGTAATTATGCTTTTATTCCTCTGATAATGATGTTGTTGGATGCAAAATTATACACCGACAGGTTTATCTTTTCCAAATCAGCATGACACACTATGGAGATATTTTATTATTGTTGTAAATGCATCAAGCTGACATGTTGAATCAGTTATTGCATCGAATATTGTTTTATTTGTAAATTGATTTTATTGTAATATCCTTTAGAGCCGACCTACTAAAATTGGTCTTAGGTTATGATATAAATGTAAGATCTTATTTGTAAGATCGGATGTGGAATGCGAAAAAGAATTGTGTGAAGGTATATGCGAGATTAAGTAGAGCTATACATGCAAACATCATTTGAAGGTTGAAAGAGGTTTTTGTGAAGATAATCAAAACTACACCGGTACTAAATCCAACATAGAAAGATGCTAATTTGATTAGTACATTCATATTGGATTTAACCATCCAATTGTAGTCAGTGTGACTCCCATTTTGTGTTTGAGCAGTGAGCTCTAGGTGCTTGGCCTTTTTGCATGTGCAGACCCCATTTGTATACACTTACTATCTGTAGTAGTATCATTTGATTGTGGGTAAGGTTTCCCACCATGGTTTTTCCCCTTATAGGGTTTCCACGTACAAATACTAGTGTTATGTGTTGTGGATGACTTTGTCTTTCTGTTTCATGCATTAATCTTTACCGGTATTGCAATTAACTGATAAAATTGTCTATCGACATAAAAGACTGGTTTACCGGTATTAAGCATTAAATTGGTTAAGTTGTTTTTGGTTTGAATTTATTTGACAACTGATTCACCCACCCCTCTCAGTTGTCTCTGGGACCTAACAATTGGTATCAGAGCCTAGTCCTCTTTTTGTAGAAGTTTAACAGCTTGAGGAGATCCAATGTCTATTAACTATTTCAGGAAGGACAGTCCTAAACTCAATGGAACCAACTATGGGATATGGAAGATCAGAATGGAGACACATCTGAATTCCATTGGAAAGGACATCTAGGATGTTACAAAGAATGGCTATACTGCTCCTACTCAAAATCAGCCTAATCCACCTAACTTGGCTAAAGATGAGGAAAATGATTGCAAAGCAAGAGAAGCACTTTTGAGCGCATTATCAGATCAACAAATCATGGGATTATTAGATAGATCTATTGCTAAAGCTATTTGGGATCATTTGGAAACACTGAATGAAGGAGATTCCACAGTCAAAATTGCAAAACTTGAAAGCTTCTGAGTCAGGTATGAAAATATGAAAATGGAAGAAGATGAAAGGATTTCTGCTTTTATGGAAAGAGTTAATGAAATTGTTTTGGGTATTAAATGTTGTGGAGGAACCTTAAGTGAAGATGAAATTGTTTCAAAAGTTTAAAGAGGATTGCCACCGGCATACAAAATGAAGGTTACTGCTATAAATGAGTTAAGAACAATGCCTAATACATCAATAACTAGGGATACATGGATTGGAAAACTTTCAGCTTTTGAAATTGAAGAATTTGGTCCTATTGCTAATATAAAGACAAATTTATCTTTTAAGGCATCAACATCATCTACACCATCATTTGATAAGTCTGATTGGAAATCCTTTTATGCAAGAGAACTTGAGGAAAACAGGAAAGAAAATGAAGAACTTGAAGAACTTGAAGCACTATTTGCAAGAAAAATGCCTAAAGGTTCAGTTGGAAGTAAATATGAAGGTAAAGCACCCTTTAAATTTTTTGAATTGTAATAAGATTGGTCATATGGCTTCTAGATGCCCTAATAGACATGCTAGACCAAGAGAAGAAGCTAGGAGAACATACAAGCCTAACCCTGAATATCAAAGATACAGATTTATGAAGAACAAAGACAAATTTTGTTATCTTGCTGATGGAGTGACTGATGATTCTGATGAGGATCCGATAGACAATGGATGGGTTTTTGTTGCTATAACAGAAGATCAACCGACACCTACTATTCAACCAGTAGAACAAGCCTTGGTAGCCAAAATTGAAGTTAAGGATGAATGGATCATTGATTTAGGATGCTCACATCATATGACTGGTGATAAAAGAAAATTCTTGAACTTTCAGGAATATAATGGAGGTCTAGTGAGATTTGGAGATGGTAAAGCTTGTTTGATCAAAGTTAAAGGTACAATATATCTTGATGGTAAGCATAATACTAACAATGTTTACTATGTTGAAGGTTTAAAGCATAATCTTTTGAGTGTTGGTCAATTAGTTGAGAAAGGATTTCAGTTACAATTCAAGAATGAAAAATGCAAAATCATGAATAGAACTAGTTTGGAAATTGCAACCGGTAATCAAACTAGAGGTAACATGTTTCATTTGAATAACAGTGAAAAGACATGCTTGATTGCACATATTGATGAAAGTTGGCTATGGCATAAGAGACTCTGTCATGTAAATTTTGATTGCATGGTAAAAATCAGTACTACAAAGGCAGTGTTACTGCATCATTTATCCTTCATGACAGGAGTAAATCACCCTATAAAATTTCATTTGGAGTCCTTGTCTTTCTTGCAATGCCTCGGTTCAAGCCCTTGGTCCGTTTTTAAACTGTCTTTAAATAAAAATGCCAAGTTTTATTAATTGGTCGAACTCTGTGAACACATTGAACCATTTTGAACCAGGTTCATTAGGTTCATTTAGGTTCTGCGGGTTCCTAGGTGTCTTGAGGGTTTTTCATACTAACAATCTCTTTAAGTGTTTTACAGCAGTTCCTTATTGGTCTCATTCGGTGATGTGTCATGTCATCTCTCTTCAGGCGTTGAACTCTTTGAACCTAGTTTAGAAGGTTCAGATGTGTTCAATATGTTTAACACACTTCAAATGGTTAGCAACACATGACATAGTTAATCCTTTCAGAAAAGATTTCTCCTGGGCGCGGTGTACGCCTTGAACTACTTGAACCTCAATGAAGTCTGTTCAGAATGTTCATGTGTGTTCAAATTTGGTGGGTCCCGTAAGTTAAAATATTTGATGGTGCATTTATTGGCAAGTATGAGAAAGACAAACCATATCTTGGGTGACATCAATTGTTGGAGTTTCGAAGCAAGTAACCATTTCGGGAACTGGTGGTTATTTCAAAAATGCTGCCATGCATTCAATGCATGCATGCGATGTCCAATCCACAAGCTCAATACACTTAAACTGATGATCGGAATTATTGCACTTAATAAGTCTGTATTATTGCTCTTGCTATAAGGTATGAGAGAATTTATTCTCTGAAAATTTGTTCCTCGTCGCTACGGTGTGATTTTTCTTGGATAGAAGGTTTGTTTGCTTGTAGTCATCTAGTTGCTATCAACTGTGAAGGTGAGTCCATTTCTTGTCCTCTCCAGTGATTTTTACTTGCATTTCTTCTCTCGTAGTAAGGTTTGGTGGAAGAAAATAAAGCTTGTTATTCTTGAATTATGAAGTCCATGTTGCACCTGTTCGGGAATGTTTTTAGTCTTGCATGTACAGAGCCCATAGTCAGTGATACTAACCTTAAAGGGGAAAATCTTGAAGTTTTAAAAGAAAGGGTGTTCAAGGGAATTGATGGTTCCTTTGGTGTGGAAGTTTTGAGTAGTGGTCTCATAGAGGCGACAGCCTTTCCCCCAGCTATCCCTTGCCCAGAATTGGTTAGGGAATGTATTGCTAGGTATGAAACAGCCTCCGAAACCATCAGGAGATACAATGGTGAAACCCTCCTTTCCATTAACCACGAAGTAATTTCCTCTATTTTCAAGCTACCTGACTACTAGTTCTCAAACTTTTCTCCTATCCAGTCAATCACCGAGTTCAACGCAGATAGAACCGGGCACTGAAATAATGTAGCAAAATATTGGTTGAAGGTTCCTCAAAGGGGTGGTTCCAGATTTCCCAAGAATCCCAATAAGAATCATATGCTGCCTCACATTCATGATGTCATGTTACTGTTGCACCGAGTCAGAGGCTCTACGGAAGCTTACAACTTCGACGAATGGATTTATTGCTATGTGTAGCTAGTATTAGAAGGGAAGCAATACCTTGATTGGGTAGAGCTGATTACTGATTCAATGAAGGAGCAACTGAGTATGGCCAAATAGTTTAAGCAGAATTTCTTCATGTCTTCGTATCTTATATACTGTTTGGCATGTGTTAAGGAGATAGTTGGAATACCTAGACAACCCACTAAGGAGGAGGTTCTCGTATATGATTTTTACCCTATGTTGCAAAAGGATAATGCTTTGCAAGACTTTAGGAGGGTACACAATGCCTTTCTAGGAGATTTGTGCTATGAATTGAAGAATATGAAAACCAAAAGAATTTTTGAGGATGCACAGGCATTGGTGAAGAGGTTTGGTAGCTTCTTTATCCAGTTCCCTCGCTTCTGTTATATAAGGATAGGCAGTTTTGAGGAAGAGCCCTTCAAGCTTCCTCATTTTTGTTCAGATTGTTTTGTTTTAGCAGAGGTATGTAGGCAACTGACTACTATGATTAAAAAAGCTCAAGCCAAGGACAAATGGGAGGGTCATTTTCCCATTCAGTTAGGTATGCTATCCTACAGTTCAATGTCGGATGCTTTGAGTATTGGAGCGGACCTGAAGAACTTCAATTTTCCCTTGTACCATGAAAGGAAAGGTTTTGATAATAAGGGTTTCTCGCGAAGTCTTGGTCTAATGCCATATCTCCCAATTCCACAATTAGAGGACTTCTGGGATGATTGTAGTGATGAACTTGAGGTGTTCAAAAGGGGAAACATGAGGATGATGTTGGAGCAAGTCATTTCATTGCAGGTAAAGCTTGACATAGACAAGCTTGAAGAAGATTATCTAGAATTGTTTGAACCTGGATACTTAGCTCAAGCCGAAACCAAAGTGTCCTGTATCAATTGGGGTGAAGAAGAAGAGGATGATATACAACTGAAAACAAAAAGGGTTTTGGAGAGAACCGCAGAATGGATTGAAAGGAAGAAGGCAGTGAAATTAGGCACCAAGTCTAACTTTGCTAGAAATAGTGAGGTTACTCTGCGTTCACCAAAGCATTTTTCTAATAATGCTTCTATGCCTGTTCATGCAGGTAAAGATAAAAAGTCACCTTGGGTTAGGCACAAGTCTAATCCAGCTTTGGATTTCTCCACTCCTCGACATACCCGGTCATGAAGTGCTACTCAGAGAAGGATGGATCAAGCTAAGGATACAGAGATGTAGGATAAGATTCTTGAAACTCAGATATTTGAGGTTGAAGATTTGGACAGTGACATTGCTAATGCCCTGTATTCCCATGCGGTTACCATAGCTATGACACCACCCTCCAAAATGATCGAAGGAGCAACTAGCTCCAGCGCAACCCCTAAGTGGCTGACCACTTCGGTGAACAAAAAATGGAGTTTCATTCTTATGACTATTCCAATTCAAGATATGGTTGTTAAGTACACAGAGAAGGGCCCCAAGCAGAAAAGGTTCAAAATAACTGCTCGACTGGATAGTGATGAAGGGACCAGAAAGTGGGTTGCCGAGATTGCCTCATACAAACCCAAGGAAGAGGACAAGGAAGTCAACGCAGAAGATTTTGAGGTCACTAAGGTGGAGCTGGTAAACATGAGTAGAGATTCAGATAATCATTTCTTCCAGGTATCCGCAAAGAAAATGCTCACTAGGTCGGAGAAAGACGGGTGGGAAAAGAGAGAGCTAAAGTGGCATATAAGCATCCTTGCTCAATTCATTGACAACATCAGTTGCTTCAGAGAACTTCCTATATCCCATGCTATAGGGAGCTTTGATCCTACTTCACTAGAGAATAAAAAGCTAATGAGTTAGGTTCAATGAGCTAAAAGCATTGCAGAGGCTGTTGAAAGATGGATTGAAGGAGTAATTAAAGATGGAGAAAAGTATATCATGAACTCCTGGAAATTATGTGATGAGATGCAGAGCCTCATTGTGGACATTCAAAACTAGGTTTCTCCATAGGAGAAAGAGGAACACAAATGGGAGAGTGTCTTGCCTATGTTCACTAAAATAGAAGAATACGGAGCTACCAAGTTTTTGACAAAACATTCAATCAAGCTGGTAATAGATGAATGTCAACTCTTCGTGCTGAAGAAGACCATAATGTGGTGGGTGCTCACCTTCAAATCTATGATCTCTGTTGCTAAGACTTATATGTATGAACTCCAAGACCTCCAATACAGTTTAGTTAATGACAATAAGGTGGTTAATCCTGACCACGATTGGTAGCTGGGGATTTGCGAGCTGAACACGCAGGATACGATAAAAGTTTTCAGGATATACATGGAGAAAATCAAATCCAAGGGAAATTTCACTCCTGAGGATATAACACAGGTTGCTCGGATCGAGTCCATGATGTTTATCAGTAACGATTAGTTACCGAAGCATGCCGAAAAGATGGTGAAGTACAGATGGAACAAAGAAGCGGCAAAGGCAAAACTCAATGCTATGAAGGTTCCGAATCAATGAATAATCTAGGAACCCGCAACTGCCCATGATGCCTAGGAAAGCGGAAAAGAAGATAATGATGGGAAAGAAGCATAACACATTGATCAAGGCCCTATTTTTATGTATCTTTCATGTTTATGCAAAAGACTTCAGGACATCTGTCCCAATTATACTCTGTTAGTTTCATAACTAATTTAGAGGAGGTTGGGTTTTCAGGGAGACCTCCTCTATTCTAAACACTATAAATTAGACTAAGATGGATGAGATAAGGGTTAGACTTTGGTTAGAATTTTGTTAGTTTTTACTTAGTTTCTTTTTGGTTTGAGAAGTGTTGTTTTATTGAAGGAAGTCATCAGACTTTAAAGATCTAGAATTGAAAAGGGTTTTATAGATGTATTGATTATGTCTTTGTTACACACACACACACACACACACACAGATATATATATATATATATATATATATATATATATATATATATATATATATATATATATATATATATATAAAGGATCATACTATTTTGCGAGAAAGAGAAACCTTTGAGTTTTGAATCTGCGTAGTGATATATCTTTGCATATGTTAATCTAATCAAATGACAGTGATCGCCTTTCCAGTGCAGAATATTATTATTTTTCTGAGATTCCTTCCTATGAATTTTTAAAAGGTTCATGTTTGAAAAGGAGTTTTCCTCTCTCTTATCTATTTTTATGAATTGTAAAATCGGTGTTTTGAACTTTGTTTCAGCCATTTCTATTTCTCGTGTTAAAGCATTAAGAAAAACTTATTTTTCCTTGAAATATGTGTAGATCATTAGCCTCTCATCTAAGAATGAGGTAGGTAGCCTTATGTGCTTTTAGGTTAAAATCATACCAATTGAAAATAAAATAGATTATTCCTTGAATAACTAACGAAGAGAGTTGTACCTATCAAAAAATTCAGAGGGAAGTAGTATATGTTACACTTACCCAACTGTATAGTGAACTTTTGCCTTTAAAAGAAGGCGATAGAGTGAAAAATTCATTAATTTAAAGAAAGGCAAAATCCGTTTGCTAATAGGCAGTTAGAGATTTACCTAAGATTGTCAAACCTCACACTACAGTATGTAAGGAATGTCAATTTGGAAAACAAGTTAGAGCTACTTTTAAAAGTATTCCAGAAAAATCAAATAATGCTCTTGACTTAATTCATACTGATTTATGTGGTCCAGCTAGAACTAAAAGTTTGAAAGGTGATAGATATTTCATGCTAATCATTGATGACTACTCTAGAATGTGTTGGGTTACTTTTCTCAGAGAAAAATTAGAAGCACTTGGGAAGTTCAAACTGTTCAAAGCAATGGTAGAGAATGAAATCGGAAAGAAAATCAAATGTCTGAGATCATATCAAGGAGGGGAATTTACATCTAAGGAATTTAATGCATTCTGTGAAGTGAATGGAATCAAAAGACAACTATCAGCACCCCAGACACCACAACAGAATGGAGTTGTAGAGAGGAAAAACAAAACTATCTTGGATGCAGCTAGAAGTATGTTATCAAAAGCAAATTTACCACGTGTATTGGAGAGAGGCAGTAAGCACAATGGTCTATACATTCAACAAAGTTCACATCAAAGGAGAAACTGGTAAGACCCCTCATGAACTATGGTTTGGTGTTACTCCTACTCTTAAATATTTCAGAATATTTGGAAGTAAATGCTATATTAGAAGAGATGAGTATATTGGCAAATTTGATCCTAGAAGTGATGAAAGAATATTTCTTGGTTATTCATCTAAGAGCAAGGCATATAAATGTTTTGACAAAAGATTGCAGAGAATTGTTGAGAGTACAAACGTAAAGATTGATGAACAATTTAGAGGAACTTCAAGGTATATAGATTCTGAACTGGCAACAGAAATTATGACAAATGAATCTACATTGAATCCACCGGTATAGAATGAAGACCCAGTTACACCGGTATCATCTGAAAAATTCCACTGTAACTGAGGAACAACAACAAACAAAGACACCTCGGTATGTAAGACTGAATCACTCTGAAGATCAAATAATTGGAAACAAATATAAAGGAGTTATGACAAGAGGAAGACTGGAAAATGAAGAGGTATGTCTTATTTCTCAAACTGAACCATCATCAGTTAATGAGGCCTGTGAAGATAAACACTAGATTAAAGCTATGGAAGAAGAATTAGAGCAAATTGAGAAAAACAACACTTGGATATTAGTTCCCCGGCCTAAAGACAAAAATGTTATTGGAACCAAATGGGTATTCAGAAACAAACTTAATGAAGATGGTAAGGTAATCAGAAATAAATCAAGACTAGTGTGTAAGGGATATTCTCAAAAAGATGGAATTGATTATAATGAAACCTTTGCACCGGTAGCTAGAATTGAGGTAGTCAGATTATTCTTGGCTTTTGCAGCACACAAGAACTACAAAGTTTATCAAATTGATATTAAATGTGCATTTCTGAATGGAGATCTTGAAGAAGAAGTTTACATTGAACAACTTGATGGATTTTCTTTGACAGATAACGAAGATATGGTTTGTAGGTTAAGGAAAGCTTTGTATGGGTTGAAACAAGCTCTAAGAGCTTGGTATGCAAGATTGGATAAGCATCTTTCGAAGATTGGATTTTCTAAAGGTAATGTTGACAACAACTTATATTACAAAGTGACTAATGATGACATCTTGGTTATAGAAGTATTTGTTGATGATATAATATTTGGAGGAGAAGATGGATTATGTAAAGACTTTTCTATTGAAATGCAGAAGAGTTTGAAATGTCTATGATTGGAGAAATAAAATTCCTTTTAGGATTGCAGATTTAACAGACTGATAAAGGTACATTATTGAGTCAATCCAAGTACTTGAAGGAGTTATTAAAGAAATTTGGGATGGAAAAATCTAAACTGGTAAGCACACCTATGACTACAAATGACAAATTATCACTAATGGATGAATCTACACCTGTTAATCCGACTAGGTACAAATCTATGATAGGAGGTTTACTGTATTTGACACAAACAAGACCTGATATCATGAATGCAGTATGTATTGTTTCAAGATTTCAGAGTAATCCTATAGAAAATCATGAATCAACAGTAAAAAGGATTTTTTGGTACTTGCAAGGCACTACAAATCTTGGATTATGGTATCCTAGAGATGAAAACTTTGAATTATGTGCATACACAGATGCAAATTGGGTAGGGGATGTGGGTGATAGAAAAAGCACCACTGGCGGAGCATTTTTTCTTGGAAGCGGATTAATTTCTTGGTTGAGTAAGAAACAAAGTTGTACATCTTTATCAACAATAGAATTAGAATATGTTGCAGCAACAACTAATTGCACACAGGTACTATGGATTAAGCAAATTTTGAAGGATATAAAGGTAAAATGCAAGGAACCTATTACTATCTATTGTGATAAAACTGCAGCAATTGATATATCTAAGAATCTGGTATTACATTCTAAAACCAAACATGTTTCTATCAAACTAAATTTTCTAAGGGAAAATGTTGAAGCAAAAGAAATTAAACTGGTTTATGTGAATACTAAAAAGCAAATTGTAGGCATTTTCACTAAACTTCTGCCTAAGGAGACTTTTGAATATCTCAGAGACCAGCTTGGGGTTATACCCCCACTGATAGAAACTTAGATAGTTGATGATAGTCATCAACTAACAGAATTAATAGAGAAATCTTTTACTTCGACTTTGATGGAAAGCTACTTCTTAGGGGGAGTAGTTGTTATAGTGAATTGGTTGGTATTTTGTATCTGTAAAATGGTCTTTATATTACTTTAGCATTTGATGTCAAAGGGGGAGACATTGGTATGGAAAAACACAAGGAAAACACATGTTACTCCAAGGGGGAGAGATTGTTATTTTGGAGAGGCTGATTACTCTCTATCTGTATTTTGATTTCTGGTTATGATCTCTTTTTGCGAGATTGTTGGTTTTTGGTATTTGGCATTTCTGTTTTGGCACTTTGATGTTTTTTCCATCTTGTGTTTCCATCAATGCCAAAGGGGGAGATTGTTGGTATTTTGGTATGGTTTTGTCATTGATGTCAACACCTACTAACACTTATCAACTCTGGCACTTTGGAGAATCAACAACATTCACCGGCAAGCAAGTGACTTATGCACAGTCACCGATATCTGGTACACCGGTAGGATATAATGTTCACCGGCACTTGGAATGGCATGGAAAACACCTGGTTATGTCGAAGACATTGTTTGCACACTTTGTCTTGGAGATTTGTTCATTAGCATATTCGTATTTGTATATTTGGTGTTACCGGCAAATAGGTCCAGGTTATACACCGGTAGGCTTATCTTTTCCAGATCAGCACGACACGCTATGGAGATGTTTTATTATTGTTGTAAATGCATCAAGCCGACATGTTGAATCGGTTATTGCATCAAATGTTATTTTATTTGTAAATTGATTTTATTGTAATATCCTTTAGAGTTGACCTACTAAAATTGGTCTTAGGTTATGGTATAAATGTAAGATCTTACTTGTAAGATCGGATGTGGAATGCGAAAAAGAATTGTGTGAAGGTATATGCAAGATTAAGAAGAGCTATACACGCAGACATCATTTGAAGGTTGAAAGAGATTTTTATGAAGATAATCAGAACTACACTGGTACTGAATCCAGCATACAAAGATGCTAACTTGAGCAGTACATTCATATTGGATTTAACCATCCAATTGTAGTCAGTGTGACTCCCATTTTGTGTTTGAGAAGTGAGCTCTAGGCACTTGGCCTTTCTGCATGTGTAGACCCCATTTGTATACACTTACTATCTGCAGTAGTATCATCTGATTGTGGGTAAGGTTTCCCACCATGGTTTTTCCCCTTACAGGGTTTCCATGTACAAATACTGGTGTTATGTGTTGTGGATGACTTTGTCTTTCTGTTTCATGCATTAACCTTTACCGATATTGCAATTAACTGATAAAACTATCTACCGACATAAAAGACTGGTTTACCGGTATTAAGCATTAAATTGGTTAAGTTGTTTTTGGTTTGAATTTATTTGATAACTGATTCACCCCGCCTCTTAGTTGTCTCTGGGACCTAAAATTTTCACCATTGGATATGTCCTTTCTTTTTACTTTTCCTTGATCTAATGTTGGCATTAAATGGTTTTCAACATTAGACCTGATATTTATTTTTTTATTTTCACTTTTGCAACAGAGAGATTTGGAACCCTCTTGAGTAGAAGATGTGTTATTGGATTCATCGGTGGAAGTTGTTTTAGGTTCTATTGCATTGAGGTATAGGGCCATGACATGATCATTAGGAAAGGTATCTATCTCAATCGGTTCCTTGTTTTTTTAATCAATAAGTTTGAGGTGCATCAAAGGTAAAAGATCATCAGATTGTTGTGTATCAAAGGCATTAAAGTTCATAATGGAGATATCAAAGTCTTCAATGATTATTTCTAAGTCGAAGAAGTTACCCTCCTAAGAATGACCTCTCATGAGTAGTTCCTGATTGTCCTCAATGAAGTCATAATCGATAGATTGTGATTCTAATTCAAGTGGTTTGTACTCTGACGTTTTTCCTTCATACGAGTGAACTACATTGACATCAATATATTTTTCATAACATGAATCTTCAGATGATTATTTAGAATGATATGAATCCCATTCCCACTCATTCGAATCTATTTCACTAGAAACCTATAATTTGAAAATTTTCTCATAAAGATTGTGAGTAGCTTCTTCTCTCTTTCTAGCAAGTTCTTCTAGTCTTCTTTCCTCTGTATCTTCTTACTTCTTGTGACCTACTTCTACTTCTTGTTGTTTGTGAGTTGCTTCTTCTTCATGTTGTTTGTGTGCAACTTCTTCTTCTCCTCTAATGGCAAGTTCTTCTTATTCTCGTTCATATTCCTCTTCTTGTTGCTTGCGAGTTTCTTCTTCTTCTTGTTGGGGATCTAAATTGCTCTTCCCAAACCCTATTCCTAATTTATTCTTAGCATGTTGAGAAGGAGGTTGTATGGGTTCTAAGGTACCTTATTTTCTTTTTCCTACAGGACCACTACCACCATATCCCATTTTACTCATGATATCATATACTTTTCCATATTGCTCTATTGGGGTGCTGACATTGTTAACTTTTGGTTGAGCTTCTTCTTCATCTTTGTATAACCATTGTAAAACATCTTTATCTTGAGTTTCCTTAGCTAGAGTTCCTACTTTGACAAATGATCCGTCAAGCATTTTAAGTAGTTTTGAGACTAGTTGTTATTTTGATATCACTAGATTTCCATAAGATTTTGGAGAGAGTGGTAAGTCTGGTAATGAATATTATCCTACTCCTTTGTCTTTCAGCTGCACCTTTTTCTCAAAACTTTCTAAGATTGAGGCAAATGCCTTCTCTTTAGGTGGTGCACTAGAAGAAGATGCTTCACTGTTATGCGGAACAATAACCTCTTGCACTAGTTTCAAATTTCTACAATATTGAAATGGATTTGAGTCTATTGAAATTGTGATCTCTTGTCCATTGTAGGGAAACTTCAAGCATTGGTGATAAGTTTAAGGAATATCTTGCATGTCGTGGATCCATGGTCTGCCCATGAGTATATTGTAAGATAAATTCAGGTCCGATGCTTGACACACTATATCTTTTTGCGCAGGTCCTACTTTGATTGGCAACACTACGATTCATTTGGAGGAACCCTCTTCTTCATCATAAGCTTTTATTGTGATCTTTTTACGAAGAATACTTAATGAGAAAATATTTAGGCTAGCTCCTCCATCTATTAGGACATGTTTAACATGCATTTTATGGATGAGAACTTTTATATGCAAAGGAATGTTATATTCATGTTGTAGAGACATGCCATCATCTTCAGTGAAGGATAAGAAATGAGGCATTGTTAGGTGTCCCACCATGTTTTGGAATTGATCAAGACCCAGATCTTTGGGGACTGTGGTATCTACTAGAGCTCTTTCTAAAATCTCTTTATGCATGGGTGATAGTTTTAAAAGCTCTAGTATTGATATTTGTGCAGGGGTCTTCTGCAATTGGTCCACTATATTGTATTGTTTAGAAGTGGCTAGCACATTGAATGTGGAACCCAATAAAGTGACCTTAGCTTTACTTCTTGTGATGGAGTGTGCAGGTTCCGATTGTTGCTTTTCTTTGACTTCAATAACGTTAACTACATTATCAAATGTGTGAGAATAGTTCACTTTCTCTTTTCCTTTGTTATTTGGTGGTGTTGAGGTTTCTCCCTTTTCGTAATTTGGTAATGGAGTTTTGAACATTGTGTATGATTCATTTTTTGTTTGCCCATCCATGGTTACAACCTCATTGTCTATCAAGTCTTGAATGACATGCTTTAATCAGTGAGAATCATTTGTTTGATGTCCTTTACTTTGATGATAATTAAAGTAATGATTACCAATCCACCAAAGAATGTTTAACATTTGGTTCAAAATCTCTTACTTCCAGTAATGTAATCAATTTATTTGCAAGAAGTGTCTTCAATGCTGATTTGAGTGGTTCGTCGATAGGTGTGAATTTTATATGAAAGTTGGTGGAAGGTGATTTTGGTTTGTTATTATCTTGATTAACTGTCAAGGTATGACTTGATAGATTAAATATGATCTTCTTTGGATCACATTGTTAGCGTCCACTATTCAATCATTGACAATGTTTGTATTCTTCTTCCAAAACTTGGGTTTGTTAGTGTAATTATTTGTATTATTGGAGGAATTAGTTTCGTCTTATAAAGTTTTAATACTCCTTTCTTGACCAAGGCTTATTCAATCTTGATTCCATTGTCAATCATCTTAATAAAACTTGGGGGACATTGCAATTTGAATTCATAACTCATCTTGTCATTTATGTTGTCAATGAAAATATCCATCTTTTCGTTATCAGGAACCAGATGAAGATATCTTGCAAGCAATTGTCCCCACCTTTGTAAAAATGTCATGAAGGGTTCTTCATTCTTTTTTTTTTGTGTTACATAAATCCAACATGGTGATCTCATGTTGAATGTTATATGAGTATTGAGAAACAAATTTATCCACCAATTCTAAAAATGTCCTGATGCTAGGTGGAAGTTTAGAAAACCACTCCATCGCTTGTCCACTTAAACTCTTAGGGAATAGTCTCATTAGATAAGTGACTTCATGGGAAAACTCCATGCTCATGGTGCAAAATTCTCTCACATGGTCTTGTGGGTCAATTCTACCATTATATTTCTCATATTTAGGTATTTCGCGATTTGGAGGGAATGATATCATGTTGATATTTCTATCAAATGAATAAGGACATATTATTATAGCGAGTATCTCTTTATAGTTCCTCTTTGTATATCTTGCATTTGTGTTTGAAATGCTTGTATTTGTTGAGTGAGACCCAAAAGGGGATTATCCATATTATTGCTATCTTGGTTGTTCTGAATTCTTTCATTACAAGTTTCACTGGTATCATTTCGAGTCTCGCTTGTTCTTTCACTTTGTCGCAATCATGCAACATTAAAGTCATGAGGTAACTTGGCACCTTGGTGTACTAACATGAGGAAATATTTGTCTTTATCAATTTCAAGGACTTTCTCTATGAATTTTCCAAACTTTGGATCCTATTGTGCTTCTTTGATTTGTTCTTCGGTTATTTCTTCATCCTCATCATTTTGATTATGGGAACCATATTGGTGAAAGAAAGGATTTTCATCTGCCGTCATCAGTTTTTTCTTTTGTTTTTGTTGTTTCAATTTCCTTGTCTGATTTCTAGTTAAAACTGGCATACAAGTGATTTAAGATTATTAAGCTTTGATCTCTATGTGAAGTGCAAGTTTAGTATGATTCAACCGAGTTGAATAGGAAAGATCCTATTGATGATACTAAGTTTATCTGATTTTAAAGCCCATGTTTCTTGATTGAGGATGATAAATCTTGATGATGAAATTATGCTAAGAAATCATATATCAGAGATTAAAACTATGCACTTAGGACATCTTGATCTATTATGCTTTCAAAAGGAATTCACTTGTGAAACCTGTTTTTACTAGTTTTTGAATTGATCAGACTGTGATGAAGAAATAATCTACTCTGGAATGGGTATCCAGATCTATGTTTAACTTTCTAGAAAAAGTCCAATATTTCTCTCTGTCTAAGGTATAAAGTTATCAATGTGCTAAAACACAGACTGAGAACGCTAAAATTTTGAACAAAAGCACTATTCTGAACCACTGATGTGCTATGCTACCCCTGTGATACACTAATATGAGTTTTATGCTCTATTTAAGTGATGTGGTTTTGATGTTTAAGTGATGTGCTAATTTGATCCCTTGATGTGCTAGTCTAGACTATCAAAGCACTAGATTGTGATATGAGTACACTAATTTGAAACAGTAGAACACTAATGTGCAAAATATACATGCTAATTTTTGATATGAGTACGCTACTATTTATGCTGAATACGCTATTCTAAGGTATCAATATGCTACAATGTGCCTCCAATATGCTAAAGTTAGCTATCAAAATGCTAATGGTTGAAACTAAAATGCTACTTTGTGACAACAATATGCTATTCTGCTCTATGAAGTTTGATGTGAGACAGTTTGACAGTGTGATGTTTAATTCTAGTCGAATTTGAGTGTGTTTCAATGGATGATTTCTAATTAATGATCTGAAAACACTTAAGACAAAATTTCAAACACTTATCTTTGCTCTAATATCTAAATACCAAGTGTATATTCGAGGCTTCAAATAAAAGCTTAAATTTCCATGTGTTTTCATGAAGAAAACACTTTAGGTAGTTCTATCCTAAGGTTTCGAATACAATGTGATAACTCAGCCCGTAGCCTAGAATCTCTGTAGCACATGTGTAAACACTTTAAGAGGGGATGCCCACTTTTGTCATTGTTGAGAGGTGGTAGATAGGGGCCTCTAGGACTGGAAGGATAACCTGATCACCCTCTCCTCGGAAGGCTACAAGTAGCCTATACAAAGCCAAGGATTTCTACCTCTGCTCCAAGGAGCCAAATGGTGAGTGTCTTGGGGGGAAAACATGTTATCCCCTTGCACTGAAATTATCACATCAAGGTTAATAAAAGGTGGCTTTCAACTTAATGGAACTAGTAAGGGAATTCGTTTGGCATGTCGGGGTATAAAATCAATTAAGAGGTCTCCTAGCCTTGAAAACCAAGGTTTGATATACTCAAAGGTACATAGAACTATTCCCAAGCATTGTCGTTGATTTCTATTTTCATCAAAATTAATTTTATTTTATAGTGGGTTAGATGAACTTGGCTTTAACTGTTTCTACTTGGGTCATTCCCCTCTCACTTGACCTTATGGGCTACTCGAGAGGGCAAGCCCGCTAAAGCTATTGCACTACTCAAAAAGAAAAATTAGATGGGTCTGGTTTTTTGATCACACAATGAAGGGGAGAGCATACTCACCTACCATATAAGACACATAAGACATGATGTTTATTGACCTCCTAATTAAACTATGTGCCTAAAATAAACAAAATAAATGCAATACTCCAATAGCTGCAAACAACATTAGAGTTTCATAGAAGTCTTTGATTGTGTAAGGTTTTTCAATCTTAGTCTTTGACAGCGTAAAATTACCTGCAAAATAGAGAAGTGAAGATTAGTTTCTGGAAATTGGAATTCTGAAAGCAAAGCTGAAAACGCTAAAGAAATTCATCTAAATGCTATTCTGGGCTACCAAAATGTAATTCTATGAAAGCAAAACTCCTATGTGGAATGAAAACGCTAGTTTATGACAAGAAAACACTAATATGAAGAGTAAAATCACTATTATAAAAGATCAAAATGCTAATCTACAAGAGTTAAGCGCTAATCTATGGAACCAGAACAATAATATTGAGAACCAAAACACTAATTCGTGGAATCAAAACACTGATCTAAAAGATGTATGCACTGGAACGAAAGCTCAATACACTAATCTGGAAGCTTAAAATGCTGAAATTCCTCCCCAAAGCGCTAAACTGATTCTCCACATCTAACTGTCAAGGAAAATCTATAAGAAACTATTAAAAATGGGGCAGTTCCACATGGTGGGTGCCAGAAATAATGTAGTGTAAAATTTCATGTTAATCCATTAATAATCAATTACACAATATTCAATGAAGCATTGCATGAATGAGTAAAGAAAAGAAACAAGTAAACAAATTAAACAACTCCCTCAAATCGCTCCATTGTTCTCTATTCTTGAGGACCTTACATATTTATGGGTTGGCTCTCAGATGCATGATCACAAGGTGGCAACTCAAGAAATGAGAGTGATAATGATGATGCAATGCTAAGATCTAAATGATATGCAATATCCTAAATTATTATGAAAAATGCAATGAAAGCCATTATGCCAAATGATCTAATTGATATGCTAATTATGACCATAAAGCTAATGAGAATGTTGTTGATAATGAGGATGAGATTGCAAAAAATGCTAAAAGGGGGGGGGGGGGGCTCTCATGGCTAAAAAGAGAGCTATTTATAGATTTTCCAAGGCCAAGACTGAGGTGGCATGAATTGATGGCAAGGATTCGATATGGAGATATCAACAGCCGAAAGTGAAGAAGTTAGGAAGGAGGTTGAAGGGGAGGACACTTGTCATCCCTAGAGGGACAAGTGTGAAGGAATCTCCCATAAGTGCCAGCAAGAAGGCAAGTGGCAAAGAAAGGAGTAACAAGTGGAAAAGGTGTCATATTTCCTCAAGAGAGGGTGAACAACCCACAAGAGGTTAGGATGAGGAGGTTGGAGAAGATAGGGTTGGTTAACCCATGGTCAGATTAAGGGTAGGGGTTAGAAAGAGGTTAGGTTAGGAGGTGGTTAAGGGTTAGGACACGTGTTTAAATTTGAATTAAAAATTCAAATTTAACTAGAATTGATAATTAAGTAAACAAATTAATCAAATTTTCCCATTTAATTAGGAAAATAGAAGAAATGAATTAAGGTGGGATGAATTAGGAATAGTAAAAGAATAAAAAGCATTCATTAATTAAATAACTTCGTATTTAATTAATTATCTCCAGACCAAATTTTTAGTGTATACAATATTCAATTAAGGTAATCAATAGATTTTAGTTATGGCTAGGGTTTAATTAGTGTTAGAGTTAGGGCTTTGATTCAATTAAGTTAGGATTTAGTTAGTGTTCAAAAAATGTAGATGTTATAGTTCAATTATGGTTAAAGTTAGAATTATAATTAGAAATAAGAGCTTCAATTAGTGTTTTAAGAGAAATATTTAGCTTAGGATTAGGGTTAAAATAAGGTTAGGATTACAATTTAATTATGATTATGGTTTGAATATTATTAGGGTCAATATTAGGTTAGTAAGGTTAGGATTAGGGTTCGATAAGAGTTAGGGATAGGGCTCAATTAGAGGTAGGGTAAAATTATGGTTATAAGAAAAATATTTGAGTTGGGATTAATATATGGTTAGGATTTAAATAAGGTTAAGATTTAGAGATTAATTATGGTTAGGGTTTAAATAGGTTTAGCATTAGCGATCAATGAGGGTTAGATTTAATGTTAGATTAGGTTTAAGGTTAGGTTTAGAATTGAGATTAAAGATAGGATTAGGGTTAGAGATGAATTAGCATTAGGATCAATGTTACATTAGGGTTTAAATAAGGTTAGTGTCTAGATTCAATTGGGGTTAGATTTAATATTAGATAAGGGTTAAGGTTAAGGTTATACTTAGAATTAGATATGTGGTTAGGGTTAGGTTTCAATAAATATCATATATATTAAACCTAATATTTATTTTTAAGTAGATCATTGTAAATCAAATGTTAAATATTTATATTTTGAAATTTGTTTCAAGTAGTGGGTGAACTCACAATAATGGTTCCCACTTTTTTGCAACTTTTGACACTAAGATGAACATTTTTAAAATAATCTTCAACTTCCGACAACTATAACTTTTAAAATATTAAGAATTTGAAGATGATGTTAATTAGTCATTTATAGAATTTTGTCTGTAGATTCTATATATATATATATATATATATTTTTTTTTTTTAAATTTTTTTCCATCTCCCTCGAAAAGTAGTTTTTTTAAGAGTGATGTGCCTCCTGAAACACATAACCTTTTGTCTATAAATGATAAAAACTCAATTCTTTTGAATTTTGGTTTGTAACACCAATATCTAGGGCTTGCAGGTTGTTTGATAGTGATATGTTGAATTCAGACATAGGTTTAGGTTTGAACACATAACTTGTTCTATATGTACCGAAATTCAATTTTATTTTATTTTTTGTTAGAAAGAAGACATCAATATGGAGGGATTATATTTTTTTTATAACTTTTTTGAATTATTTTCCTATTTTTCCTAATGCGTTGAACAAAGAAGTTCATGTTCGGTGAAAAACTAATATTTTGTAAAATTAAAAAAAAAAACACGATCATAATAAATTCACAATATAATAAAATTATACTCATTGGAAAACTTTCTCTGAGCACCACCATCTTATATTTTTGGGTTATCAAGATTCTTTCATTTGAGCCTTGAACCAGAGGTTTGAAGGCCAAAATTTCTCAGAATTCTAAAGAATCTGGGGAGAGATGTCAAAAAAAGGTAGTTTGTACGCACAGGGGTTTGAACGAAGGGGGTTTTCTCGAACCATAGGGGGGTTCGTTTGAACCCCTTGGGTAGAATAATGGCACAAACATTCATATAATGACCTAGTTCGAATGAACCCGACCTTTTGTAACGACCGACATGCTAGGTCCCAGAGACAACTGAGAGGGGGGGGGGGGTGAATTAGTTGTCCAGTAAATTCAAACCAAAATTAACTTAATCAAAACTTAATGTGCAATACCGGTAAACAAAAAATTATGCCGGTAGACAATGTATCAGTTAATTGCAGTACCGGTAAATATTAATGCATGAAATAGAAAGACAATAACATCCACAACACATAACACCGATATATGTATGTGGAAACCCTGTAAGGGGAAAAACCATGGTGGGAAACCTTACCCACAATCAGATGATACTACTGCAGATAGTATGTGTGTACAATAAGGGGTCTACACATGTACAAAGGCCAAGCGCCTAGAGCTCACTACTCAATCACAAAATGAGAGTCACATTGAGTACAATTGGATGATTAAATCCAATGATAATGTACTGCACAAAATAGCATCTCCATATGCTGGATTCAGTACCAGTTTAGCTTTGATATACCTTCTTCAAACCTTCCTTCAATCTTGAATGATGTCTATGTGTATAGCTCTACTTATATTCACATATACCTTATTACAACCCCTTTTCCAAATGCCTATCAATCTCACAAACAAGATCTAACATTTATACCATAACCTAAAACCAATTGAATAGGTCGGCTCACTAAAAGATATTGCAATAAAATCAATTACAAATGAAACAATATCTGATGTATGATGTCGACTCAATGCATTTATAATAATAACAAATTATCTCCATGATGTGCTGTGCTGATCTGTAATAGATATGTTTGCTGGTGTATATCCTGGACGTATTTGCTAGTAACAACAAATATGCAAACTTGAATATACCAATGAACAAATCCCCAAGACAAAGTGTCCAAATGATGTCTTCAACATAACCAAGTATTCTTCAAGTGATTCCAAGTGCCGGTGAACAATATAATCTACCAGTGAACCAAATACCATTGACTGTGCATAAGTCACTTACTTGCCGGTGAACATAACCAATTCTCCAAGTGCTGATAAGTTGACAAGTATTGATAAGTGTTGACATCAATGACAAAACCATATCAATATATCCAAAATACCAACAATCTCCCCCTTTGGCATTGATGGTAACACAAGATGAAAAAACCATCAAAGTGCCAAAACAAAAATGCCAAAAAGCAAAAAACCAATAATCTCCCAAAGAGATTATAACCAGAAATCAAAATACAAATATAGAGAGTAATCAATCTCTCCCCCAAGGGATAATATGATTTCCATGTGCTTTTCCATATCAATCTCTCCCCCCTTTGACATCAAATGCCAAAGCAATTTCAAATACAAAATACCAACTACTCCCCCTAAAAAGTAGCTCTCCTCATCAAAGCCGGAACAGAAAGATTTCTTTGTTAATTATGTCGGTTGATGACAAACATCAACTATCTAAGTCTCTACCGGTGAGGCTATAACCCTAAGCTGATCTCTGAGATATTCAAAAGTTTTCTTAGGCAAAGGCTTAGTAAAAATATCTGTAATCTGCTCTTTAGTATTCACATAAACCAATTTCACTTCTTTTGCTTCAATATTCTCTTTCAGAAAATTCAATTTGATAGAAACATGTTTAGTTTTAGAATGTAGTACCAGATTCTTAGATATATCAATTGATGTTGTATTGTCATAGTAAATAGTTATAGGTTCCTTGCATTTTACCTTTATGTTCTTCAACATTTGTTTAAGCCATAATACCTGTGTGCAATTAGTTGCTTCTGCAACATATTCTAATTCTATTGTAGATAAAGATGTGCAAATTTGTTTCTTACTCAACCAAGAAATTAATCTACTACCAATAAAAAATGCTCCACCAGTTGTGCTTTTTTTGTCATCTACATCTCCTATCCAATTTGCATCTGTGTATGCACATAATTTAAACTTTTCATCTCTAGGATACCATAAGCCAATATTTGTAGTGCCTTGTAAGTACTGGAAAACCCTTTTTACTGTTGATTCATGATTTTCTTTAGGATTACTCTGAAATCTTGAAACAATACATACTACATTCATAATATCAAGTCTTGTTTGTGTCAAATATAGTAAACCTCCTATCATAGACTTGTATCTAGTCGAATTAACAGGTGTTGATTCATCCCTTAGTGATAATTTATCAATTATAGTCATAGGTGTGCTTACCAATTTAGAGTTCTCCATACCAAATTTCTTTAGTAACTCCTTCAAGTACTTGTATTGACTCAAGAATATATCTTTATCAGTCTGTGAAATCTACAATCCTAAAAATAATTTTATTTCTCCAATCATAGACATTTCAAATTCTTGCTGCATTTCTTTAGAAAAGTCTTCACATAATCCATCTTCTCCTCCAAAGATTATATCATCAACAAAAACTTCTATAATCAAGATATCATCATTCGTCACTTTGTAGTATAAGTTGCTGTCAACATTACCTTTAGAAAAACCAATCTTCAAAAGATACTTATCCAATCTAGCATACCAAACTCTTGGAGCTTGCTTCAACCCATACAAAGCTTTCCTTAACCATATCTTTGTCATCTATCAAAGAAAATCCATCAAGTTGTTCAATATAAACTTATTCTTCAAGATCTCCATTCAGAAATGCACATTTAATATCCATCTGATATACTTTATAGTTCTTGTGTGCTGCAAAAGCTAAGAATATGCTTACTACCTCAATTCTAGCTACCAGTGCAAAGGTTTCATTATAGTCAATTCCTTCTTTTTGTGAATATCCCTTACACACTAGTCTTGATTTATTTCTGATTACTTTACCATCTTCATTAAGTTTGTTTCTGAATACCTATTTTCTTCCAATTACATTTTTGTCTTTGGGCTGGGGAACTAATATCCATGTGTTATTCTTTTCAATTTGTTCCAATTCTTCTTCCATAACTTTAATCCAGTGTTTACCTTCACATGCCTCATTAACTAATGCTGGTTCAATTTGAGAAATAAGACATACCTCTTCATTTGCCAATCTTCCTCTTGTCATAACTCCTTGATACTTGTTCCCAATTATCTAATCTTCAGAGTGGTTCAATCTTACATACCGAGGTGTCTTTTCTTGCTGTTGTTCCTCAGTTATTGTGGAATTTTCAGATGATGCCGATGTAACTTCATTCTGTACTGGTGTATTCATTGTAGATTCATTTGATAGTATCTTTGTTTCCCGTTCAGAGTCTAAATACCTTGAATTTCCTCAAAACTGTTCATTAATCTTCACATTTGTGCTTTCAACAATTTTCTGTAATCTCTTGTTAAAATATCTATATGCCTTTCTCTTAGATGAATAACCAAGAAATATTCCTTCATCACTCATAGGATCAAATTTACCAATATACTCATCTCTTCTAATCTAGCATTTACTTCCAAATATTCTGAAATATTTAAGAGTAGGAGTAATACCAAACCATAATTCATGAGGGGTCTTACCGGTTTCACCTTTGATGTGAACTTTGTTGAATGTGTAAACCACTGTACTCAATGCCTCTCTCCAATATACATGAGGTAGATTTTCTTCTGATAACATACTTCTAGCTGCATCCAAGATGGTTCTGTTTTTCCTTTCTACAACTCCATTCTACTAGGGTGTTCGGGGTGTTGACAACTGTCTTATGATCCCATTCACTTCATAGAATGTATTAAATTCCTTAGATGTGAATTCACCTCCTTGATCTAATCTCAGACATTTTATTTTCTTACCGGTTTCATTCTCTACCATCACCTTGAATAGCTTGAATTTCCCAAGTGCTTCTGATTTCTCCCTGAGAAAAGTAACCCAACACATTCTAGAATAGTCATCAATGATTAGCATAAAATATCTCTCCTTGTAAGCTTCTAGTTCTTGCTAGACCACATAAATCAGTATGAATTAAGTCAAGAGAATTATTGGATTTTTCTGGAATACTCTTGAAACATGTTCTAACTTGCTTTCCAAATTGACATTCCTTACATACCGGATTGGGAGGTTTAACAATTTTAGGTAAATCTCTTACTGCCTTAGTTGTACTGATTTTCACAATGCAATCAAAATTTACAAGACAAAGTCTCTTATGCCATAATCGACTTTCATCAATATGTGCAATCAAGCATGTCTTTTCACTATTGTTCAAATGAAAGATATTACCTCTAGTCTGATTACCGGTTGCAATTTCCAAACCAATTCTATTCACGATTTTGCATTTTCCATTCTTGAATTGTAATTGAAATCCTTTTTCAACTAATTGACCAACACTCAAAAGATTATTCTTTAAACCTTCAACATAGTAAACATTATCTGTATTGTGCTTACCATCCAGAGATATAGTGCCTTTTCCTTTGATCAAAAAAGCTTTGTCATCTCCAAATCTCGCTACACCTCCATTGTATTCCTGAAAGGTTAAGAATTTAGTTTTATCACTAGTCATATAATGTGAACATCCTGAATCAATGATCCATTCATCCTTATCTTCAATTCTAGCTACCAAGGCCTTCTCTACTAGTTGAATAATAGGTGCCGATTGATCTTATGTTATAGCAACAAAAACCCATCCATTGTCTGTCGGATCCTCATCAGAATCATCAGTGACTCCTTCATCAGCAAGGTAACAAGATTTATCTCTATTCTTCTTGAATTTGTATATCTGATATTCAGGGCTAGGTTTGTATGTTCTTCTAGCTTCTTCTTTCAACCTTGCATGCCTATCAAGACACCTAGATGCCATATGACCAATATTATTGCAGTTAAAACATTTAAAAGGTGCTTTACCTTCATACTTACTTCCAATAGGACCTTTAGGCATTTTCTTTGCAAATAGTGCTTCAAGTTCTTCATTTTCTTTTGTGATTTCTTCAAGTTCTCTTGCATAAAAGGCTTTCCAATCAGGTTTATCAAATGATGATGATGTAGATGATGTTGATGCTTTGAAGGCTAAATCTGTCTTTATAGTAGCAACAAGACCAAATTCCTCAATTTCAAAAGCTGAAAGTTTTCCAACCAAAGTATCTCTAGTTACTGATGTATTAGGCATTGTTCTCAATTCATTTATAGCAGTTACTTTCATTTTATATGTTGGTGGTAATGCTCTCAAGACTTTTGAAACAATTTCATCTTCACTTAAGGTTCCTCCACAACATTGTATACCCAAAACAATTTCATTTACTCTTTCCATAAAAGCAAAAATTCTTTCATCCTCTTCCATTTTCAGATTTTCATACCTGACCTGGAAGGATTCAAGTTTTGCAATTTTGACTATGGTATCACCTTCATTCAATGTTTCCAGTCTATCCCAAATAGCTTTAGCAGTAGACCTATCTTATAAACCCATGATTTGCTGATCTGACAATGCGCTCAAAATTGCTTCTCTTGCTTTGCAATCATTTTCCTCATCTTTACCTAAGGTTGGTGGATTAGGCTGACCGGGAGTAGCAGCACTGTAACCATTCTTTGTAACTTCCCAGATGTCCTTTCCAATGCAGTTCAAGTGATTTTCCATCTTGATCTTCCATATACCATAGTTAGTTCCATCAAGTTTAGGACCGTCCTTCCTGAAATAGTTTGAAGACATTGGATCTCCTCAAGCTGTTAAACTTCTACAAAAAAGAGGACTATGCTCTGATACCAATTGTTAGCTCCCAGAGACAACTAAGAGGGGGGGGGGTGAATTAGTTGTCCAGTAAATTCAAACCAAAATTAACTTAACCAAAACTTAATGCACAATACTTGTAAACCAAACTTTATGTTGGTAGACAGTGTATCAGTTAATTGCAGTACCAGTAAATATTAATACATGAAACAGAAAGACAATAACATCCACAACACAAAACACCAATATTTGTACGTGGAAAATCTTACCCACAATCAGATGATACTACTGCAGATAGTATGTGTGTACAATAAGGGGTCTGTACATGTAGAAAGGCCAAGCGCCTAGAGTTCACTGTTCAATCACAAAATGAGAGTCACACTGACTACAATTGGATGATTAAATCCAATGATAATGTACTGCACAAAATAGCATCTCCATATGCTAGATTTAGTACCGTTTTAGCTCTGATATGCCTTCTTCAAACCTTCCTTCGATCTTGAATGATGTCTACATGTATAGCTTTTCTTATATTCACATATACCTTATTACAACCCTTTTTCCAAACGCCTATCAATCTCACAAATGAGATCTAACATTTATACCATAACCTAAGACTAATTGAATGGGTTAGCTCACTAAAAGATATTGCAATAAAATCAATTACAAATGAAACAATATCCAATGCATGATGTTGGCTCAATGCATTTACAATAATAACAAATTATCTCCATGACATTTCGTGCTGATCTGGAATAGATATGTCTATCGGTGTATATCCTAGACCTATTTGCTAGTAATAACAAATGTGCAAACTCGAATATACCAATGAACAAATCACCAAGACAAAGTGTCCAAATGATGTCTTTGACATAACCAAGTATTCTCCAAGTGATTCCAAGTGCCGGTGAACAATATAATCTACCGGTGAACCAAATACCAGTTACTGTGCATAAGTCACTTGCTTGCCAGTGAACATAACCAATTCTCCAAGTGCTGATAAGTTGACAAGTATTGATAAGTGTTGAAATCAATGACAAAACCATATCAATATATCCAAAACACCAACACGACATTCGTACGAACCCCAACCGACCCAAATTTTCATTTTTTTAACAATTTACTATGTCATATAAATATAGATATTTTTTTTTCATTTTTTTACACACAAATGATCAAAATAATTTGCATTTTTGAGTGAAATGAGACATTTGAAAGTTATTTTGAGGGCAATAATTTGAATATATTTGAGGGTTATTTAAAAAAAAATACAAGAAGAGGAGGCAAAATAAGACTTCAAATAATTATTCACCCGAAATGGAACAGAGATATCGAGAACAAAGAAGGCAAAGATATTATGATGCAAGTATGTATTTTTATTTAATTTTATATGTATTACATACCGAAAATTGTGTTTATTTGATAGTATTAGTTAAATATTTTTTATGTAATAATTTTATGAAAATTATTTTAAATAATATTAATTTATATAATAATTCTATGTTAATTAATTCTAAATGATGCTATTTTTATTAAATAAATTGGAAATGGTAGGCTTAAAAATAATCTCATTTTAATTAAAAGTAATTTTGCTTTAATTTGAAATAATGCGTGTATTTGCATTTCAAATTCCATTAACTTGCTTGTTGTGTAATTGACATTTTCTCTCCCCCCTTAAGTCCATTTATAATAGATAGTTTTAATTTAAAGTTTAGATCTTTAGGACCCCTCTCTTTCCCTTTTATAATTTATAATTTAAAATTTAATTTAGATAGTCCATAAATATATAATTTAATTTAGATTTTGAAATCAAGTGTCTTTTTAGTTTAGCAAACACTTCAATTGGTGCTCTAAAATTAACAAACTTGTCTTTTGTGCCTTGAGAAATAGTCTCTATTTTTTTTATCCTTAGAAAAGGGCCTGTCTCCCGACTAGCCCTTAAGGCTCGGTGAGAGGGAACAACCCAAAGTGGTAACAAGCTATAGCCAAGCTCTTCCAAGCCACTAGAAATAAAAGTGATTGTAACGAAAGTTGCAAGCAACGGGTGTTGGAATGGCATAATGACGTTAACTCAGCGGGTCTATGCCCACCTAAACAGATGCCCTTACTAGTGCCTTTTTTGAGCTAAAAGCCCAAAACCTTCTAGTTGTTGGGGTAGGAGGTTGGACCTCTGGAGTGGCTCAAACACATATGGTTCTTAGTAGAGATACAAAGTTTGTCATGGGGAGTTTTCATGGGGACTGGAGCTTGGCTTCCCCAGAGAAGTGAGTTCCCTAGAGAGGAGCTAGTGGGATCAAGCACCTAAGTATTCGCTCTGAATTGTGTAGCTCGAGGTAACCCCTCAAGTGAGATTCAACAACTATTGTCCCAACCGGCCCTAGGATTTGCGCTTGCATGATCAAAAAAATAAAACACTTTCAAACAAACAAACATTATGTCTACTTTGTGTTCAAGTATATGCAAAAATATTTCACATTATACTTGAGTCCCCTTAAGACCTATATTATGTGATACTAGGACCTATTATGTGATATTAGGACCTATTATATGCGATAATAGATGTCTTAAATATGACATAATAGGTTTTATTACGACTTAATATGACCACGTATGCAAAAAAAATTCACATTATATACTTGAGTCCCCTTAAGACCTATATTATGTGATATTAGGGCCTATTATGTATGTGATATTAGGGCATAATTTAGGTCCTAATATCACATGTAATAGCTCCTAATATCTGCATAATATAGGTCTTAAGGGGACTCAAGTATAATGTGAAATGTTTTTGCATACGTGGTCATATTAAGTCATAATAAGACCTATTATGTCATAATAGGTTCTAGTATGTCATATTTAAGACCTATAATCGCATAATATGTCCTAATATCACATAATACAAGTCTTCAGTGGAGTCAAGTATAATGTGAAATATTTTTGCATACGTGGTCATGTTAAGTCATAATAAGACATATTATGTCATAATAAGACCCATTATGTCGTAATAAGACCTCTTATGTCATAATAGGTCATAATATCACATAATAGGTGCTAATATATCACATAATATAGGTCTTATCATGACATAATAGGTCTTATTATGACATAATATGTCTTATTATGACTTAACATGACCACGTATGCAAAAACATTTCACATTATACTTGACTCCACTGAATACCTATATTATGCAGATATTAGGACCTATTATGTGATTATAAGTCTTAAATAGGACATACTAGAACCTATTATGATATAATATGTCTTATTATGACTTAATATGACCACGTATGCATAAACATTTCACATTATACTTGAGTCCCCTTAAGACCTATATTATGTAGATATTAGGACTTATTATGTGATTATAGGTCTTAAATATGACATAATAGGTCTTATTATGACTTAATATGACCATGTATGCAAAAACATTTCACATTATACTTGAGTCCCCTTAATACCTATATTATGCAGATATTAGGACCTATTACATGTGATATTAGGACCTATTATACAATAATAGATCTTAAATATGACATAATGGTCCACCTATCATGACATAATATTTAGGTCTTATTATGACTTGGAAATTTGGTTTCAAGTTATACTTGGAATTTCATTGCATTAAAAATATTCGCTGTCATCTTAAATTATGTGCAAAACGGGATCGAGAAGAAGGAAGTTCTCAAGTGGGAGTTGAGGCAAATGAACCTATTGAAGAACACATAATAGTTGAAGAACATAGGGAGAAGCTTGCTCAAGTTGAACCAATAGAGGTCAAAGGAGAGGGGTCAGGCTCCTTGCCTCCTACCGGTATGGGTGAGCACATTGTGGATCTAGTTAAACAAGTGAAGAGAAATATTTCTTATAAAAATTTAGATCATTTACTTGAAATGGATATGAATGAGTTGAAACGTCTTGGTGAAGAACCTAGACATACTAAAAGGAGGTCAATGAGTAAAAGTGCAATAGAAATAATGTCTCATTTCAATAATATTGATACTACACTAGAGAAAGCTCAATTGTTATCAATTGTACTTGCTCGTAAAGATTTAATAGATGCATTGAAATTGTTGGGTATAGATACAAAAAGTCAAAAGAGGAAAAATTCTCAGCTACAAAAATCTATTGTTGAAAATGTTAAGAAAGGTTTGGTGAACATTGGTAAAAAATATCAAACAGTAGATAAGACCATTTCAAGAAGAGTGATGTTGACATGTTTAGTAAATGAAAGATTGCCTCAAAAATGACAAATCCCTTCATTGTTAGTTGAGTTTGGTTTAAATAGAAGGACAATATCAAAATATTTGAAAAAGAGGAGTTTGGATGATACTATCTCAGAAGGGAATTGGGCAATTATGTGTAGAGCTCCTCATTCTGATAGAATTGAAGATGTTGTTAGAAACTTGGTGACAAGTTTTTGGAATGATAATAATCATCCTTCATCAAACAATAGAGATGTTATCAAGAAAAGGATTGGACCTGATCATTATGATCTCCATGTAAAACAATAGTTAGACACAACAAAACATGAATTGTACATATGTGTTGTTTACTAAAACAAACCCTGATATAAAGATTGGACAAACCATGTTTGAAAGGTTAAGGCTATATTATGTGAAGGTAAATAAAGTCTTTGAAACTTGTTGTTGTCATTATCACATCGAATTTGATTTGTACTATTAGGTGTTTTGAAATATTAGAGAAGATAGTGATGGTTATGAAAAAGCCCCTCCTAAACGAACAAGTTAATTCATAGCATCCATCTTATGTGATAAATCAAATGATAATGCATTCGGTCAAATAAATTGCATAAAAAGAATTTGTGGAACATGTGGGGAGTTGGCTTAATTTTCTTTAAGAGATGAAGATACTGACATGATGAAGATGGTAAATTGTAAGAGTTACAAGTACAACAAATTTGAAATAAAATTTGAAAAGGAATCTACAAGGTTAGATTATGTAGAAGAGGAGATACCTATTGGAACATTTATGGAAAATTTTCGTAAGTTGATAGAACCATACATATGCCATGTTTTTTTTTCCAATTGGCAAGCATAATAATTTCAAACATTAAGAGACACTTTCCCACCTGGAACTTTTCTATCAGTAGTGAACTTCACAGAAATTACTCTTTTGCACATCAAAAAGAGATTCAATCAGAGTATTACTTTTCAAAGCAAATCACTATTATGGTGCATGTGTGTTATCAACATGCACAAATGGATTTGGATGGTGTTGATAGTACATTTGAAAATCGTTTCATAAAGAAAGAGTACCACTTATATATTAGTGATGATAAGGAGCATGACACACTTTTTGTACAACATTGCTTTAAGAATTTTTTTGAATATTTGAAAGAGAGAGGCATAACAATAGTTAAAAATTTTGTTTGGTTTTATGGATGTGTGACACAATTTAAATCTTCGAGGCCATTTTATGCACTATGTAGATATCATCAAAATGACAAAATACCACGTTTGGAGTTTTTTTGAGAGTGGTCATGGAAAGGGTGAAGATGATAGTGCAGGAGCTTGTATCAAATCTTCTCTAAGAAAGCATCAAATTAATTATATAGGAGATCATATAGATGATGCATGCGATGTTTTTGAATGGTGTAAGAAACACTTTGTGCAGCCTAATTATGCTGATTCATCATCGAGAACATCAATAAACAAGATCTTAATGTAAGAGTTGATCTAATAAAAAAAATTTCTTCTACAATCAAAGGTGTAGATAGAAATTAATTCACGTATCTTCCAAAATGGAGATAATTGGGAATGCAGAATCAGAGGCTTGTTGTAGAAAAATAAAAAATATAATCACTTGAACCTGTAGGAGGAATGGTTAGAAAAGGATATGTGTTGTAGGAGTAACATAAGAGGCATATATTCAAGTGGATAGGTTCTTTAATAGAAGTTACATGAGAGGTATCCTATTCTCCATCATGCGAAGAAAGTTAGATAATAAGGTAGATTGGAATCAATCTAAGTTATGGTTGATGGTCAAGATCATAGAGATGATGGCTAGACTAGATACACTATAAGGGAGGATGGTTTTTAGTGGAGAGGATGAAAGAAGCTATAGGAGGAGTTTGGTGTGAAATATTTGTCACTAGCTTATAGTATTGCCCTATATATGTATATTAACTACCAATTTACATTAATTTTGCTCTCTCCTTTTTTATTAATTTAAAATTTTTTTTATTTAAGTTATATGTTCTATCAAATATAATGTGATGAAATAATGAATTACAATATAATAATTTTATTTATGCAATCCATCCTTTCCTTTTTCCTATATTGAAATTATTTGATACATCTCTCAATGTATAATAAATGAATATTTTTAATTAACTCATACTAATACTATTGTATTTAGTTCTATTCTTTTTATTTATTCAAACCAATTAATGATTGGAAATAAATATGAGATGTTGGCACTCACATTTTTTTTTCATTTGTAACATTCATTTAGCTTTATTTATGTTTAAATATTTTAAAATAAACATGTTTGACTTAACTACTAATAATTGTTTTCAAACAATTGATATCAATTGTGAGTTTCACTGGATTTGTGTCATTTTACAATTTAGATTTGTTTAGAATGTTTTTTTAACAATTATATGACTTTAGAAATACTTAGATGATGTGGAGGAAAAACAAACTATTAAAAAAAATTATTGTATTCAAAAAAATTGTTACAGTAAAAATAATAAAACAAATTTTCATTTTATTTGTATTTTATATTTAAAAAAAGTTCGATAAAAAATACAAATTATTCAAAAGTTATTAAGTTGAGAGGCTTCTACAATGACAACAAAAGTATTGGTTACCATTTCAATTTTTGATTAAATTTGACGTGCATATAAATGCTTTCACCAAAAGATGATCTTTATAGGTAAAATTTGATGTTCATTTGCATGTATGTCGTTAATTTATTGCTACCCTAGGTTGCATATGACGGATCTTCCAATGGATGACAACCAAGTTTTAAGTAGTTAAGTAGATACATGAAGAAATTTGATGTTCATTTGCATGCATGTCGTTAATTTATTGTTACCCTAGGTTGCATATGATGGATATTCCAAAGGATGAGAACCTTTTTAAGTAGTATTTATAATCATTTTTAATCTAGATGAACACAAATTCAAACATGATATATATTCAAGTGAACTAAACATTTTCTTAGAAATTTCAAACACACATGATCTAGATATTTAAGTATAATCAAACACGTGTATACATATGATAATACTTGTACAATATAATCAAACACATGCATATATATAAACTATAATCAAACGTGCAAGTATGATCAAACACAAACTGTATAGAGTATAATCTAACGTGCACATGATATAATCTGAATACATAGCAATATAAAGTAAGTCCAAGAATACAAGCTCAATATAAAGTAACTTTGAATACATAACAATGTAAAGTAAGTCTGAATGTAGCAATACGTGCATGTCTACGAAAGTCTGGAATGTATATAAAAAGATAAACACATGAGCTATAAAGTGGCAAATCAACATGCATCATGTCGGCCACAAACATAGCGACCATCTGAGTGAGAGTCTTAGTGAGAGTCTGGATGTCCAAAAGACCTATGCAAAAGTAGAATCTATATTTGAATATTAAAAATATCTCTACATGTATAAATCTTATTTAAATAATCAAATAGACTAGTAAATTAAAATATACTATAACGCACATGTACATACAAAATCCATAACTAATCTGTCCACTAGCAGGTGTAGCATCGAAAGAATCTCGCCTACCCACATGCTCTAAGCTCAAGCTAGGAGTGACATGAGGTAACTGTTGTGCATACACATACATGTATTTTAGGATTAGTTTGAACAATAAATCATACTTATTTAAATTTATTTATTAAATCTAGAAATTACATGTAAATCCTGTAGACACCTAAAATTGTCCTGTCTAATTAAATAAATATTTTATTTATTTAATTATTTTAGTCGAATTCTTCTATTAATTGAATAAATCTTTATTTATTTGATTAATTCATTTATCCTCTTCTAGCCTTATTTCTCATTTAAATAAATACTCTTATTTATTTAATTTATCCTTTTCTAAATTAAATAAATACTTTTATTTATTTAATTGATCCCACTTCCTCTATTAATTAAATAAATCTTTATTTATTTAATTAATTCATTAGCCTTTTCTACCCATGATACATGTCATTCATCTCTTAATTTCTACACTACCTACCCTCTCATTATTTTCTTATTTTCTCTACCTACCCTCTAATCCTAGCCGACCATTTATCTTGTACACCTCTCAATCTTATACCTCCATTTTCTATAGTTTCTTCTATATAAGGAGATGCTTCCTTCATTATCAACCCGGACTCCTCGATTAGCATTCAAACTTTCATATGCGATCTAGCTATCAACCACATTTCTGTTCTTTGTTGAGCTCTTATGCACACATAAAATCTGAGAGCAAATATATCAAGCAAGATCAATGGAGATACGAAGAATGGAGATCCAAACCCTATTGGACATGTGATGGTATTATCTTTGTGATTTCATTTGATTTGCATTGTCTTAGGTAATCTTCATATGTTATGGTGGATCTTTGTTGTTGTTAGGCTAGGGTTTTATGGTTGAATTCATTCAGTCTTTCAATATTGTTTATCCACTTTCACCATAAAAATTTTGGCACGCCCGATGGGATTGTTGTCCCTTTTGCATTTAACATCTTTTTTTGCAGATTTTGTGTTTTTGAAGTTGCAGATCTGACATTTTTGACAACATTTTGACATTTATGTGTCTGCGCATCCAGGAATCACATTTTTGATTTTCTATTGAATCTGTGACCTCTGTAATCGTGTCTGCATTTGACATTATTTTATTTTATTTTGCAGATTGTAGGGTTGTGTCTCTGTTTTCAAATCACGTCTGTGCATCTTTCAGACACATCTGTGTTATGGAATCATGTCTGCGTTGTCTAGGTGCATCTGCGAGGGTTTTAAGCATGTTTGTGATCTTCTACCGTGTCTGTGTTAGGTTTAATTGCATCTGTGTTTCTGATTTCACATTTTTCAGTTTTTGTTCCAGTTTTAAGGCTTCATTTCATCATTTGGATTTCAGATCTGGTTTATTTTGGGCTAACATCTTGTGATCTAGCTAACAAAATTGGTGCAACTTTTCCTTGAAGCAAACATGTATTGTCAAAGGCCCCCTTTTCACAAAGTCTTTTGGATCTAAAATTTACCTAACTTGTGTGCTTGTAGGAGGGGTATTATTGCAAAACTACTAACAAATCTTTGTTCCAGAATTTTGACAAGGGTTTTTGATCTTTATTATGTGCTTTGTTTTCAAAGATTACCAAACACTTCAATTGGTGCACTAAAATTGAAGAAGTGTCTTTTGTATCTTGAGCAATAGGCTCTTTTTGTTTAATCTCTAGAGGGCCTATCTCCTCATGTGGTCATTAGGACTACTAGTGAGGAGATAAGGACCCAAGTGATAGCAAGGAAAATCTACCTCTTCCGAACCTCTATAAATAACTGTATCCATGGTGAAAGCCATGGGTAATGTGTGATGATTAGTTCATACCGACACTATGTGTCCCCATAAACCTATTTGATCAATTTTTTTGATCAGTTGTAGGGCGTAACCCCTACCGGCTGAGATTCTTTTGTATTTACAGAGCTGAAAGTGCTGCATATATGGCCACATGAGCAGATGCCCTTACTAGCACCTTTTTGTTTTAGAAATAGAAAATCCTTCTAGTTGTTGAGGCAGGAGGTCGGACCTCTGGAGCGGCCCACACACATATGGTTTTTAGTAGAGATACAAAGTTCGCCACAAGGAGTTTTTGTGGGGACTGATGCTTGGCTGCCCCAGAGAAGTGAGTACCAAGGGTGGAGCTAGTGGGGTCAAGAATCTAAGTATCTTCTCTGAATAGCATAGACTTGGGGGAAACCCCATGTGGGATCAACAACTATTGTCCTAACCAACCATAAGAATTGTTCTTGTCTACTTTTAAAAATTCAAACTTTCAAGATCAAACATAAAAAGATTATGTCTTTTGTGTTTTCAAGTGTATGCAAAACATTTTTACATCAAACAACACACTTTCTTTTGAGTCATTTTGGGTCTAAACACTTGCAGACATTGAGTCCTCATCAACATTGTGTCCTCTTATCATGAAAAAAATAGTCAAAAAAATTCAGATTTGGTCACAACAACTTTACAAAATTGGAAAAATTGCACTTAGTCTTTGGAAACACGTCTGTGTAGTGTTAAACAATGTCTGTGTCATTTAGCCGTGTCTGTGAAGGGCAGAAACACGTATGTGTTCTCATAAGCAAAATGACATTTACAAAATCTCAGAAATGCGTTTGTGTTCTCATAAGTAAAATGATATTTACAAAATATCAGAAACACATCTATACAGTTTTCAACAATGTCTGTGTCATTTAACCGCGTCTGTGAAGTATACAGGCACGCCTGTGTTCAGAATTGGAATACATTCATAGTCCAACAAACAAGAACAGTCAGTTTCAAACTTATTGATCTTCTTAGGTTATCTCTTTGGGTTTTCATCTAGAATTCAACCTATTTCTGGGTCTCACAAAGTTCATCATTGCTTTACACCTTGCATTACATTCACATTTGTCTAAACTTGAGTCAAAAAGTCACTTGCTTGTCCTAATCTTGCTTTATCAACACAATACATACAACAACATTTCGCTAAGTGATCCCTCATCAAGGTCTATCACCTTTGGGTCTCATTTGGTCTTACTTAGAGTCAAAGTCAACTTACCTCATCAAGAGAAACTATCATCTCTTTGGAAGCCACACCTACTCTACTACATAAATACTTGGTCTTACACTTTGGACATTGCAAGTACACCTCAGATTCATTTACATTCCATCCAACTCTTGGTCTTGCATACTCTTTCCATTTTCATCTAGTCTCACACATCTTGGTCAAGACCTAGTTCATGGTTGAAACCCGTTCCCAAAAATCTAGGAGAGAAGCTAAAGAGGCTCAAGATTCCGCAAACATGAGTGCCTATGAGTATGACAATTATGTCTTTTTTAATTCTGATCATACCACATTACCTGACATGGACGCTTATAGAAACATTCAAAATGTTGAGAACATGGATAACACAAACAACAATGATACACACAATGACAATATGGACAAATTTTCTATACATTTAGCAGAAGTCGAAGACTCTATTATGGATACCCATTTCAATCAATTGGTTGAGGAAATAATAAGGAGAGATAGACAATATTTTCTACAAGTAATGGTGCAAAGTGGAGCCAAGATTCCTCATGATTTTGACATGTCTCAAATAATGGAACATCGACCTTTGCAAGAACCTCAACTCAACATGGATCAAAGGAGGCCTAATAGTGGAAGCAATAGAGGACCACATTTTGTGCTCGAATCACCATCATCTTTGTTTCAAAAACCTGAGGTCTCACATACACATGGTCAAGCTTATGATACTCACCTTCACAGACCATTATGGAAGTCTTATGCTAAAAAATATACTCCATCACATACCAATGCTAAGGACCAACCACCAAAGCAATTGGATATCCAAAGGCATGTTCAAAATTTGGACACAAGGAAACCCCACGTAAAATTTGGGGGCAACACACTAGAACAAACTCATGGCATGCCTGTAGAGTATGGTATACATGGACAAAACAGATATTCCATTCCTCATCATGACTCTATACCAAGTGGTCCATATATGCAACATCATTATAGACCTCCTCCATATGAACATGTTTATGATCAATACCATCCATATATGTAGTATGATCCTCCTCCACCTAGTGGCTCAAGCATGGGATATGGTCCAAGAAGTCATTCTCCACCTAAGAACAATTTGGAACAGCAAATTTAGGACTTACAAAAGAAAATGGAGGACATAAATACACCGAAGCCAGCTTACACAATGAGAGATATGTCCCTATCCATTTGACAAAAGAATTCCAATGCCTCTTTTTCCTACACATTTTGTGACACCTAAGTTCGATAAGTATAGAGGCAAAGGAGACCCTAAGGCACATATAAGATAGTTTTTCATGGCTTGCATTGAGGTAGTAGTAGAAGAGACATATTTGATGAGATTATTCCCACAAAGCTTAGGTGATCAAGCTATGGAATGGTTCTCCCAACTCCCACCTGAAATTAAGTCTTGGGGTGATCTAGCGGAAGCTTTTATACAACATTTCTTATACAACATAAAGACAGATATATCAGTCACCACTTTGTGCAACACCAAGCAAAAGGATGGAGAATTTTTTTTTATCATTTTTACAAAGATGGAGAAATCTAGCCAGCAGATGCTCTTGTGAAATTCCACAAAACAAATGGTAGAGATGTTCACCCAGAATGTCAATAAAGACATTGGTTATGACTTGAGAAAAGCTTGTTTGTCCACCTTCAAGGACATCATTGAAAAAGGCTTAGTAATAGAGAAGGTCCTAACTGAACAAGGAGTCATTAATATATTCAAAGAAAACAAAAAGGACTTTAAAGGAAAAGACAAGCCACAATTTTGGAACAAGAACAAGAACACATTTAATGATGGTGTTGTTGATGCTAATACAATAAGACCCAAAATCATTTTTTTTGGATCAAGTTCTACAAACAACCAAGTGAATACTCAAACAACTTCCAAACCATGAATGAAATACACCCCATTGGGAGAACAACTTGAATCAACTTTCAAGAAACTAGTGGCAAACAAGATCATAACAATTCCCGACAATCCTCCATATGAACCAAAGGTCAAACCAAATTGGTGGAATGATGATTATTGTGAATTTCACAAGAGCAAAGGACATAAAACAAGAAATTATTATCACTTGAAGAACATCATACAAGATCTTATTGATAGAGGTGACATTGAGATTAAAGGGCATTCATCCAATCAAGAACATGAGATGTTTAAGGAGGCATTCCCTAAACATGACAAGGGAAAAGCCAAAGCCACAAATGAGCAAACCAACTATACCAGAGCATCCTATAACGATGATTCAACAGTTAATAACATTTTGATTGATAATTATGTTTCTACCATTATCATAAAGGACAAAACGCCAGGAAATTCTACCCAAAGACCTAAGGTTGTCCTAAAAGGCATTGGACCTTCTTCTGAATCTACTTCTGAATGTAATGTTACAACTCATTGAGGAAAGGTCACTTTTCAAGGTTCTCCAGCTAAAAACACCTCTTTCTCATCAGCCAAACCTGAGTACGACCTAGTAGAACAATTATGTCATGCCCAAAATTTAGGGCAAGAACGGGATAATTTTTTTTTAAATCACAATAAAAAAACATTAACATGCTAATAAGAATTGCACTAGCAAGTTTTGTCTTAACTATGTTTGGGTTAACTTAATCCACTAACTCAAGTAATGAAAAATAATTTTAAAATTAATTGCAGAATACTAAATGAATAATATTATTATTTCATCAAAATTAGTCAACAGATTAATTAATTCACAACTCTCTAAAATAATGGACGAAGATATTAATAATCTTCCATAAGCATTAATTGCTTAAAGGAATGAATTAATTTAGTCCTAGCACTCTGTTTTATAATGTCTAAAATTTATTTTAATCAATAATTAAAAAAAAAGTGCGTAAATTAAATTGACTAAGGGTCAATTAAGTCCATAACGAAAATCGTCCTATAAGGTTGAATCCGGAAAAACCTATATCCAAGTATAATAATTTAAATCTAAACATCATTCTTTTTATAATACCCTTAGGTTGAATAAAGTCAATATTTGTCCACTTGATTATAAAAACATATATATTATCTACGACACTGAATAAAATATTTAGTCTCAATAATTATAAAATGTCTAAATTTCAGTTAACTCAATAATTAAAATGTGCTTAGATTAAATCGGCTAAAAAGGTTGTTAAATATCTCCCCATAGCCAAAATAATCTTACCCCAACTCATTATAGAGTTTCTACAAGATTAACTTCAAGAGTATTTTAAATTTAAACATTTTATCTTCTTCTTTCAATAATTCCATATGTTTGTTAAACATATATAAATTATAACTCAAGATAAAATATTAAATCTAAAAGGTTTTCCTTTCTACACATGTTTTCTATATATATATATATAAACTCATATATATAAATATATATATTTAACTAAAATAATAAACCCCACATCTTTATAAAAATAAACTCATGCAAACCATAACTAAGGTATTTATTATATAATACCCTACTTTTTTTTTTTTAAAATGTCATGAGTATTTTATGCTACCCTAGCCCTACCTGGGCTAGGGTTTTATTTTATTTTTGTTTTGCTACTTTGTTTATGCAGGGGGGGGGGGGGGGGGGGGAATTGGTTTCTGGGTGGAGTGACAACCATGTTTTATGGCGGGGGCGGAGGTTGTAATCGTGGCGGGCGGTGACCCCCGGGTGCCACTCACTGTGGACTTCCACAGTGGCGACGTCACTGTGGCGGCCCTTGGGTCGTCCACTATGGAACACCACAGTGGCGCCGCCCACTGTGGTCGCCCATAGTGGCGGCTCCCGGCCGCGCCGTCCACTGTGCCAAGCACAGTGGTTCAGCCCTTCCGTCGTCCACTGTGTTTAGCACAGTGGCTTGGCCCCCCCCGTTTTTTTTTTCTTTTATATATATATTAAACAATAAGTTTATTTTTGCTTATTTTTAAGAATGATTTCCTTTACTCATAATATATAGGCATGCATATATATATATATATATATATATGTTGTAACTAGGGCATAAATTTTCTATGAAATAAATATGCAGGTGTTCTTATTCTGAAACATAATTAACATATTAGATGCTTTCTTCAGATATATAACATTGTATTTATTTCCTCTAATCAAAATCCTAGTTGCTAAAAGAAAATAGATAAGTCATTTAAATATTGATTTACTTTCAGCAAAAATAAGGTAAAAAACAAAATTAAATCACTTAAAACAGCAACTCTAGTATTTTATTTATTTTATTTAATCTGTTTAACTATAGATTTTATTTTCTGTACATAAACAAATGACAGTATTAATAAAATTACACAGCAACTATAGATATATGAAATTATTTAAATCAATAGTCTATTTATCTCTAGATTTTATTTTCTGCAAATGAGCAAAATGACAGAATTTAGTAATTCTAAACAACAACTTTATTTATCTAGGTTTATTTGAATTTAACCTTAGAGATATGTAACAAGGAAATAGACTGAACGTTTAGTTTTAGAATTAACATGCAAAATAAATATCCATTATCAAAATTAGCATGCATACTACAATTTACTTCAATAACTATAGGGAACTTATCCAAGATAAACATATTTCTTTTGCAATAGAATATTACTTACAAAAATAGTGCATTTCTTTAGAGTACATTTAAAATACATTATAGCCTTCAATACAAATGGGATCTCTTATTTCAATTAAATGAGGATCCTTAATTAACATAAATACATTTTATTTTCAAAGTAACTACACTATATAGTTTTCCAATCACACCGCTGCAACTTAAGAAATATACTATTCTATTTCTGATTTCTCTTTTCTGCAACACAAAAGTCCAGCAACCTCTACTTGTCCTTTTTCTTTTCTTTTCAACATCCTATAATTAAATCATAGGCTATGACCATGGAGAGCTCACCTCCAAGCCTAGGCTAACTAGTAGCCACCCCCAAGCTTGGAGAACCAAGCCCTAGGAAGGTAACACACATGCAAACACAAATAAACAAGGGAAACAACCATAATCACATTCCCAACCAAGGCTACTCTGCACCACACATTGTGATGTCTTTTCAAGGGTGGTAGTGGACCAAGTACCCCGAGGAGATTGCAAGTATGGTAAAACATATAGCCACCTCATGGAAAACCAATTACATCATAAGTATAACAACCCCACATTCCTTATGCCCCCCAAGGCATTCATGCCTTATTCCCCTCCTTGTGACCCCCAATGCATAAACAAGCCATGCAACAAGGGTCACATAAATTCCCTTGTGATCACTCTCATAACGAGAGCCTCTCACTCAAGGGCTGTCACTTCTACCACCCACAAGACGATCCTCTCTCCCAAGAGTAGGAGGCCTTGATTACTCCCAAAGCACATAAAATGCCACACAAAAGTAAAGCATAAAACACAATAATTTTCCAAGGGAAAACATGCAAGAAAACTAGACTTTTTACACAAGATATTCTTTCAATATAACATTCAATATGAAAACACCTTACAAGTAAGGCAAAACCAACCTTTAACTGCCCAAGGGTATGCTAGTTTTGTTGAGGATGAGCAACCCAATTCCACAAGTCTTTCCTTTCCACCCTTAGCCAAATCCTTAATTCAAAATCTATCTTTTTCCTTTTGAAATTCCTTGTCTCAAAAAATGGAGAGTGGGTGATTACCCACAAAATCTTTCATTCTTGCTTAAGAAGACCTTAGTGAGAGTTCTCACAAGTTTCTAAAACTGAAAAAGGAAAAGTCAGAAAAAGATCCAAAAGGGTCTCTCATCAAAAAGGAAAGTTAACAACTTAGGTGATCCTTCGAATTTTCAATTTTCGCTCAACTTAGGAAACCTACTTTTTAGGGTGTCTAAATGGTCACATGGGAGTTGAAACATGCCTAAAATTACTCCCAACCCTTAGGTATACCTTATGGGCTTTAGGAAACACTCTTAAACTACCCCTAGGTGTCCATTTAACCCCTTTTAAACCCCTCTGAAGTTAATTTTCGGGTCAAACTTAAGTTGACCACCCCAACGATTCTCTTCACAAGGCAATTATGGAATCACATTAAATTAATTGAAAGAGCTATGGTTAAACAACTCCCTCCAAGAGACAATTTAAAGAAAACCAAAACATAAATCAACACATGTGTCAAGTGACATAATAAAAATACCTTTACAAAATTATACATGAAATCTTGTCTCTTGTTGGATTTACACAAATAAATAAATTCAATCTAACACTCATGCAACATCCACTTTTACAAATAAAATACTATACAAATGAGGTGTTGTCTCTCCAAATAGACAAACCTTGGTTTTACAAATGTACATGGGTCTAGGTTTGGTTCTCCATAATATTTCCATGGTCACATGGATAATTTTCCTACGCATCTCAATTACACATTAGTACTCCCAAATATCCTCATAAAATATTAAACACATGAATAAGAATACACGTCAAGCACTCTGCATACAATTGACATTAACAAATCAATATCTCATATATCCCTATTTATCCACATAAGCCATTATCATAATTCTCATAATTTCATTCACTTATTAGATACACATCATATTTCCAACATCATAATAAAGTTCTGCAAATCCAGATATAGCTGACATACGTTAGTTCAAGATTATCCAATCAGTGGATCTTTTAGGATTTCAAATTCATAACACATCAAAAATGTACACCACAAGGTGAAATAATTATATAACTTGGTTCAATTACTTTTCTCACCAATCTATCTGTCTAACACAGTACATTTTATTGAATTATATAGCATTTATTAATAGGGTCAAACATGGTCAACTAAGTTAATCAAAGCTTGGTTGGGGAGGGCCTTACATCCTCCTCCCCTAGAGTTCGACTTACTCCTGGAAGTCGCATGAGTAGAATTACAAAGTAGGGACATAACATTTCCCACAATTTCAATAAGTTACTCAAAATCTTATCTTGCCTATTAGATGGGTGAAATACCCAAAATCAACTTATTATTGTAATTAACTTACTATCTTCACAAGGTTAAATTCTTAGTATTTTTATTACATTTCCCTTAGATCTCAGGTAGGTGTTTACAAAGTTCTGCTTTTCAACAACTTACATTAATGCGCCATCCAAATCATATCAATAACACACATCAACTCCCACAATCAAGGTTACAAATGATAGTTTACTTAATAATTTCTAGGAGTCATAGTTATTAAGGGTTCGTGTAAAACATGTTTATCCCACCGTAATTTTCATCCATGCTCGCCACTAAAGAGAATTGACATCACAGTTTATTCTTAATGAATCTACTTATTTTACCTCATGGCACCTCATTAGGGTGCTAATAAAATATTTGTTAAACCGTTCTAGGTGCATAATTTTTTTTCCAACTTTCTTAGGTAACACGACACAATCAAATTTAGGTTCTTCCAATCCACCCCTATATAGGGTAGTTTTCTACCACTAGGGATTAAAATGTTTTTATATTCCTGGGCACCGAGGTTTAAGTTTCATAGGGTACATTATTTGCAATTTCCAAATATTAAGGTACATAACAATCCCATTCTAAGGGAGTGATGGAAATTATTAATACTTATGTTAGATATCATCCACGCAATCATCTCATACACATGTCAAATTTACCAGTTGACAATAATCACTTTTGCAATTCATTAGGTCTAGGTCACACTATTGTTATAATTTTTTCAATTTACTCATAATTAATTTTACTTAGGAGGATATTCCTTCCTTTATCTTAATTTGATAAAAAAAATATATTCTTTGTCAATTCTTTGTGCCTAATTTCACTCCTTGTGGTGTTCTCCCTTGACACACTATTAGTGGTTCAAAGAACATGATAGAGATTTACACAAATCACATCACTAGGGCTAGCTATATCAACCATCAAAATGACCACTTGACATTTTAAAAAGGTCAAAATAAAAAAAATTACTTTTACCAAGTCCCTTAAAAAGAAGAAAAATGCCGGCAATTGAAAGATATTAAAACTAGAAACATGGCAAGTGCCATAGTTCCAATACAAAGAAACATAAATTTAGTGGTCCTCTCTTCCAACAAAAAGAAAAAAAATAAAAAAAATAAAAAAAAGTGCTAGCCCCTAGGTCACAATATATTTTTCAAAGAAAGTTGAAAATATTGTCGAATCAAAACTTGAAACAAGATGGCCATACTGGTCATACCCTAGGGAGTAACCGCAACACATCACTCAAGATCACACATCCTGAGTGTGTTAGGAAGTGATTATTAGACTCTTAAGGTTCTTAGATTCTTTATAATCCTTTATTTATTTATGAAATAAATTCTTATACACAAGAGATCGCATTCATTTTTTATAAATCATGTTCCATTTTGACCTTCACGTGCTTACTATTTCAAGCAACACTTTCCGATATAATCCACTATCTATTTGGGGTTATTAACATTCTTAATTATATTCTAATAGGTGCTTGCACTAACTCTACCATTCTCCATCCATTCCTCTTGCACTAATCTCTTTGGACACTTAATTATGCACAATCTATGCTTAATTAGAGGTTAAATCTTAACAAGCTGATCCAACGAAACCTTAGGTCTCGATAAAACTCCTAGGCGATATGATTAAGAAAATTACTAACATAACAAATATGATAACTCCACTTATCAAGTGGATCGAATAAATTTTATAAGGGCAATAATAATTTCACTCAAAAGTCCCTTTCATTATAGTTGCATTTAATAGTACTTAATTAGATCATCTTCTACTAAAAAGACATTTATATAGTTACTTGGTTCAATATCAATTGTTTAATAAATATCCAGTTTCCTCCATCCTATTATTACATCCCTCCTTAATAACTTAATTTTAATATGGCTTCTATTAATTATCTAAATATGCTACACCTTGCTTCAATGTTACATGGTAACTCAAGTATCGACACTTTCATGTCTTACACACACGGTTGATAGTTCAGTACAAAATTGACACTTTTTGACTTAGAACCACTTAGGATTTGTATAATGTAATCGTATAATTTTACTAGGGACATCATTTGTTTTCTTAGCACCTTATGCTAGCTCCTTATACTTTTACCTCTAACATTCACTTGCCTTCATTAGGTAGGAGCTTGTTGCCAAATTACTAACACTTATGGTTAGGAGCCATTTGGGGTGGACTAATTGTCAAGTAAAATCAATAATGCTTGACAACTAATTTCTTCCCACACATTTCATGACATATTTCAAACATCGCGGAGAATTGACTTATTCCCTCCTACTTCATTTATGCAACTTATGATATCAAATGGGTGTGCACTCGAGGAGTGACCAACACCCATCCTTTCTAAATAATATTGGTAGAAAGGGAAGTTATCTCATTCCATATTACTTATTTATATTTACTTACTAGCCAATTCCGGCATCTCACGACCTTCGATCTCTTAAATCTAAATAACCCTTCTTACTATCCTAATATCTTGTTACCCAACTATGGTATAACTTAAAGGTGTCCAATAATTACCAATGTCTTAAGACTCCCATAATTCTCCAAGTTCTCCCTTGGCTAACCACATAAATCGACTCCTTATCAATGTTCTCATAAAATATTTTATACTGCCAACTAATTCTCATTAAAGCTTTGGTGTTATATCACTGTTATACTATCTTTCCCTAAGCCATTTCCATCCACATGTTTCTTCACCCATACTTAATGTTTTCATATACTTTCACACTTGAGTGCCATAATTTGCAAAACTTCTTCGATTGTGCCTAGTATTTAAATTGTGTTACATACTGTCTTGTACCTAGTGACTAACCATGATTGGGTTGCACTTTCCTCCTTGGTTTCTGAATGAATATTAGTTACTCATTCTTAGATTATAATATCCTAATACCTTTATACTCCTTGTACTTCAATGGAGATCTTTGTACGATTCCCAAATCAACTCTACTCTCTCTTCCATTATTTACTTTTTCCAAAATTATCTTCCCATAAAGGAACTAGTTGAGGTTTACTTGCTTGTTTCCCCAATTATAAAATCCATGGATGAACTTTTAGGGTTTATTGTAAAAATGTGTTTTCACCCAAGAAGTTCATGTCTCCTTTCTCCTTATTTAACTCACCTATAGTATTACTAGGGTTTTCTGATCAAGGAGTTTGCCAATTCATCATTTTAGTTCTAATCTTCAGGGTTATCCCAACTCTAGCTTCACTGCATTACTACAAAAATTGTCTAACAAATGCTCTTTATAAGAAGTCTAGCATAACCACATTCTTAAGGTACCTAGTCATTAGGATAGGTTAATGCTTTTATCAGAGATTTGCAAGAGTTCCTTTTAACTCTTCTTCATTTATGTCTCCAATGGCGGCTTTGATCCTTATAACCATCATAATTTCATATAGCTTAAAAAATTAACTTGAACTATCTCGATTTTATTTATCTTGTTTATTGCCTTTATCTTAGGTCTAACTATCTTGCTTGACTTGCCATTGTCATGAACATATCTCGATGGAAGGCATTCTCTTAGTTACCATCAAGAGTATTTTAGTGAAGAATTAACTCCTCATACTTGATTTGATTAGGGCAATTATTGCGTTTAGGTTCCAATTGAATGGTAACCCCATAAGTACTAAAGAACTAAATTCCGTTAATAAACACCGAAATTACTTCATTTGAATAAATAGTTGAAAATTTTGCAGCCTTTGGGGTTTTATTACGCCATAAACCTTATGACTAATAAGTTCAAATTTTCAGGCTCTTAGTGACCCTTGGAACCCCTTGAATTGATATATGTTGATCTGTTGATTTAAAAGAATTTTCACTTATGTTTCACTTTGTTATTTCACAAGTTTTCACCTAGGTGATATACTTCAAGCCATGGTTTGGTTTCAACTAAGTTATGAATGTAGCCCATGTTCACCAGTGTTTGAACTTGGCTCTGATACCAAAATGTCATGCCCAAAATTTAGGGCAAGAACGGGATAATTTTTTTTTTAAATCACAACAAAAAAAATATTAAAATGCTAATAAGAACTGCACTAGCAAGTTTTGTCTTAACTATGTTTGGGTAACTTAATCCACTAACTCAAGTAATGAAAAATAATTTTAAAATTAATTGCGGAATACTAAATGAATAATATTATTATTTCATCAAAATTAGTTAACAGATTAATTAATTCACAACTCTCTAAAATAATGGACGAAGATATTAATAATCTTCCATAAGCATTAATTGCTTAAAGGAACAAATTAATTTAGTCCTAGCACTCTGATTTATAATGTCTAAAATTTATTTTAATCAATAATTAAAAAAAAGGTGCTTAAATTAAATTGACTAAGGGTCAATTAAGTCCATAACGAAAATCGTCCTATAAGGTTGAATCCGGAAAAACCTATATCCAAGCATAATAATTTAAATCTAAACATCATTCTTTTTATAATACCCTTAGGTTGAATAAAGTCAATATTTGTCCACTTGATTATAAAAACATATATATTATCTATGACACTGAATAAAATATTTAGTCTCAATAATTATAAAATGTCTGAATTTCAGTTAACTCAATAATTAAAATGCGCTTAGATTAAATCAGCTAAAAAGGTTGTTAAATATCTCCCCATAGCCAAAATAATCTTACCCCAACTCATTATAGAGTTTCTACAAGATTATCTTCAAGAGTATTTTAAATTTAAACATTTTATCTTCTTCTTTGAATAATTCCATATGTTTGTTAAACATATATAAATTATAACTCAATATAAAATATTAAATCTAAAAGGTTTTCCTTTCTACACATGTTTTCAATTTCTATATATATATATATAACTAAAATAATAAACCCCACATCTTTATAAAAATAAACTCATGCAAACCATAACTAAGGTATTTATTATATAATACACTACTTTTTTTTTTTTTAAATGTCATTAGTATTTTATGCTACCCTAGCCCTACCTGGGCTAGGGTTTTATTTTATTTTTGTTTTGCTACTTTGTTTATGAAGGGGGGGGGGGGGGGGGGGGGGAATTGGTTTTTGGGTGGAGCGGCAACCATGTTTTATGGCGGGGGTGGAGGTTGCAATCGCGGCGGGCGACGACCCCCAGGCGCCACTCATTGTGGACTTCCATAGTGGCAGTGTCACTGTGGACGCCCACAATGGCGGCCCTTGGGCCATCCACTGTGGAACGCCATAGTGGCGCCGCCCACTATGGTCGCCCATAGTGGCAGCTCCCGACTGCACCGTCCACTATGCTAAGCATAGTGGTTCGGCCCTTCCGCCGTCCACTGTGTTTAGCATAGTGGCTCGGCCGATAGCCTAAAAAACTTCCCCCCCCCCCCCTTTTTTTTTCTTTTATATATTTTGTTTATTAAATAAAAAAAACAAAAGAACAAATATATATATATATATATATATATATATATATATATATATATATATATATTAAACAACAAGTTTATTTTTGCTTTTTTTTAAGAATGATTTCCTGTACTCATAATATATAGGCATGCATATATATATATATATGTTGTAACTAGGGCATAAATTTTCTATGCAATAAATATGCAGGTGTTTTTATTCTCAAACATAATTAACAGATTAGATGCTTTCTTCAGATATATAAATAATGATTTTTTTATTGTGCTTGGGGGTGATTTTAATGCTTTCCTTTCCTTGAATGAAAAAAGAGGGGGTAATCCTATAGCTTAGAAGGTTATTAATGACTTTTCTTCCTTTGTACAAAATAGTGCATTATTCGATATTTTCCCTTCTAATGGTTCTTTCACTTGGACTAATAGGAGATCTAAATGTCAGATTTCCTCTCGCCTTGACAGATTTCTTATTTCCCTAAACCTATGTTTGAGCAACTTTTCCTTTTCTTCTGAGATTCTTACCTCCTCAGATTCTAACCATTTTCCAATTTTGCTCATTTTTGATAAATTGGATTATGTTCCCTCTGTTAGACCTTCTTTTAAGTTTGAGAAAATGTGGTTCACTCATCCTCATTTTCTTTCTTTATTAAAGCAATGGTGGATAAGTGCTCCGTTTTGCAAAGGGACTAAGATGTTCCAGTTTTATTCCAAACTGAAATTCGTGAAATCTCAAATTATGGCTTGGAATAAATTGGTCTTTAAGAATTTTTTTCATGAAAAAGAGGTAGTTGCCAATGATTTGAAGGTTGTTAATGAGGAGATTATTAGACATGGCACTAATTCCTCCACTAATGATGCTCAAAAGAAATTGCAAGCTTACTGGGAGATCCTTTGCTCTCGGGTTGAAATCTATTGGCAGCAAAAATCTCGTGAGGTTTGGCTTAAAGAAGGTGACAGGAATACTGCCTTCTTTCAAGTTGAAGCCAAGCTTAAAAGAGCTGCTTCTACAATTTTTAGTATTAAGGGTTCTAAGTGTGGTTATGTCCTTAATTCAGATCAGCAGATTAGAGAGGAGGGGGTGTCTTTTTTTAAGGAATTGTTATCTCCTTCTTTTTCTTATTCCTCCATGGATCATCATGTGGATTTGCTTTTAGATTCTATCCCCTCCCTTGTTTCCCATGAGGATAATGACTTTCTTATGAGGCCTTTTTCTTTAGATGAGCTTCATTCTGTTGTTTTTTCCATGGCCCCTGACAAAGCTCCAAGTCCTGATGGGTTTACTATCTTGTTCTTTCAGAAATGTTGGGATTTTATTGGTTTTGACTTATTAATGGCTTTGGAAGAGTCTAGGAGGGGTGGGTATATCCTAAAAATTTTTAACATCACTTATATTGCCCTTATCCCGAAATCTAAGAATCCCCAAACTTTTGTTGAATTTAGACCCATTTCTTTGTGCAACTCTATTTACAAAATCTTCACCAAGGCTATTTATTTAAGACTTAAAATTCTCCTTCCTCATATCATCTCTCCTCAACAAGGAGGTTTTGTTTCGAGTTGGGAAACTCATGAGGGAGCAATTGTTGCTCATGAAACTTTACATTCCATAAATACATCCAATATCCCAGCTTTTGTGGTCAAACTTGATATGATGAAGGCTTATGATAAAGTTTGCTAGGATTTTTTGCTCAAAGTTTTGAGAAAATTTGGTTTCTTTGAAAGCTGGTGTAAATGGATCAAGAGTTGTATTTCTACTACTTCATTTTTTGTTATCATTAATGGAGCTCCCTTTGGATACTTTTCTTCAACTCAAGGTGTTAGACAAGGAGATCCTTTATCTCCTTTCTTATTTATCATTATGGCAGAAGCTTTTAGTCGATTGGTTATTAAGCAAAGGGATCTGGGCTTTTGGCAAGGGGTATTAATTCCTAACTCTGATATGTCAATCACTCATAACCTTTTTGCCAATGATACACTTTTATTTGGGTCTTCTTCTATCCAAGAGGCTACTCATATTAAATTTATTCTGGATACTTATATTGTTGGATCTGGCCAACATATTAGCCCCCATAAATCCAAGATCTTCATTTTTAATACTCCTCAGTTGGTGGCTGATAGACTTGTGAATATCTTAGGTTTCCTAGTAGACTCTCTTCCTTCTACCTATTTGGGGATTCCTTTCTTTATGGGATCTGCTAAGTCTTCTATTTGGAATTCGGTTATTGAGAGACTTAAATCTCGTATTTCTGCTTGGAAGGCTAGGTGGTTGTCTCTTTCAAGTAGGATACTTCTCATTAAAACAGTCCTATTTGCCATTCCCAATTACTATATCTTAGTTCTTCAAGCTCCCAGATCAGTCATCTCCCAAATTGAAAAGATTATTCGATCTTTTCTTTGGAAAAACAACATGACAGAAGATAAAAAAATTCCACTGATTTCTTTGACCAAGATGTCTCTTTCCAAGCAAGTTGGTGGTGCTGGGATTCATGACTTATCTAAAAAAAATAGGGCTTTTGGGGGCAAACTAGTTTGGTCTATGTATACTAAGCCCAATCTTTGTGGTGCCAAATTATGCAGGCTAAGTATTTAGATTCCCAGAACCCTGCTAGGTTCTTCACAATTTCTAATCCTCCACAGGGGTTTGCTATTTGGAACTTTATGATCTCATGTAGGGAAGTGGTCTCTAATTTTCTCTCCTAGCAGGTCCATTCGGGGGAGAATATTCTTTTTTGGAAAGACTCCTAGAATGGCTTTCCCCCTCATTCGCAGCATGATTCTCTTGCTTCTGTTTCAGTTGTTCTTTCTCAATCATGGGGAGTTAGATTGGTTGATTATGTAGATAGTGTTGATCTGTTTTCTCACAAGGTCTCATGGAAGGATCCCTCTACTCTGCCATTGTCCTTGCAGGAAATTCAAAATTTTAAATCTGTTTTGCAAGACTGAGTGGCTTTCCTTTCTAACATCAAAGATCAACTTATTTTGTGCCCTTCTAAATCAGGAAACTACTCTGTTAAAGAAGGATATTTTGTTGTTCAACAAATGGCCAATCAAAATGCTCCTCATCGTGCCTTTTTGTTCTATTGGAAGAACTCAGTATTACCTAAAGCTAGTGTTATTTCCTGGCTCGTGCTACAAAATAGAATTTTGACTAGTGATCATGTAGTCAAATTTAATATTGCAGCCTCCTTTTCTTGTGTCTTATGTGGTAAAGCTCTTGAAGATGTCAATCATCTTTTTCTTCATTGTGAGTTTGTGAGTAGTTGTTGGCATTTTGTCCTACAAAAGTTATCTCTTTCATTCCCTTTACCTTTATCTTTATGGGACATGTTTCAGTCTTGGCCAGTTTTGTATTCATCTTCTCTATTTGCTTGTTTGTGGTTTATAATTCCCTCTTCAGTCATATGGGCCATTTGGTGGGAAAGAAACAAGCACATTTTTAGATGTGACTCATCAGATTTATTGGTTGTTCTTGGGATTTTGGAAAGAAGTATTATTGAGCAAGTTAATGCTCATGTCCAGAAATATTTTAACATGAATTTAGAGTTCTCTTCTTGGGATAATTTTATGATCTCTTCTTGGAAAAGTATCATTATTCTTGTATCACCCACCTTTCCAAGGATTCGAAAAACACTTGTAGATAGAAATTCCATAAAATGGCATCCTCCTAATGCCCCTTTTTGTAAATTGAATTTTGATGGATCCTCCCATGGAAACCCTGGTGATTCAGGAATAGGGATAGTTTTTCATGATCATTTGTGTTCTTTATTAGCATTAAAAGCTATGCCAATTTCTCCTGGCACAAATAATATGGCTGAGGCTTGTGCTCTTTTAGAAGGTCTTGCTATGGCTAAGGATTTACATTTTAAATACCTTCATATTGAAGGTGATTCAGCTATTGTCATTAATGCTTGCAAGGCAAGAAAAGCTGATAATTGGCATTTTCGGTATATTCTTGAACAAATATGGACTCTTCTTGATACATTTAAGGACCTCATCATCTCGCATGTTTATTGTGAAGGTAATGCATTGGCTGATTGCCTCGCTAATATGGGTTGTGACAAAACTGTTATTGATTCCTCTTGATTGGGGGTGATTTGATGAGCTTCCCAAACCTATTAATTATAGCCCGTAGAGAGTTGAGGATTTAATCTTTCTTATTATTTGATTGCTTGTTTATACGAGCTGATATTCTCTTCTCTTGGTGAGGTATTTCTTTTTATAATTCCATTTGGTTTTGATTTGAGGTACTTTGCTTTACTTGATCATCACTTGGCATTCATTAATGATGAGTTGGTTGTTATTGATGTTGTTCGTGTGTTTAGTACTCTCTTCTGGTGCGAAATATGGAGATATTTATTTTCACATTGGGAATCCATCCTTCATATGTCATTTAAAGTTTGACGTAGCATTGTTTTCATGATTATCTCTGTACGTCGTTTCTTTTGGTTTGTCAGTTTTGTATGATATATCTCCTCTTTCTTTTCATTTACGACATAAAAATTTTGGGCTTCATTTCTCTCTAGCATTTCTGCATTCACCTCTTCTCCTTTGGCATTTGTCTATAATGGCGGACCCCAGATCTCATGTCGTTGGTGTTAGTCATGTTTTGGAACCTTGCGTTTCTTGTAAATTGTCTGTGTTCTGTAGTATATATATTTTTTGGTTGCAGTTGTTTTTTGGTGCAGGGGCATGTCAATTTTGATTGCAGGAGTTCTTTGTTGCAGGGCATTTAAGATATCCTAGGAACTTATTTTGTAAATAAGCTTGCATGCTCCTATTCTGTAAAACGAGCTTGCATGCTCCTATGTGTGAAAGAGCCTGCATGCTCCTTTGTTGATCTCTATTTTGTAACTAGCTTCAGCTAGAGGATTGTTCACTACTTCTCTTCTATAATCATGTTGATGAGCAATGACCAGAGTTTTTCTTGATGGTTCTTTTCTCTGGGAGCTCAGTTTGAACCAGTTTTTAAATTTATTGTAAAAATTATTTATTATTAATAAAATATATCAAGTGGCATTGCCACCTTGCCAAAAAAACAAAAAAAACATTGTATTTATTTCCTCTGATCAAAATCCTAGTTGCTAAAAGAAAATAGATAAGTCATTTAAATATTGATTTACTTTCAGCAAAAATAAGGTAAAAAGCAGAATTAAATCACTTAAAACAACAACTCTAGTATTCTATTTATTTCATTTAATCTGTTTAACTATAGATTTTATTTTCTGCAAATGAGCAAAATGACAGAATTTAGTAATTCTAAACAACTACTTTATTTATCTAGGTTTATTTGAATTTAACCTTAGAGATATGTAACAAGGAAATAGACTAAACGTTTAGTTTCAGAATTAACATGCAAAATAAATATCCATTATCAAAATTAGCATGCATACTACAATTTACTTCAGTAACTATAGGGAACTTATCCAAGATAAACACATTTCTTTTGCAACAGAATATTACTTACAAAAATAGTGCATTTCTTTAGAGTACATTTAAAATACATTATAGCCTTCAATACAAATGGGATCTCTTATTTCTATTAAATGAGGATCCTTAATTAACATAAATACATTTTATTTTCAAAGTAACTACACTATATAGTATTCCAATCACACCGCTACAACTTAAGAAATATACTATTCTATTTCCGATTCTCTTTTCTGCAACACAAAAGTCCAACAACCTCTACTTGTCCTTTTTCTTTCTTTTTCAACATCCTGTAATTAAATCATAGGCTATGACCATGGAGAGCTCACCTCCCAGCCTAGGCTAACTAGTAGCCACCCCCGAGCTTGGAGAAACAAGCCTAGGCAGGTAACACACATGCAAACACAAATAAACAAGGGAAAACAACCACAATCACATTCCCAACCAAGGCTACACTGCACCACACATTGTGATGTCTTTTCAAGGGTGGTAGTGGACCAAGTACCCTAAGGAGATTGCAAGTAGGGTAAAACATATAGCCACCTCATGGCAAACCAATTACATCATAAGTATAACAACCCCAGATTCCTTATGCCCCCCAAGGCATTCATGCCTTATTCCCCTCCTTATGACCCCCAATGCATAAACAAGCCATGCAACAAAGGTCACATAAAATCCCTTGTGATCACTCTCATAACGAGAGCCTCTCATGTAATGCCCCACCAGGAAACCCCGAAGGGATAAGCCAAAAACACACGAATAGAGTGCAAATTTTTTTTTATTTTTTTTTAAAGTTACACCACATTAAGATACAACAAGATATTAAAGATTCAGAATTACAAAGCGGAAGACATCAACTAACACCTAAAGAGTTTCCCAACGAGATTACTTAAAATCACAATTCACTTAACTCACACAATTAATCCAATAAGCTGATTATCTTAATAACGAGATAATTCTTAATGAGGATAATTTCTTTCACAAGATGGACATATTAATCACCAGCAAAGATTCAACCATTAAGATCCATTCAAAATCTTCATTCAAGCTTTTCATAAAAATACAAGCCATATATCTAATATTCTAACACACTAGAATTTCATCATAAACATATGAGATCTTTTCAAGCATACTTAATTTCCTTAACAACAACTGAATATATCCCATTACTCTAAGTTACATTCTTTCATATCCCAATTTATTGCATTATAAAAGACGATTGAATACATGCATCTACAATAAATCTCATCTAAACCACTCATGCATTCGATCAAAATGGCATTCAAGAAGGACTGCATATAAGCATTTAAAGTTAATTCCATTTATCCACTTATACATTCTAACATAAGCTATTCATACATGATAAAGTTGAATAAGGGAAACATAAGAGAATAACATCACATAACACCAAAATGATCTCGGAGTTCACCCCTAAAGGGCTACATCTCCGGGTCTGCTCAACTGCAAGACCCCTCTGATAATTAATAAGTTAAGAATACATGAGGTTACACCATTACAATCTGGCCATCAAGGCAAAACATAATCAATATACAAACGACCACATCGGTCAATTAATACATAAACGATCCTTGAAAAGGAAAGGATCCAGCTGAACTTAATCAAAGCCAATACAAAGGTCCAGAAGAGCATCCACAAGACTGAGCCATCACCACCCAAGGTCTAACATGAAACCAAGTACTCACAAGGGTAAAGACAATAGGGCGACCCACAAAGGTACTCCTATCAGGACAAAACGACAACACACTAGCGAACGTAGGGACAAGTGTCATCACACAACCTGGTATGGTTACCATGGCAGGTCTTCATAGGTCCCGACCCCATGCATTGGGTTACCCTGGCAACCTAATCCGAACCTCCGGCCCATCCAAGCCTCATGTGGACCCACACATCCTCTCGTGAAGACAAGGATGATGGTTTGCCATTTCAGGCCTTCTCACAGCATGTCGGGTCTATGTTAGCACTCATCCCATGTGTGAGGCAAATTATCTTTCTTAGAGATTACATTCTAATCTACTGATAGGTTATCACTTATTAGACTCACTTTCAATGGGTTACCCAGCAGCCACTTTGGGCGCGGCCCCCAATCGAAAGCCACTTTCCCATACGACACTAGACTAAACTCAGACAAACTCAAAACCAGGGAATAGACATGGTCAGATGAACGGAGTTCAAGAAGGAGGAACATCCCTCATTTGGTCAAACACGAATCATCATTCGACACCTACACAAAGGATATGACCAACTATGACACCACCACAATACAACAGTCAACTCGAAATCGAGGACTGAAACAGGTACCCCAAATCATTCCATATGACAGGGGCCTATCAAACAAAGTACTCTTGCCATTTCATAATTAAAAGCGAATACAGAAATTAAACTCGCAAAGGCAATAATCGGAAGAGACAATATTTTCTCATATTGATTAAACCAATAAAGGTCGATCAAGTTTTCTACATGATCTATGTTTCCAAAAATACACTAGCAGGAAATCATCATTGCAAGGTGAATACAATATCACAATTTGCAATAGTACCATTGTCTATTTCTCAAACAGAAGAAAAATATAAATTAACCATTCATTTTACTAAATGAGAATATCAGTAACTAACAATTTTCCCAAATGGTACTTAATTAAATTTCCGAAAGCACATCGTTTAAATTCATAATGTCCAAGGTTTAAATATTCATTTCTAACATTTCCAGATGGCCTATATCATTAAAAATCTTCAAACAATATATATTCTTGAATAAAGTATGTTTTATCTCAAAATTTTTTCCAATATAACAATATTTCATCTTTTCCAAAAGATGCTCCCCTAATATAATAGGTCCAAAAGGATCAAATATTAATTTATATATATTTATAACCCTACGGTTAATAAAATATACATAATTAATATTTAACATTGCATAATAATCAAATTAAATATAAATCAACATATATACATTTATTTCCAATGATAAATATATATATTAATATTAATTAATAATTAATTAAACACTTTATGAAAAAAACTTTTAAACTAATAAATTTATTTATTAATTTATTTATTTTTAACTAAAAAAAATAATAAAAAAAAATTACAAATTAACAAGGGGGAGGGGGGTTTCCACGTGGACCCCACGTGGTCCCCATGGGAAGCTCACGCAACCCCCAAAGGGGAAGCGCTGCTTCCCAAGGGAGCACGCAGCTCTCCCCAAAGGGAGCGCTGCTGTTCCCAAGGGAAGCACGCAGCACCCCTTGGGGTGCGCTGCTATCCCAATGGGATACGCAGCTTCCCAACCAATGACAAACAATTAAATTCTTTTTTTATTTTATTAATTTAATTTTTTTTTTTTAAAAAAAAAATTTGCTGTTAGAAAAAAAATCATACACAGCAACAAAAAAACACAGTCTCACAGAGACTGAAATAATTAATTTTTATTTTTATTTTTTTTTCCTCCCATTGAAATTTTAAAATACCCAGATCAGGGAAGGGGAAAATTTCTCCAAAACCAACAGCATAGTTGCCAAATAAAATTGATTAACATTCATATATCAACCAACAGGCAGATATTTCTGATTTAAAACTTGAATGAGAAAGCATTAACTTAGAATTTTAACAAATTTCATTGAAGAACAACCATTCTCAAGTTTTTTTTTTTTTTTTTAATTTTAAAAACAACCAGAGCAACCATAATCCAGAATTGAAATGGAAATAGAACAAGAAGGGATTGGATGGGAATTACAAACACAACTGTATCATTTTTCCCCAATAGCTGAGATTTTTATTTTTAATCTCCACAAACAGATTTCCTCAAAATCCAAAACAATTTCTGATAAGCAAAGAACTAAAATATAAACCAGAATCTTACCTCTTATAGCAATCCTGGAAAAGATTCAGTGAGGAGCCCAACCTGCAGGCTCAAGAAATTTCTCCTCCTCCAAAACCTCCAAATTTTCATCCAAAATGTTTTCCCAAAAATATTTTCCAACAAAAAATTCCATCCTCTAAAATTTTCCAAAAGTCTAGGTTATAAGGAAGAGTTGACCAAAATTCCATTTTTGGAATTAAAATTTTTATTTAAAAATAATTCTCAAAATTAATTCTTTTCTAACTATTACAATAAATTAAATTGTTTTCAATTCACAATTGATTTTCTCACTCAACTGAAATTTAACCTTTCTATATCAAAAATGCCAAGAAGATAAAATTAATTCTATTTCAATTAAAATTAAATCTTTCTTTTTCAACAGCATATACAAAATGCATTTAATATTCAAAATCAACCATTTAATTGAACTTACTCCCAATTTAAGGCGAGCAATCCAATATCAACGATAATCGCATAACGAAATCCTGATTAATTTAGTCCATTAATCTTCAATGCACAAACACATATATAATCAAAATAATTACTAAGGACTAATTAATCAATTTAACCATACACACCAAGCACGCAAATTGAGAAGGTCAACCAAACAGACGACTCGCAAACCCGAACAAAAAGGGATTACCGACGACAACTGACGACGCTCACTTGAGCACGACTATGGTCAACTAGGGTCCTACGACCACCTAATCCAACTCTAAGGATTAAAGAGGTACATTCAAACCTGCAAATCCAGGTGAAGACGAACCTTGCACTCATGCGGCGTTGTACCTGAAATCTCCTGCAACCAAGAGTCATACATGCATACATATATAAACTTAATGAAAGCGTTAGCCCGATATTAATACCACGAAATAGGAACACTGAACAACTTGCATACAACTAGTGTGAAAACCACATCAACAGCTGTGCATTAAATCAAACATCTGACTATAACATAATATTAAGATAAACTGAACAAGATTAAACCAAGATTAGAAATTGATTAGGGCAGGGGTACTACATCTCACTTGAGGGCTGTCACTTCTACCACCCACAAGACCGTCCTCTCTCCCAAGAGTAGGAGGCCTTGATTACTCCCAAAGCACATAAAATGCCACACAAAAGTAAAGCATAAAACACAATAATTTTCCAAGGGAAAGCATGCAAGAAAACTAGACTTTTTACACAAGATATTCTTTCAATATAACATTCAATATGAAAAAACCTTACAAGTAAGGCAAAACCAACCTTCAACTGCCCAAGGGTATGCTAGTTTTGTTGAGGATGAGCAACCCAATTCCACAAGTCTTTCCTTTCTACCCTTAGCCAAATCCTTAATTCAAAATCTATCTTTTTCCTTTCGAAATTCCTTGTCTCAAAAAATGGAGAGTGGGTGATTACCCACAAAATCTCTCATTCTTGCTTAAGAAGACCTTAGTGAGAGTTCTCACAAGTTTCTAAAACTGAAAAAGGAAAAGTCAGAAAAAGATCCAAAAGGGTCTCTCATCAAAAAGGAAAGTTAACAACTTAGGTGATCCTTCTAATTTTCAATTTTCGCTCAACTTAGGAAATCTACTTTTTAGGGTGTCTAAATGGTCACATGGGAGTTGAAACATGCCTAAAATTACTCCTAACCCTTAGGTATACCTTATGGGCTTTAGGAAACACTCTTAAACTACCCCTAGGTGTCCATTTAACCCCTTTTAAACCCCTTCTGAAGTTAATTTTTGGGTCAAACTTAAGTTGACCACCCCAACAATTCTCTTCCCAAGGCAATTATGGAATCACATTAAATTAATTGAAAGAGCTATGGTTAAACAACTCCCTCCAAGAGACAATTTAAAGAAAACCAAAACATAAATCAACACATGTGTCAAGTGACACAATAAAAATACCTTTACAAAATTATACATGAAATCTTGTCTCTTGTTGGATTTACACAAATAAATAAATTCAATCTAACACTCATGCAACATCCACTTTTACAAATACAATACTATACAAATGGGGTGTTGTCTCTCCAAATACACAAACCTTGGTTTTACGAACGTACATGGGTCTAGGTTTGGTTCTCCATAATATTTCCATGGTCACATGGATAATTTTCCTGCGCATCTCAATTACACATTAGTACTCCCAAATATCCTCATAAAATATTAAACACATGAATAAGAATACACATCAAACACTCTGCATACAATTGACATTAACAAATCAATATCTCATATATCCCTATTTATCCACATAAGCCATTATCATAATTCTCATAATTTCATTCACTTATTAGATACACATCATATTTCCAACATCATAATAAAGTTCTGCAAATCCAGATATAGTTGACATACGTTAGTTCAAGATTATCCAATCAGTGGATCTTTTAGGATTTCAAATTCATAACACATCAAAATGTACACCACAAGGTGAAATAATTCTATAACTTGGTTCAATTACTTTTCTCACCAATCTATCTGTCTAACATAGTCCATTCTATTGAATTATATAGCATTTATTAATAGGGTCAAACATGGTCAACTAAGTTAATCAAAGCTTGGTTGGGGAGGGCCTTAGAAATTATGGAAGACACCCATGCTTATAACTATCCTTGAGCTTTTACGCATATCCCCTGCACATAAAGCCATCCTTGACAAAACTTTGAGAGACACTATTGTCCCCATTGATCTGAACATGGACCAGTTTCAAGACATGGTGGGATACCTTTCTGTTCCACACTCCCTAACATTCATTGAAGCTGACGATGCCTCCATAAGCCAACCACATAATGCACCTTTACACATTGAAGCCTTCCTACACAAACATCAAATAAAATGAGTCCTGATAGATGGAGGAGCTGGTCTCAATACATGTACTTTGAACACACTAATACAATTGGGATATTCAGATAAAGTTGTGAATGCTAGAAACAAAATTACCATCAAGGCATATGATGATGAAGAGAATTCATCGAAAGGCACAGTCACCTTGCCTCGTAGAGTTGGGCCAGTTACGAAGGATGTGGTTTGTCAAGTCCTATACCTGGATCTCACATACAACATATAGCTAGGATGTCAATGGATTCATGAGATGAGAGCAGTCCCATCTACATACCATCAATGCATTAAGTTTCCTCACAATGGAGTTGAAGTAACAATTAATGGTGATCCGAATCCATTTATATACTGCAATAACTTGAGGCCCAAAGCAGAGACAATCATTCCAATTAATAGATAATCTATCTCATCTTCTGCATACATTGACCCTTAATCATTAAAACCGTCAACATCAAATCAAGGTGAGCTTAAAGGAAAATATTAGGACAAAGGCATGGGTGAATACACTTTGAATCAAACCATGTGCTTATGGAAATTTATGAGTTCACCAAAAGAATATAGATGACCACATCCTTCTAAATGGGTATCTATCATTACACTAAAATGGGACCCTACTATCTTCCAAAGGTGGGGTGAAATGGAAGAAGAAGATTTATAGAAAATGCTTTACAAAGACCCTGAAGATGGTACATAAGACCACATCAATATACCATGTGAAAAATATGGTAAAGGATTCAAGATCCTACAAAAGTTTGGGTATGATGGTAAAATTCCTCTTGGCTTAAGAAAATAAGGTATCACTCAACCTTTGCAACCACAATTAACATTTAAAAATCAGCACTTGAAAGGTCTTGGTTTCATCTCTTCCAAGGTAAAAACTCACAAATCAAAAGGAGCATTACAAATCATGATTTCCAATGATCCACAAGAGCCGCTATTACACTGACTCTAATGGATGGGAATGGGGTTTAGACAAATCCTCCAGTGATTATGAACTCACTGAGACATTCCGAGAACTAGGTGAACCCACAGAAGAGGAGGAATTTCATAGAAAATTCAAAGTTGGTCAAGAAACAAACCCTAAGGATCCCACACAGTCTTTATATCTAAGTTCTAGGTCGAAATAATGAAGGATGAGGACACCAGTTCCGGAATGCACTTTTAGTAATGACAATTTGGACTTGTTCACAATTGAGACAGATGAGGAGAGTGCCAACGATGATCTCAACAACTACCTTGATACCTGAATATAACTGTATATGCACCTTAACACCCGCTGACTTTGAAAACATTGAAGGCCTTCCCCTTGTTCACCACCAACTTATTGACTTGGAACTTGAAGAACTTGCACAATTCGACGCATTAAAAAACAATGAAGCCTTTATATGAGACGATCTTCTGCTTGGGGACCATAAGGTGGGATACACTATAGAACTCAACAACATGGCATATTTTGTTGAGGGTGTTGGGCCTTCCAGTCGCAAAAATGTAAAAATAAAAAGAAATCAAAGGTTTTACAGTGAAAACCACATGGTGGCACTGTTTGACCCCAAAAAAGTAAAAAGAAAGTATGTATTTGAGGGTGAAAACCTCTCTGAGGCACTCAAAGTTGGAAGGCTTGACATTCTCCCAGCATCATCTGAAGAAAAATCATCTATGTTAGTAGAGGAAACCATCAAAACAAACATTGGTACAAAAGACATTCCACATAACATCTTCTTGGTACAATCTCTGACAGAGACAAAAAGACTGAAGTTCATAAGTTTCTTCATAGGGTGACAAATCAATTTTGCATGGTCATATGCCGATATGCCTGGAGTGGATCTAGATTTAGTAATGTATCATTTGATAGTTTGTAGTGTCCTAAAATTGCGACACTTGCAATTTTGACCGCATTTGGGTCTTCACGATGGCGACGCAACACTGAACTTGAATGGAGACCCCAAAACTTGCTCATGACACCAAAAACTGCATTTTTCAGCACCCTGGCCTGATCCTCCTTGCACCCCATTGTCCCTGGAGGTGGGACCATGGCACCCAGCGCCCTGGTCCTTAAGGACTAGTGCGCCCAGCGCCCTGATCCCCCAGGAACATGGCGCCCAGTGCCCTGGTCCCTGGCCCTATTTTGGGCCCGGTCTCCTATGGGGCTTCGGGTCTTTATGTTTGCAATTTGGAAAATAGTACTTCCTGGTCGGCCCAAGGTCGGAAAAATCAGTCTTTTAACCCTAATTGGCAAGTATATAAACTACATTTCCTCTCCCATTTGGAGGAGGAAGGACAGATGTGTACAAGACGTGGAAACGATATTCAAACATTCAAGCATTCAAGCATTCAAGCATTCAAACATTCCTTCAAGCAATTGATCATTCTAAGTCTCCATTCAAGGCTAGGTGTTGCATTCAAGACAAGGATTCAACCATTGAAGAGGAGATCACATACTACAACATACAACATACAACATACAACATACAACATACAACATACAACAACATCTATACCTTCGCATATAAGGATACAAACATCCTTACAACAAGGTATTAGTACTTGTTTTACATTACATTTACAGCATTCTCATTTCTTGGTTAATTCCAAAACCGGGGTTTGACCTAAAGGCAAACCCCTCATCCCTAACCCCCCAATCATCCTCTCTTTTCTGTGTGTAGGTTGCAGGTACGCGGCTGAAATTGAAGATTTGGAATCCTTGTGCAGAGACAAACAGATCCCCCTTCGTTTCGCGGATTTTTTGGAGGACTGTGTGCACGCCAGGCGCCATCGTCCTGTCGACTTTTGCTCAAATTTGCAAAACAGCATCGTCTCGACATTTTACTGCTAATTCCAGGTCCGCAGCTTCATATCATAACCCTATCTCTGTTTATAAGTGAATATTTCCCACTTTACATGCATTCCTAGCTTAATCTTTCTATCTACATTCTTTACAAAAGAGGGTATCCTTGCTATTACAACCCTTGAAACTCATATAGAATCCAATCTTGCATTGCGTGGGATTGGATCTTGTGGGTTTCAACCCCTCTTTTGAATGTAAAGTCCTTCCTAAGTGAAAACCATCAACCCTAGTGACTCTCCCTTCTCTCTCCTCAGAGTTGGGGAGGGGAGAACGACTAGGGTTCGATTTTTCCGCTTTACATTTTGGTGAACCCGACGTGAACATCCTCATTCTGATTATTCATGGTTAGATCTGAAAATTTTGTTTCCTTAATTACGTTTCCATGTTTGATCTTTTGCAAATTTTAGAGGCTAATTGCATAAAAACCCTAAAATTTTCTTTTTAGTAATTAAACTTGTGAAATGTTTAATTGTTAATGCTTGTTTCAAATCTGCCCTTCTATTACAAATTATCAATTCATATTTGTGCTTTAATTCTGAAAATTAAGTGGTTAAATGTCAAAACCCTAATTTTTAAGACCTTCTTGATTCAACCTTTGTCCGACAATTTCACTGATCAAAACATCTCCAAATCAGCTGTAACTTTGGATTCCGCAATAAAATCATAATATCTTTCATCCCTGAAAATTTGGGAAAAAGTTACGAGGACCGTGTGCACCCCGAGCGCCATCGTCCTCGACATTTTTTCCGAAATTTTGGGAGCTAGATCTTACTGTATTTTTCTGCTAAAATCCAGAATTTTGATTGATTTTATCAATTTTAACACCTTCAAAATTACAGTCAAAGTTGGTCTAGCGATTGCTTGGATTGAGGCTTCTAATCATTCAAAAATTGTTGAAATTGAAATTTGTGTCAAAATTGTGTTGCTTACAGTCCTAAATCTGAAAAGTGTGTTATCATTCATTCGAAATTTCAGTGATTTATTCAAATTTTTGCAATTTGTGACTTTTGAAATTAAGTGCTTAATTACAACAACTTTGATTTCCGCTTTCAAAATTGAATTTTGCGTGAAATTGAGTCAATTGTTAATTTTCAAAACTTGCATTGCTTTTGGTATTCCCTCTAAAATCATAAAATTCAAAATTTCAGTTTCCCTCTCTTTTTCAAAATTCAAATTTTGCATTTTTCGACAATCTTGGTAGGGTTCAATTTTGAGATTGCAACTTTAATTTGGCCTATCTATAGATCGTAAAATCACTCAATTTTTTCAGGTCAACTGTAAAATCATCATAACTTTCATCCCTGCAAATTTCGAAAAAAGTTGCGAGGACCGTGTGCACCCCGAGCGCCACGGTCCTGGACATTTTTTCCGAAATTTCGGGAGATTGTCCTGATTGTATTTAACAGCTTAAATCTAGAAGATTGGCTGGTTTTACTGAAATTTTCTACCTCTAAAATTCAAAATCTTCTCTCTTTCTTTAGTGCATGAGTTTTACAACAATAAGTCCTACTTACACTATTCCCATTAGACGAAGCCTTAGAATTAAGTCTTTCCAAGGTGTAATTACCGAGGAGATGGAACCTAATTTGAATGGCCTTTTTAACGAGGACATGGGTAATTCCTCTAATCCTCTTAATGATGAAGAAGCTCTCCATGAGGTTTCTGTAGAACAACTTTCAAAATTGGATAACCAATTTGATGATTTTCGACAATGGATGTCTCAAGAATACCCTGATAGTGAAGCTCTTTCCTTAATTGACGGTCTAAAACGTATGGTTCAAAGTGATAAAAATGGAATTGATATTTTGCGTGTTATTGCACACATTGTGGATTCGAATGTGATGCCTATGAAGAGTTGTGCCGAAACTTTGGGTTATACACAACCTCCTACTCAAGTCAATCATTCTATTCCTTTGACGACTCCTATTGCTAGTATACCTACTTTTACATCAAACATAATGACTACTTCAACACAAGATATTCCCCCTATGATCACCAGTCATGGGGGTAATCCCTCTTCTTCTCTTCCTTCATTCAATCCAACTTCTTCATTCATTCCTTCAGTGAGTGTTCCTCTCATATCTCCACAAATGAACATGACACAAGGGGGCAATTCGTTTTCCATTCCTCCTTGTAGTGTTCCTCCTGTCCAATCATCTCCTATGACTAACTATCATAGTGTCCCACCACCTTACTCTCTACCTTCTTTCAATAACATAACACCTCCATCACAATCTAACACGTCTAATATGAACTCTTCGACTGAAGCAACCATTAACAATCTTGCACAAACTGTCTCTTCTTTACAGCAACAAATTGCCTCTATGAATCAATCTAAGTTTAGTGTGCCCACATTTGATGTTGCAAGCCCACTTTCTCTTGATATTGTTCGAGCTATTCCCCCTAAACATGTTGAAATTCCACATTTGGAACTTTATAATGGTAAGGGTGATCCTCTAACACATGTTAAGACCTTTCAAACAATATGTACTGATTTTGCTTATGACCAAAGGTTGCTTGCAAAACTGTTTACTAGAACATTAAGAGATAAAGCCCTACAATGGTATTGCTCGTTGCCTTCGTATTCTATTACTTCTTTCGAACAACTTGCAAATGCTTTCATTCAACAATTTCAAAACAATATAAGTCCTAAAGTTTCTTTGATTGATTTAATGCATTGTAAACAAGGTGTTAAAGAAAAAGTGACTGATTTCATTGGTAGATATAAGCATTTGTATGCTCAAATTTCTTTTCCAGTGCCTGACAATGATATTCAAAGAATCTTTATTTCTAATTTACAAAAAGATATTCAAGACAAACTTCTGTTTTCTGAGTTTACTTCTTTCCAACAGTTGTGTGCAACTCTTCACAATTATCAACTGACTGTGAGTCAAATGGAACAATCACATCCTATGGCTCCGAGTGATAAGGGTGATAGCAGTCAACAACCATTTGGAAAGTTTAAACCAAACAGAGATTCCATCAAATTCAATGAAAACATCATCAACAACAATGTGAATGCAGCATCAGGTGTGCCTCCTATTTCTAAGTTTTTCAAGAAAGAAAGAAAGTATACTCCTTTGAATGAATCATTGCATAGTATTATGAATAAGTTATTGGAACAAAATGTGCTTACTCTTCCTCCTATAAGGAAAATTGATCCTGCAAAGATTAATTCACCTTATTTTGATAACAAATCTTTTTGTCAATTTCATCGTCATCCTGGGCATGATACTAAAAAATGTTTTGCTTTAAAGGGTAAAATTCAAGATTTGATTGATAATAATACTATCTCTGTTTCTGGAGTGAATGATAAAGGCAACACATCTGTAGCTCCTCCTAACCAAAATCTTAAGATTTTTACTGATCCATTACCTTCTCATACCTCTAATGTGATTGATACTACTGATTCCTCTGTCTCACCTGATGATCTTGTGTCTATGACTCCGAATGTGATTAACTTTGTGGAGCAGCAGAAAATACGTAAAGAACCTTCCATCACCTTTGATTCTAGTGAAACTATTAGGGCACCTGATGGTCCTTTATATATAGTTGCAAAAGTCAAAAATACACCTTGCCGTGGAGTGCTTATTGATCCTTCTTGCATGGTTAATGTCATTACTGAAGAATTTCTTTTTACTTTGCAATTGAATCAAGTAATCTATGACGAAACAAATGTGGTTGTGAAACTATTTGATGCATTTTCTTCTCCTGCAATTGGTTCTATTACATTACCTATTGAGGTCCATAACAAATCCCTTGATGTGGACTTTGCTATTATTCCATCATCCGAACAATTTCGTGTGAAGCTAGGCTATCCTTGGCTATCTTCCATGAAAGCTATTGCTTCTCCTATTCATAAGTGTTTGAAATTTCCCCATACTGGTGAAGTTGTTACTGTCAATCATAGTCTCTTTAAACCAGCTGAAAGAATTCCTAGTGTTCCTATTGATTATTTTTGGCCTAAACAATTCCAATCTCTTCCTCTGCGAAGTGATCATCTTTTCAAATCTTATCAAAAGTGGAAAACAGATATGATTCTATCTCTAAGTGAACCTAGAACACCCAAACTTGACATTCCTATCATTCTTGAGAAGGAAGTTCTTCCTTTGAAAGATAAAACTAATGTCTTTCCTCAAGAAGATTCCCAACCCATCCCTATGGATGTGACTATGCCTATGTCTAATAAACTTTCTAAGAGTAGACCTATACCTCCTCGTCATGATGGACTTGGTCTCCTTCCTAAACCAAATATTCCTCCCTTATATGGAGCAGTTCCTCCTCCTTCCTCTTATGGAGAGAAGAGACCTTTCTCTTCTCCTATTATTCAACCTAAGAGACCACAACCTAAACACCCAAGTGATAAGGATGAGAACATTCCTCCTCCTCAATCTTCGCAACTTCCTACTAAGACTAGACGAAATCGTTCTGCACGTGAATGCCGATGAAAGCGTCGTCTTAGAGCTCAGGCAGCTGCTTCTCAAACTTTGCAATCCCCAAAAACACCTTCAACTAATATTATTCCATTTTCTCCTCAGCTGACAAGTGAGCCAAAATCTCTTGAACATAAGATGCATGATGGTCTTGATCCTATGTGAGTTAAAGATCCTATTTTTATAAATCTTGATGATGATATAGATGAAAATGTTATTCATGATGAAAATGTTACTCCTGTTCATTCTGATAGTGAATATGAACATGTTGATGTTGATAATCCTTTATCTAATGAATTTTCTAAAGCACTTATCCTAGCTCCTAGACAAGAACACCATGGCTTGGGATATGAACATAGCCCTTGTTTGGATCTTGTGATAGCTCCATCCTGCTGTGTTGGATGTTCCTCCTCTAGCGTGTTCCCTAACTTCCCGAAACATTGATCAACAAGATCGGGGGGTAGATGACGTGCTAGACTAGTTTCATTAGCATAGCAAATTCTCTCCTCCTCTCTTTTGTTACTTCTTCTATGTGTTATTCTCATTCTTCTATTTGTTATCCTTAGTGTTGTCTACTTGAGGACGATGCAAAGCATTGAGATCTCTCGATCTCTCTCATGTTGACTCAAAAGACACATGTGTTCCCTTCTTCTAGGTGACCTTCCTTGATTGGGGAACGAAGAACAATTATGCATACATACATATGATATACATGAATTATCATACAACATACTGACCCCGAGGAAAGCGAAGTCACCTTGTGCTTTGTGTTTTGTGTCTATTATCCTTGGGCTTATCTCACACTTGGGGGCTAAATCCTTGTGATAACGTGCTCCTTTCTCATTTCTTATATGTATCACTACCTTAAAGAAATCACCCCCGGTGAGGCGTGTGCGATCGCTTTAACGTAGGGGGGCATACATCCCGTTCATATTTTCAAGATACTTGAAAATTTCTTGGCAAATTTAGCCTTGCCTTGAAAATTTTTGATATCTTTCTTGCATGACTCATAGTGAGGGAACCTTACTACTGACAGTCATGGTTCTCCCTCATGATCTTCCCTTTTACTTTGTCAATCGAAGTCGTAAGATCCTTAGTCCACTGGGGGCTTGGTGTATCTTGCCTCCTTGACACGGTGAAAGTTTTTCAATATTGTTTCCTTGTACTTTACCAGAAGTATGAGCGTACGCCTATACTCCCGCTAAAGTGGGGGCTAAATGTAGCATCCTAAAATTGCGACACTTGCAATTTTGACCGCATTTGGGTCTTCACGATGGCGACGCAACACTAAACCTGAATGGAGACCCCGAAACTTGCTCACAACACCAAAAACTGCATTTTTCAGCACCCTGGCCTGATCCTCCTTGCACCCCGTTGTCCCTGGAGGTGGGACCATGGCGCCCAGTGCCCTGGTCCTTCAGGACTAGGGCACCCAGCGCCCTAGTCCCCCAGGACCATGGCGCCCAACGCCCTGGTCCCTGGCCCTATTTTGGGCCCAGTCTCCTATGGGGCTTCGGGTCTTTATGTTTGCAATTTGGAAAATAGTACTTCCTGGTCAGCCCAAGGTCAGAAAAATCAGTCTTTTAACCCTAATTGGCAAGTATATAAACTACATTTCCTCTCCCATTTGGAGGAGGAAGGACAGATGTGTACAAGACGTGGAAACGATATTCAAACATTCAAGCATTCAAGCATTCAAGCATTCAAACATTCCTTCAAGCAATTGATCATTCTAAGTCTCCATTCAAGGCTAGGTGTTGCATTCAAGACAAGGATTCAACCATTGAAGAGGAGATCACATACTACAACATACAACATACAACATACAACAACATCTATACCTTCACATATAAGGATACAAACATCCTTACAACAAGGTATTAGTACTTGTTTTACATTACATTTACAGCATTCTCATTTCTTGGTTAATTCCAAAACCGGGGTTTGACCTAAAGGCAAACCCCTCATCCCTAACTCCCCAATCATCCTCTCTTTTCTGTGTGTAGGTTGCAGGCACGCGGCTGAAATTGAAGATCTGGAATCCTTGTGCAAAGACGAACAGATCCCCCTTCGTTTCGCGGATTTTTCGGAGGACCGTGTGCACGCCGGGCGCCATCGTCCCGTCGAATTTCGCTCAAATTTGAAAAACAACACCGTCTCGACATTTTACTGCTAATTCCAGGTCCGCAGCTTCATATCATAACCCTATCTCTGTTTATAAGAGAATATTTCCCACTTTACATGCATTCCTAGCTTAATCTTTCTATCTACATTCTTTACAAAAGAGGGTATCCTTGCTATCACAACCCTTGAAACTCATATAGAATCCAATCTTGCATTGTGTGGGATTGGATCTTGTGGGTTTCAACCCCTCTTTTGAATGTAAAGTCCTTCCTAAGTGAAAACCATCAACCCTAGTGACTCTCCCTTCTCTCTCCTCGGAGTTGGGGAGGGGAGAACGACTAGGGTTCGATTTTTCCGCTTTACACAGTTAAACCTAAGGCAAAACCAGTAAAACAAAAATTAAGAAAGATGCATCCACAAGTGGCATTATTATTCAAGGTAGAGCTTGAAAAATTATTGGATGTTGGATTCATACGCCAAATTGATTATCTTGATTGGATCTCCAACTTGGTACCATTCAGTAAGCTAGATCACAACATCAGAATATGCACAGATTTTAGAGACATTAACAAAGCTTGTCCTAAGGACGACTTTCGATTGCCAAACATTGACCTAATTGTAGATCCCACAGCAGGTCATGTGATGTTATCTTTGATGGACAAAATCTCTGGATACAATCAAATAAAAATCACATCTGAGGATCAGTACAAAACAACATTCACTTGTTCCCGGGGAACTTTCTGCTGGAATGTCATGCCCTTCGGGCTAAAGAATGTAGGCGCTACCTATCAACGAGCCATGACTACTATCTTTCATGATCTCATGCATGTAACTATAGAATATTATGTTGATGACCTCTTGGAAAAATCAATAGACAGAGATACACATTTGGACATCCTTTCAGTTGTTTTTGATCAGTTGCAAAAATACAAAGTAAGACTAAACCCCAAGAAATGTGTCTTTGGAGTAACCTCCGAGAAGCTCTTGGGATTCATTGTTTCAAAAAGAAGAATTGAGGCCGATCCAGCAAAAGTTAAAGGGATCCTAGAAATGCCACCACCAAGAAATATCAGTCAACTTTGATCTTTACAAGGAAGACTCCAGTCCATACGACAATTCATAGCACAACTTGCAGATAAATGTCATCCTTTTCAACATTTGCTACACAAAAACATCAAATTCAAATGGGATGATAACTATCAACAGGATTTTTAGATACTCAAATATTATCTTCTAAATCTACCAATCTTGATGCCACCAGTCCGAGCACAACCCCTGTTACTCTACATATCAGCTACATCAACAACACTAGGGGAACTCTTAGTGCAACAAGATGCTGAGGGCAAAGAAAAGGTAGTATATTACATTAGTCATACTTTGGTTGATTATGAACTAAACTACACACCAATTGAGCGTGTGTGTCTCGCTGTGGTTTTTGCTTCACAAAAATTATGACATTACATGCTAACTCATAAAACTAAGTTGGTCACAAGGATCGATCCATTGAAGTACCTTCTCAATAAGGTGACGCTTATTGGTAGACTAGCCAAATGGGTGATGCTATTGAGTGAATTCGACATCAAATATGTGGACAAAAAAGCAATAAAGGGACAAGCTATCATAGATCAGTTAGCAAATGCACCCATGATAGATGATTCTCCTCTAATTTTAGAATATCCAGATGATTCCATCCTGGCGGTATCACATACAAATCCTTGGCAACTATACTTTGACAACTCATACACACAGCATGGTGCAGGAGCTGGCATCCTCTTTATCACACCTCAAGGGGATTCCATTCCAAAATCATAACGTTTGTCATTTCCTTGCACTAATAACATAGCTAAATACAAGGCATTAACAATTGAACTACAGATTGCAGTTCAGTGGAAGATCCAAGAACTTCATGTTTTTGGGGACTCTCAACTAGTAATTCATCAAGCAACTGATGACTACCAAATAAAGGATGAAAAATTAATGCCTTACAATAAAATGGTAGATGACTTCAAGCAACATTTCATGAAGTTAACCTTTGAGTAGATACCAAGATAGAAAAATTGAGTCATAGATGCCATGGCTACTATTGCTTCACTGATCGATCTACCACATAATGAAACCCGCTATGAGTTCTTGGTGGATAACCTTTTAGTTCCCTCGTATGAGATCACTCCTACTGAGATGATATGTGTCATTGGTCTTGATTCCCAGTTATACGGTTCTATTTTCACATACCTTTGTAACAACACCCTTCCTCCTGACTTATCCAGCAACCAACGTTGCACTTTCATTCACCAATCTTCACGATACGTTATTTTAGCCGATATCCTATACAATTGAGGTCTAGATGGCACTCTCCTTGGATGTTTAGAAAGGGAAAAAGTTCAGATTGTGTTACACAAAGTTCATGAAGGGATATGTGGTCGACATTCTAGTGGTCCTACCTTAGACAAGAAACTCATCAAGACTGGATACTACTGGCCCAATATGAAAAAATATTCATATTAGTTTGTCAAGAAATGTAAGCAATGTCAAATTCATGGAGACCTTATTCATGCATTAGCACAAGAACTTCAACCAATTGCGACTCCTTGGCCCTTTTGTCAGTAGGGACTCGATCTCATAGGCAAGATTCACCCTCCTTCCTCCAATGGCCATAAATTCATTATCACTGCCATAGAGTATTTCACAAAATGGATCGAAGTCGTGCCTCTTACACAAGTCACTGGAAAATAGATTGCTACATTCATTCTCAACTATATCATTTGTCGGTATGGTATTCCTCTTTCCATCATCACTGATAATGGACGTCCCTTCAAAAACCAAGATGTCTATGAACTTTGTGATCACTTCCATATTACTCATCATTTCTCCACTCCCTATTACCACCAAGGTAATGGTTAAGCTGAGGCGTCTAATAAAATGATTCTTAAAATCCTCAAAAAGACAGTCGATGACGCTGGCCAAAATTGGCATATCCAACTCGATCCCGCACTTTGGGCTTATGGCACAAGTGTTTGCACACCTACAAGAGCCACACCTTATTCACTTGTCTATGGCACTGAAGCTATATTTCCTATTGAAGTGAAGTTACCATCTTTACAAGTCTCTTTGCATAACATTATTAGTGATGAAGACTACAGGGTCTCTCGCTTACAAGAACTAGAACTATTGGATGAATGAAGACAAACTGCTTTTAATCATCTCAAGGCTTATCAATAATGAATGAGTCACAGTTACAATCAAAAGGTAAAGCCTCACACATTTGAGGTAGGTGACTTATTTCTCAAAGAAAATCCCAAAAATCAGCAAGACAGAGAGAAGAAGGGCAAGTTCAAACCAAATTGGCTTGGTCCTTACATCATCACAACAGCCTATGGATCCAGTGCATATCAACTCTCAACCACAGAGGGCGAACCTTTGGAGGATCCTATCAACAACATGCACCTTCGTAGGTTTTACACATAGCTCTTTAGCATATCCTAATTCAAAAATACAAAAAAAATCAAAATTCAAAAATACAAAAAAAATAAAAAATACAAAAAAAAAAAAAAAATTACAAAAAAATCAAAAAATACAAAAAAATCAAAAAAACTAAATCGTTACTTGGTGAAAACCTGGCAAACAAGCACCTTGTGACACAAAAAAAAATAAAAAAAATTGGAAAAATAGAAAAACATTTCGTCCAATGGTGAAAACCACTTCGGTGGCGCCCTGGGCAAGTACCATGGTGAAAACCGGGTCAACGGTGCCATGTGTAGAGACATTGCTCCTCGTTCCTTCAGGGTTCAATTCCATCCTTTTACTTTACACACACTCACAACCTTTCCATCCATAATAAATCAGCTCCTATTTGTGGCTAAGGAAAATCCTACATCTAATGATGGGTGTGGAACTAAGAGCATCACAAGTTCTAAGGAGTACAGTTTCTTCCAGTTTCCTTCAGTCTATCCACGCACAATCCATAATAAAGAAACACTTGCATCACCATATCCATAATTTAGTTCCATCTTTTCTCCAATAAAGTATCAGTTTCATGGATTCAATCAGTTTCAGATGAGACACAAGCAACAATGGGCTTCAACAAATCAAATCTTTCAACAGACTCAGACAACATTATGGTTCAGTGCTATGTATCCTTTTGTGAAAGTAAACATTGTGACCACAACCAAATAAGACTTATACAAGTGACAAGAGACACTAAGCTTGAGGACTACAATGGATGTTGGTGTCATGTCTTGGTTTTCTTTTGATTTTATCTTTTGGTGACATGTCTTTTAGCTTTTCTAGGATGTCTCTGACTAGAGATTTTATCTCCAGGATGTCTTTGACTAGAAAGGAAAGGATGGGGTATCGTCACCTATTTTTCTTTGTTGTTTGTGGATTGTCTCTTAGTAATACTTTGACTTGTCCAAGGATATGAGGACACTAAGAGTCGAGTATGAACTAGGGCATTCCTTGTTTGCAACTGTCTGATCTCCATGCAAACAGGTATAATGATTTTCTGGGTCGAACATATGCCTCGATTATCATAACCTATTTGCCATAATAAAGCTCAATGATGATAACACACAAGAAGATCTTTCACTTCCAAATCTTCTATCTTCCATCCCCCTTTCTTGATTGACCTCCATCATTCTTCTCGAGTCCGTGTAGTCCACTATCACATGATTGAGTATAATGACACGCCAAAAATATCTACATTTCATGTAGTTTACACCTGCATCACCACATATTAGCATTTCATACATACATATAGATATCACAATTCCATCACATCCTTCACACAACACATGTTAGCACATTTTACATTCTCATCATGTAATTAGTTATTTGCATCATCATATTCATCTGCATTTCATACATTCACATTCACATATGCATAACATATTAAAAAACATAAAAGAACAAAAAATATTGCATTTCATCATGTACATATTTACATCCATATCATAAGCATCATATAGCAACATGCATCACATAGAAACATGCATCACATAGGTACACATGCATCACATAGGTACACGTACATATAGCTACTACACAGATGAATCATCTCATATATATATATATATATATATATATATATATCTCAAAAATCATAAGTGTCATGATACAATGATGTCAAAATCATATGGCTACAATCACCTGAAGGTGTCTACATCATCATACAAAACTGATACATAGGAAGCCCTATAAGGATATGATGAACTTCCTCCCTTAGAGCCAACTAGCCTTGACGGAGTCTCAGCCCTGGAAGGACTCACCCCAGGATCATCTCTCCTTCCCCCTCTATCTGGTGGTGGTGGAGGACACCACTAGACGCTTGTCTCTTATCTCTCCCTCCAGTGGTCGTCGCAGTCCACAATGGTCTCCGAAAGCTCCTAGCCCGCTGATCTAGTGGTACCACTCCATAGTACAGGTCTCTCTAATAGGCTATCTCCTCCCCTTCCCACAGAACAAAGGTGTATCTGACCCCTATGTCCTCTATCACCTACCTCCCTGCCCTCAATGTTGTCTCAGCCTCTATATAGTGCTGATTAGCCTTATCCCTCTCCCACTTAGTGTCCCTCAGTTGTCTCCCAAGTCTAGCTGTATTCCTCTCTAGATCCTAGATCTCATCTGCTTGTCCCTAGCAGATCTCCCTCAAGGATAGTAGCTTATCCTCCTCCTCTCCCCCCTCACCTTGTCCCCATCCCTGTACCTGTCTGGGAACTTGTGCTGCTAGAACCTATAATGGCAATCCACCTCTACCCCTCACTACATGAGCCTGATGAGCCTGTCTCTCCTCTTTGCCATCTCTCCTCTCTACCACTATGCCCCACCTCTAACATCGACATCTACCTCCATCGTCCCCACTATCACCACCATCACCTCCACCATCTCCCTCTATCAGCTCCCTTGGATCCGTTAGCCATGGGAATGGATGTTGTGCCCAATATGTAGTATACTTTGCATCCATCCCTACATCCTCCACATCTGCCCATATGCATGGGAACCATCTCCTGTAGCTGTGTCATTGCCTGATCATAAGACAGTAATAGACCCAAATGCACCTGATCCCTCACCATTCGTGCATACATCCTTGAACCCCATGGCATCCATTGTATACTGCCAAACTGCCTGCATACCCTATCAATCGACTGCCTCTCAATCACATATGGTGTCCTCCCTATCAGATACCTGCTCCTGAACACATATGACAACTCCACTGCATCATCCTCCCACTCCTCATAGTCTAAGTACGACCTCCATACCACACTGTCTATCTCATCAATAACCTTGTACCAATACTCTAGCCTCCCAATCTATGGTTGTGACATAATCATATCATATAGGTGTACATAATTGCTCCCATGTCCTCTACCTCTAAAGTGTATCAGACGTGTAACCGACAGGTGCTCATATGCCCATACCTACAACAATATCACTCTGCATCCCAATCCTATTGATCTGTGGTACACAAGCTAATGCAACTCATAATACAAGTGTGCCAACAGACATGACCCCCATGCAAACCTGGTGTGCTTAGTCACCAATGTCTCTAGAGTCCTCCCCCATCCCATTTCCAACCCTCATGTCACCCTATCCGGATAGAGGAATCCACTGATAACTCTTGCCAGCACCGTTGGTAGTGCCAATCTTATATGTGTCATGGTGTCCCAAGCCACATGTCCAACCCTCATCTCTAGTCTTATATCCTGAAACACTCATCTCAGTGCATCCCTGTCTCCCTCTCGATCGTAAGGAACCAACTCCCCATCGATCGATATCCGTAGTATCCTATATACATCTTCTAAGGTGACTATCATCTCACCCATCGGCAAATGAAACACACATATCTCTGAGTGCGATATCTCAGCTAATGCAGTAAGAAATCCCATGTTCGCCCGAAACTTAAGCACATACATAATTTATCACAATCCCATAGCCTCCACTTCTGCTCTATCCTTGAATGCCAGCTCTTGTCATAAACTCTAAGTTGAAGGGAATCTCTCCCATGACTCCAACATTGGTAGGTCCTCCTGTAGTCAAGCAATTCAACTGTGTCAATCCTAGTGGTACTCTCTGTTCATCACAAAGTTCTTCTTTTTATCCTAGTGCTTATATCTATCATATGACACTTTATCCTAGTAGCATTCCCCGTTCATCACAAAGTGGTGCTTTTTATCCTAGTGCTTATATCTATCATATGGCACTCAATCCTAGTAGCATTCCCTATTCATCACAAAGTGTTGCTTTGATCCTATCTTTTAGGGCACCTACTTGAGTGTATCCTCTTGAGTAGCTTATCCAATTGGCAACGTATGTTCTATCACAAAATTGTCAATTCTAGCCTAATCCAATTGGCAACGTATGTTCTATCACAAAATTGTCAATTTTTATGGTACTCTTTGTTCATCACAAAGTGCCTTGATCTATCCTATCCTAGGGCCTCTACTTGAGTGTATCCTCTTCAGTAGTTTCCTAATTGGAAACGTATGTTCTATCATAGAATTGTCAATTCTAGCCCTATCTACTATCCTAGTCTTCTCGAGAGGACCTTCTTGAGTGTATCCTCTCAGCAACTTATCCAATCGACAACGTATGTTTATCACAAAATTGTTGATTTGGCCTTCAAGACATAAATGCGTATTTATGACACAAACGTGCTTGCATAATTCACAAACGCGCCTGCCCTGCATAGACATGCCTGAATCACACAGACGTCCCTCTACTCTGCACAGACACGCCTATCCTGCACAAATGCACCTGCATTTCATAGATGCACTTGCATCTATCACATACGCTACTAAAATCATAGATGTGCCTGGCACAAACACAGACGCACTTGGCACCAATGCAGACACGCCTTAGCATTTTCTCCCCCACTTGACATTTTTTGCAACATTCCTAAAGCTCATTTATTGCACTACCTAACATGCATTTATGACAACAATTAATGCAACAAGGTACAAGGAGGTTCTACGGTACTTACTGGCTCTCCTACATCTGCTGGCCTCTGATATCAACGAACGCGATCGAATCTGTGCACCAATTCCATCGCTGCTGACTGATCTACTCTCTTTGCACTCTAATCTCTTGGATGTGTAGATGACAATGAAGATATTTTCCCTCGTAGTCTATCTTATAGACTACCCTAGCCCTAGTCTCCCAAGTCAGTCTTCTTTATCTCATGACTATGTCACTCTATCCTATCTTGTCAGTCCTTTCTAGCCTTTCTTTCTTATCGAGAGATTGTCTACGATCTTTTCAGACAAATTCATCCAATCTCTCAAGGGGGCATATCATTCCCATCTTGGGGCAAATTTGTATAATTTCATCTTATCTTCTTTGAAACAACGCGACAAGTTGCATTGTCTCAAAGAGGGGAAAAATGTAGACACCTAAAATTGTCCTATCTAATTAAATAAATATTTTATTTATTTAATTATTTTAATCTAATTATTCTATTAATTGAATAAATCTTTATTTATTTAATTAATTCATTTATCCTCTTCTAGCCTTATTTCTCATTTAAATAAATACTTTTATTTATTTAAATTATCCTTTTCTAATTAAATAAATACTTTTATTTATGTAATTGATCCCACTTCCTCTATTAATTAAATAAATCTTTAATTGTTTAATTAATTCATTAGCCTTTTCTACCCATGACACATGTCATTCATCTCTTAATTCCTACACTACTTGCTCTCTCATTATTTTCTTATTTTCTCTACCTACCCTCTAATCCTAGTCGACCATTTATCTTTTACACCTCTCAATCTTATCTCTCCATTTTCTATAGTTTCTTCTATATAAGGAGATTCTTCCTTCATTATCAACCCAGACTCCTGGATTAGCATTCAAACTTTTATATGCTATCTAGCTATCAACCACATTTCCATTCTTTGTTAATCTTTTGTGCACACATAAAATCTAAGAGCAAATATATCAAGCAAGATCAATGGAGATAAGAAGAATGGATATCCAAACCCTACTGGACATGTGATGGTATAATCTTTGTGATTTCATTTGATTTGCATTGTCTTAGGTAATCTTCATATGTTATGGTGGATCTTTGTTGTTGTTAGGCTAGGGTTTTGTGGTTGAATTCATTTAGTCTTTCAATATTGTTTATCCACTTTCTCCATAAACACATCCTTTTACAAATTATGTGCACATACATACCTATGTATTAGGATCCTGTATAGTTTGATCATCTCCTATGATCATATCAACCACATAAGTCATGTCTGCATATGTCTCTCTGCCTGTACGAATGAATGAGGATTTGAAGGGGCTAACTAGATGACTGGGCATCGATGAAGTGTCTGATGCTAGTAGCATATCCATAAAAATAGTCTGGATCAAACCTTGTAGTTTCTCTTTAAATGAATCCAAGCCCTCATCTGTGATATGGACCTAGTAAGAATGTATCTCCTCCTCTATAGAAATAGAGTGATCTATAGGTGGGTCACTTGGAGCATATGTAGAGTGATGAGAATATTGTGACTGTCATGGCGTATGTGTCGATACAGTAGCCTGTGCATCTCTGAGAATCTCATCTCTAACAGTAGCCAATGGTATCCCAAGTCGAGATGAAATGAAATGGTATGAATGTAGTAGGTATTTGAATAAATACTATGACATATGTACATGTATATCACCTTCTTCTATAGTTGCTACATCATTTGGCAAGGGGATGCTAGCAATAACATACTGATCTAAATCTGAAGCCACCCCGTGACTAGAAGATGCACATGTGGATGATTTGGAACGTGGTTCGCTCATCATATATCTATCCAACCTGTTTGATGATATGGTGGTTGTTGCTAATGCAATATCTCCAATCCTATCAAATTCTTGTCTCTAAGAAGCAATCACAACATTATCCATTGTGGGGGCAAGGGCTAGGACTATCGCTGAAAATATCTCACCAACAAGCTCCTTGTGTTTGGGCAAAGCTCTATCACGCCTACAATATGCATCTCTATTAGCAATACTACCCCTCCCTTGTTCATAATATCCGAGAAGGTCAAGATAGTTGGGTTTCAACTTACAAGGAACCTTAGCATAGACCTGTTGTGAAAAGTATAATGGTATTTGGTCATTTTTAGGATAAGTACCATGGGCAGCTAAGAAGCATGGATAAATCAACCCTGCAACCTATGGATCAATGCATCATGTCACCTGTTATCCTCTCACCTTGTTGTTCTCCTGATACTATGGAAAACATCTCTCCTTAATATTTTCCTTCGAGAGTTCCCTCAACATGTCAGTGAAGGAATCTGGAACGTGGTCAGCTCATCATATATCTACCCAACTTGTTTGATGATATGGTGGTTGTTGCTGATGCAATATCTCCAATCCTATCAATTTCTTCTCTCTGAGAAGAAATCACAACATGATCTGTTGTGGGGTGAGGGCTAGGACTATCACCAAAAATCTCTCACCAACAAGCTCCCCGTGTCTAGGCAGAGCTCTATCATACCTACGATATGAATCTCTATCAGCAATCCTACCCCTCCCCTATTCATAATATTTGAGAAGGTCAAGATAGTTGGGTTTCAACTTACAATGAACCTCAACATAGACCTGTTGTGAAAATTATAATGGTATCTGGTCATTTTTAGGATAACTACCATGGGCAGCTAAGAAGCATGGGTAAATAAACCTTGCAACATGTGGAACAATGCATTGTGTCACCTGATATCTTCTCACCTTGTTATTCTCTTGATACTATGGAAAACATTTCTCCTTAATAGTTTCCTTTGAGAGTTCCCTCAACATGTCAATGAAGGAATCTAGAATGTGGTCGGCTCATCATATATCTACCTAGCCTATTTGATGATATGGTGGTTGTTGTTGATGCAATATCTCCAACCCTATCAATTGCTTCTCTCTGAGAAGCAATCACAACATGATCCATTGTGGGGGTGAGGGCTGGGACTATCACCAAAAATCTCTCACCAACAAGCTACCTGTGTCAAGGAAGAGCTCTATCACGCCTAAGATATGCATCTCTATCAGCAATCCTATCCCTCCCATGTTCATAATATCTGAGAAGGTCGAGATAGTTGCGTTCCAACTTACAATGAACCTCGGTATAGACTTATTGTGAAAAGTATAATGGTATCTAGTCATTTTTAGGATAGCTACCATGGGCAGCTAAGAAGCATGGGTAAATCAACCCTGCAACCTATGGATCAATACATCATGCCACCTGATATCCTCTCACCTTGTTCTTCTCCTGATACTATAGAAAACATCTCTCCTTAATAGTTTCCTTTGAGAGTGCCCTCAACATGTCAGCAAAGGAATGAGGACCCCTCACCTCATCCCTCAACTATCTATAGATAGAATCTATAACCTATGGTGAAAATAAGGTGTGGCTAACAAGACGATCCCTCAATGACTGCAAACTCTGAAAAATGGATTTGCATGTACTCTTGTACACGCCATCTGTCTATGGCTCATCTAAAATACCATTCAATTTTTGCATCTCATGGTCACTATGATGAAATATGGTAGCGATATCATGGAAAGGGTCCTAATCAGGAGCCTATGGAGATGGATCCTAACAAGGATCCTTTGCATGATGATCCAGATAAAGCATAGGTACATGGGGATCCTGATCCTCTATCTATCTAGGTAGATCATAAAGTTAGAATTTATGTAAGTACACACACATGAAGTGCATTCAATTTAAAACATTAAATTAAAATCAGTTAAATTAGAGAGAGAGAGAGATCATTAATCTTGAGCTCATTAAATTAAAATGTACACATGAATTTCTCACATAATTCATCTATACATGAAGTTCTCACATAATTCAAATTTAAATAAATTATTTTAAAGAGAGCGAGAGGGAGATCGTTATATATAAATTTATCTATATATCACATACATATTTTAAACTATTAAAACATTAATGAGAGAGAGGGAGATCATTTTTCATGATAGAGACATAGATATCATTAATCACAAAGAAAAAGAGAGATAATTAAAGATATATGTGTACTAAATTAAAATATAATTTAAAAATTAAAACACATGTTGAGCGAATTAAGGGAAGAGAGCTCGAAAGACTAAATCATGTACATATATACTACTTCAAACACATGCTCAAAAAATTAAGGGACATGAGACAAAAAGACTAAATCACAATGTGATAAGTATGTGGTCAAATTGGGTCCTAAGGGGTACATTGTAAACACTAGGATGTTATAAGGGGTCATAAGTGGTCATATGTGATCCTAAGGGGTATGTTGTACACACTAGGATGTTGTAAGGGGCCATATGTGGTCGTAAGAGGTCACACATGTGTTAGAACACATGCCTGACCCCTTAGGACCACAATAAGGGGTCATATGTGGTCCTAAGGGGCCCCACATGTGTTAGAACAAATGCGTGAACTTCAGATCACATATGACCCCTTAGGACACTATGTGATCCTAAGGGGTATGTTGTACACACTAGGATGTTATAAGGGGTCATATGTGGTTGTAAGGGGTCACACATGTGTTAGAACAAATGGCTGACCCCTTAGAACCACATATGACCCCTTAGGACACTACGTGATCCTAATGGGTGTGTTGTATACACTGGGATATTATAAGGGGTAATATGTGGTTGTAAGGGGTCACCCATGTGTTCACACATGTGTTAGAACACATTCCTAACCCCTTAGGACCACATATGACCCCTTATGAAACTATGTGATCCTAAGGGGTATGTTGTAAACACTAGGATATTGTAAGGGGTCACGCATGTCTTAGAACACATGTCTGACCCCTTAGGACCACGTATGACCCCTTAGGACACTATGTGATCCTAAGGGGTATGTTGTACATGTGCTAGGATTCTATAAGGGGTCATATGTGGTCCTAAGATGTCACACATGCATGACCCCTTAGGACCACATATGACCCCTTAGGACAATATATGTGATCCTAAGGGGTATGTTGTACACACTAGGATGCTATAAGGGGTCATATGTGGTCGTAAGGGGTCACACATGTTAGAACACATGTCTGACCCCTTAGGATCACATATGACCCCTTAGGACACTATGTGATCCTAAGGGGTATGTTGTACACACTAGGATGTTAAATAAGGGGTCATATGTGGTCCTAAGGGGTCACGCATGTGTTCTAACATGTGTGACCCCTTAGGACCATATATAACCCCTTAGGACACTATGTGATCCTAAGGGGTATGTTGTACACACTAGGATGCTATAAGGGGTCATATGTGGTCGTAAGGGGTCACACATGTGTTAGAACACATGTGTAGCCCCTTAGGACCACATATGAACCCTTAGGACACTAAGTGTTGTACACACTAGGATGTTAAATAAGAGGTCATATGTGGTCTTAAGGGGTTATGCATGTGTTCTAACATGTTTTACCTCTTAGGACCACATATGACCCCTTAGGACACTATGTGATCCTAAGGGGTATGTTATACACACTAGGATGTTATAAGGGGTCATATGTGGCCGTAAGGGGTCACACATTTGTTAGAACACATGCCTGGCCCCTTAGGACCACATATGACCCCTTAGGACACTATGTGATCCTAAGGGGTATATTTTACACACTATGACGTTAAATAAGGGGTCATATGTGGTCTGAAGGGGTCATGCATGTGTTAGAACACATGTGTGAACCCTTCTGACCACACATGACTCCTTAGGACACTATGTGATCCTAAGGGGTATGTTGTACACACTAGGATGTTATAAGGGATCATATGTGGTCCTAAGGGGTCAAGCATGTGTTAGAAAACATGTGTGACCTCTTCTGACCACATATGACCCCTTAGGTCATTATGTGATCCTAAGGGGTATGTTGTAAACACTAGGATGTTATATGGGGTCATATGTGGTCCTAAGGGGTCAAACATGTAATACACTAGGATGTGTTACACATGCCTGACCCCTTAGGACCACATATGACCCCTTACGACACTATGTGATCCTAAGTGGTATTTTGTGAACACTAGGATGTCATCTATGGTCCAAAATGGGTCACACATGTGTGACCTCTTCAGACCACATATGACCCCTTATGACAATATGTGATCCTAAGGGGTATGTTGTACACAATAGGATGTTACAAGGGGTCATATGTGGTCCTAAGGGGTCACACATGTGTTATGTGATCCTAAGGGGTATGTTGTACATACTAGGATGTTATACGGGGTCATATGTGGTCCTAAGGGGTCACACATGTGTTAAGACATGAGTGACCCCTTAGGACCACATATCACCCTGTATAACATCCTAGTGTGCACACCATACCCCTTAGGATCACAAACATCCTAGTGTGTACAACATATCCCTTATGATCACATAGTGTCCTAAGGGGTCATATGTGGTCCTAAGGGGTTACACATGTGTTAGAACACATGCATGACCCCTTAGGACCACATATGACCCCTTATGACATTATGTGATCCTAAGGGGAATGTTGTACATACTAGGATGTTATAAGCGGTCATATGTGGTCGTAAGGGGTCATGCATGTGTTAGAACACATGCTTGATCCCTTAGGACCACATATGACCCCTTAGGACACTATGTGATCCTAAGGGGTATGTTGTACACACTAGGATGTTTTAAGGGGTCATATGTGGTCCTAAGGGGTCAAGCATGTGTTACACATGCTTGACCCCTTAGGACCACATATGATCCCTTAGGACACTATGTGATCCTAAGTGGTATGTTGCACACACTAGGATGTTAAATAAAGGGTCATATGCGGTATGAAGGGGTCACACATGTGTTAGAACACATGCCTGATCCCTTAGGACCACATATGTCCCCTTAAGACACTATGTGATCCTAAGGGGTATTTTTTACACACTAGGATGCTAAAATAAGGGGTCATATGTGGTCCTAAGGGGTCACACATGTGTTAGAACACATGTGTGACCCCTTCAGACCACATATGACTCCTTAGAATACTATGTGATCCTAAGGGAAATGTTGTACACACTAGGATGTTATAAGGGGTCATATGTGGTCATAAGCGGTCACACATGTGTTAGAACACAAGCCTGATTCCTTAGGACCACATATGACACATTAGGACACTATGTGATCCTAAGGGGTATGATGTACACACTAGGATGTTATAAGGGGTAATATGTGGTTGTAAGGGGTCACACATGTGTTAGAACACATTACTAACTGCTTAGGACCACATATGACCCCTTAGGAAACTATGTGATCCTAAGGGGTATGTTGTACACACTAGCATGTTGTAAGGGGTCATATGTGATCCTAAGGGGACACATGTTTGACCCGTTAGGACCACATATGACCCCTTAGGACACTATTTCATCCTAAGGGGTATGTTGTAGACATGCTAGGATGTTATAAGGGGTCATATACGGTCCTAAGGGGTCGCGCATGTGTTCTAACACATGCGTAACCCCTTAGGACCACATATGACCCCTTAGGACACTATGTGATCTTAAGGGGTATGTTGTACACATAGGATGTTATAAGGGGTCATATGTGGTCATAAGGGGTCACACATGTGTTAGAAGACGTGCCTAACCCCTTAAGACCTCATATGACCCCTTAGGACACTATATGATCCTAAGGGGTATGTTGTACACACTAGGATGTTAAATAAGAGGTCATATATCGTCTTAAGGGGTCACGCATGTGTTCTAACACGTGTGACCCCTTAGGACCACATATGACCCCTTAGGACACTATATGATCCTAAGGGGTATGTTGTACACACTAGGATGTTATAAGGGGTCATATGTGGTTGTAAGGGGTCACACATTTGTTAGAACACATGCCTGGCCCCTTGGGACCACATATGACCCCTTAGGACACTATGTGATCCTAAAGGGTGTGTTGTACACACTAGAATGTTAAATAAGGGGTCATATGTGGTCTGAAGGGGTCACTCATGTGTTAGAACACGTGTGACCCCTTCTAACCACATATGACCCCTTAGGACACTATGTGATCCTAAGGGGTATGTTATACACACTAGGATGTTATAAGGGGTCATATGTGGTCATAAGGAGTCAAGCATGTGTTACACTAGGATGTTATAATGACCCCTTATAACATCCTAGTGTAACACATACTTGACCTCTTAGGACCACATATGATCCCTTATAACATCCTAGTGTGTACAACATACCCCTTAGGATCACGTAGTGTCCTAAGGGGTCATATGTGGTCCTAAGGGGTTACGCATGTGCTAGAACACATGCTTGGCCCCTTAGGACCATATATGACCGCTTAGGACACTATGTGATCCTAAGGGAAATTTTGTACATAGTAGGATGTTATAAGGGGTCATATATGGTTGTAAGGGGTCACACATGTGTTAGAACACATGCCTGACCCCTTAGGACCACATATGACCCCTTAGGACACTATGTGATCCTAAGGGGTATGTTGTACACACCAGTATGTTATAAGGGGTCATATGTGGTCCTAAGGGGTCATGCATGTGTTAGAACACATGTCTGACCCCTTAGGACCACATATGACCCCTTAGGAGACTATGTTATCCTAAGGGGTATGTTGTACACACAAGGATGTTATAAGCATTCATATGTGGTTGTAAGGAGTCATGTGTGTGTTAGAACACACACCTGACCCCTTAGGATAATATGTGATCCTAAGGGGTATGGTGTACAAACTAGGATGTTAAATAAGGGGTCATATGTGGTCCTAACACATGCGTGACCCCTTCAGACCACATATGACCCTTTAGGACACTATGTGATCCTAAGGGGTATGTTGTACACACTAGGATGTTATAAGGGGTCATATGTGGTCGTAAGGGGTCACACATGTGTTAAAACACATGCCTAACCCCTTAGGACACTATGTTATCCTAAGGGGTATGTTGTACACACTAGGATGTTATAAGGGGTCATATGTGGTCTTAAGGGGTCACACATGTGTTAGAACACATGCCTAGCCCCTTAGGACCAAATATGACCCCTTAGGACTAAGGGGTATGTTGTACACACTAGGATTTTATAAGGGGTCATATGTGGTCCTAAAGGGTTGCACACGTGTTCTAACACATGTGTGACCCCTTAGGACCATATATGACCCCTTATGACACTATGTGAACCTAAGGGGTATGTTGTACACACTAGGATGTTATAAGGGGTCATATGTGGTCATAAGGGGTCACACATGTGTTAGAACACATGACTGACCCCTTAGGACCATATATGACCCTTAGGATACTATTTAATCCTAAGGGGTATGTTGTACACACTAGGATATTAAATAAGGGGTCATATGTGGTCCGAAGGGGTCACACGTGTTAGAACACATGCATGACCCCTTCGGACCACATATGACCCCTTAAGACACTATTTGATTAGTATGTGGTCAAATTGGGTCCTAAGGGGTACACTATACACACTAGGATTTTATAAGGGGTCATATGTGGTCCTAAGGGGTCACGCATGTGTTCTAACACATGTGTGACCCCTTAGAGCCACATATGACCCCTTAGGACACTATGTGATCCTCTATGGTCCTAAGGGGTCATATAGTGTCGTCAGGGGCATATGTGGTCTTAAGGGGTCTAAGGGGTCATGTTGTGTGTGTAATAGGATGTGAAAAGGGGTCATAGAGGTTAAATTTTTTCTAATTTCTTTAATTTAATTATCTAAGTTTTATAATGTTTTTCTAGGTTTTAATTTATTATTTAATTTTTCTAACGTTTTAATTTATTATATTTAGTTTTCTAACATTTTTCTAAGTTTTAATTTTGCTAATGTTTTTCTTAACGTTTTTCTAAGTTTTAATTTAGTACCTTAGTTTTCTAAGTTTTTCATAACGTTTGTTTTTAAAGTTGAAAAAAACATACATATATAGTTATTTAATTAAAAAAAAAAATTAGCGTTAAATTAAAACTATAGACACCTAAAAATGTCTCAGTGATCATGTACTAACTATTCCTCTAATTGATTAAATGACTCTTTAATTATTTAATTAAGTTAATTAACTATTTCTTCTAATTTCATATTTCTTCATAATCTTACTAATTATTCTATTTCCTATTCTATCATCATTTAATCATTTTCTAAATATTAACTAAATATTTATTATTTAATTAATTCTGATTAATTCTCCAATTTAAATAATCTTTATTATTTAAATAAATTACTAATCATTCAATTTCTATCTCTAATCATCTAATCATTCAACCCTCTTCTAAATATTAATTAAATATTTATTATTTAATTAATTGCGATTTAATCCTTTAAATTAAATAATCTTTATTATTTAATTAAATTCCATTTCTAAATAATTAAATAATTTCTTTAAATTATTTAATTAACTAATTAATTCTTCCACTTCCAAATCTCCAAATTCTAATTTCATTTAATTTCATATTCTTCTAATTTCTTCCAAATTCAAATACATGTGCATGATTTCAAAAACCAAATTGAAAATCAAAGTCAAGTTCTAAATATATTCAAATGCTAAATTGAATTAATAAATTCAATTATTTGAATAATATCTCATGCAAAGATTAAATTGAAAATCTAAATCTAAATGCAAGCACATGCTAAATTAATTAATTAAATCATTTATCTCTTCAACTTCTATTTCCATCTTTCAGTTAGCTTTTTCTAAATTAAGCTCTCTGTGTCATCTTCTTTATTTCCACCAATCATCCTTTTTCTTCCTTCAGTTAACTCTTTCACCAATCATTTGACTCCATTAATCTATTCAATCTATTGAGTTTCACTCCTACAATTAGCAGTTCAATTATCAACTTGCATTTGAGCTCACCTGAGTTCACACCTCTTGATCAATTTGTTCCACCTCTTGATCAATTTGTTCCACCTTTCAATCAATCTCATCCAATCTCCATTTTCAATCCTCCTCAATCTTTACTCTGAATCACGAACTTCGAATCTTTGTGTCACTTGCAGGTTACCAACGCAATATCTGAGAGCCATCATACCACAAAGAGGAGAAGAGCAATGGAAGCGATATGCCATCTTGGGATAGGGAGTTTTATTAAATAATTTTAATTCCTATTTCTTAATTGCATTATTTCATTGGTTTTATGTTTGAATTGGTTAGATAGTTAAGGATTTCATGATTGTCCTTATTTCCTATTTAGCAATGGTATCTTTGAGCATAGCACATTTTGGTGAACCCGACATCCAAATTTTCTTTTATTCTACATAGTGAGGGGTATCTTTGACTGGGGATTTCATCACCCCACAGAGGTACTTCGAATTGGGATGCATTGGGGATATCATCTCTCCCAGCGTACTCTTGAGCGGGTTTTTCGAGTCGCTATATAAATATACTGGTCAGGCAGCTAGAGTGTTGAGTGAATTCAACGTATGTGGGGGCCTTCCCTGCACCGATAAGCTCAACTAAAGCCTTAAGTGGCTTGCTCTGAGAATTCATCGTTGGATTGGGATCCCTCAAAACCTAATACTAAGAACCAAATTAGTTGCCAAAAATCCTACATTTAGTGGTTCCGGGAGTGCGAATCGTACCCCATAGATACCCCTCATGTACCTTACATTATGAGATAGAAATCCCTTGGTGATAAGATCTTCGGATCTTCGGGGTAAGAGAGACTGGCATGCCCAAGAAGTGTGTGCCGTGGAGTGGAGCCAGTGCTGCCAGACTCTCTATCTATCCATCTTGTTTCAATATTTTGCTGCGGGGGCCTCACTGAATGGCGTCCACTATCCAGCCTAAGATTGTATTCTGTGCCTTTTCATGTATCATTGTGATAGACCTATATTGAGTCAGTCCTTTGGGCTATTTCAGGCCCTATCCTACGTATCTCCAAATTTTCCAAGATTGTATGAGTCAGTCAGCTATACATACCTACCAACCATTGTTCTCAGATTTGGAAAACTGCAAAACATTGTCCTACACACGAGGTTACCAGAAACAAAGTCCATTTTGAAACTGATTCTCATAACGTCCTTACATACTTGTGACCATAGGCATAGTCCCACTTACGTCCTCATTATCATCCTTTGTCTTTTGCATAGTCCCACTTACGTCCTCATTATCATCCTTAGTCTTTTGCATAGTCCTACTTACACCCTCATTATCATCCATAGTCCTTTGCATAGTCCTATCTTACGTCCTCATTATCATCCTAAGTCTTTTGCATTATCATCCATATTAGTTGCATAGTCCACCATTTATCATATACGTCTTCACCTAGACCTCATATATGTCTAAGTCCATTATTAGTTATAGGTCCATAGCATGTGCCTTCATGGGTCTCCCAGGTGATGGCTTTCTCCCCTTCGAGCAACCCAATCTAGTTCCAAATGGCGGTCAACTAGAAATCATTGATGGTCTAGCTAACTTAGCTTGGTATTTAAGAAGAAGCGCACCCCAATATATGGGAGTTATATACAAAATAGATATTGAGTCTAGGATTTCCCGTAAGATTGATAGAGAGATTGAGGTTGAACAACTTTGTCAACAAATGGAAAGACTTGCATTAGAGAAAGCTAGAAAGGCTAAAAAAGTCTCACATCAAAATCCTCAATAGAGAGTCTAGTATAGTATTGCATACCTCATATTTACATCTACTATCTAGTGCTAGGTCATCGTCTTGCATAGAAACATCATCATATAGGAAATTTTAGATGCCTGTCACAAGGTCCCAGAAAGCAAAAGGAATAATGGACCTGAACAACACACAGTCTATAAACCCTACTTGGAACATGGACATGTCAACAGGTCAACACTCAGGTACACAGACAATGTCAACCATAAATGAATTACAACAACATCTGACAAAGGAAGAAATTGAGTCCACACAGCAAGACCCGCATGTCCTCATGATCCTAGATGCACTTATACATAGTGATAGGGACAAGTATCTTTTGCTGTTAATACAAAATGGGGCAAAATTACCTAAGGATTTTGATGTCACAAAGATTTTACCACCAGGAAAAACTTTAGGTCAAGATAACAATCAAACACTACCCTTGACACAAATACAAGCAACGACCTCTAGTCTTCCTCAAAACGTACCTCTTCTAACAAATGTCAACACGAGTGCAAACTTTCAAACAAGCATGTCATCTTCAGTGATCAATGCTAGTATACCATCACAGAGCATACCGATAATGTCAAGTATCTCAACACCTATTCAAATGCAAGCAACAAGGGTAAACCAACCTCCAGATTCCTATTCTATGGGATCCACATTTGGTTATCAAAATCCAAATCTAGGTATTACCAATACAATAGGTACAAGTCAACCAAACATCGGTTCACATGTAGGCTATTTTATAGTACGTGCAGGAACACACAACACACAAGGTTATAATCTTGGTACCTTTCAACAACCTCCTAGTTATGTAACTACGAATCCTTTTTTGGGACATACACACACACAAGGTATACCTTTGACATCAATAGATATTCTGACATAGCAAGTATAGAGTTTGCAACAACAGATGACGACCATGCAAACTGGTAATGATAAAAAAAGCTACACAATGCAGGACTTACATCCTTATCCACTTGATCACACATTATACATGCCACCCTTCCCACAACATTTTGAAATGCCCAAATTTGACAGATATCGAGGGAAGGGTGATCCTAGAGATCATATCAGAGAATTTTTTACGGCATGTATAGAAGTTGCCTCGGAAGATACTTACCTAATGAGACTATTCCCTAAAAGTCTGGGAGGTCCGGCTTTAGAGTGGTTTTCACAGCTACCACCAACCATCACATCATGGGGAGAATTAGCGAAACAATTTATTGCAAACTTCTCGCACAACATTGACACCCCGGTTACTCTGATGGATTTATGTGCCGCTAAGCAATACGAGAATGAAACGTTTGCATCTTTCACACAATGATGGAGGGGTCTTTACAGGAGATGCAAGACATTTATCCTAGAAACAGAGCAAGTGGATATGTTTACAGAAAATTTGATTCCTAAGATAAAATATCCCATACAAATGCAGTGTCTTACCACATTCAAACAAATCACAGAAAAAGACTCTCATTAAGTATGGCAATACCAACAACAATGGCAAATCTAAGTTTTGGTCAAAAAACAAAAATGTGACCAATGATGGTATTGTAGATGCCAGAACAATAAACAGAACTCAACCTGTTTTATCACTTGGAACAAGTCAGTCAACAAATCCACATATCGAGAATAACACAACCTCAACCAATGTAAATGCTATGCAAAATACAAACACAAGATACCCTAGGGTAAATGCTCCAAGAAGAAATTACACACCTTTAGGAGAACCTATTGAGTCAGCGCTCAAAAAGTTAATATAGACAAATATGATCACTCTACCTGAAGTAAGAGTATATGAACCGGGTCCTTTCAAACCCACATGGTGGAATGACAATGATTTTTGTGATTATCATAGGACTAAAGGTCACAAAATGGTAAGTTGCTACAAGTTGAAAAACTTGGTCCAAGATATGATAGACTAAGGGGATATCACAATTGATACGGATAAGACCTCAACAAACATGAATCATACGATTTTTAAAGAGTCATTTGTTAAGCATGACAAGGGAAAAGCTACCACATCAGGTACCCAAGACAACATGGCTAATTACACGAAAGTCTCATATGACTACACTATTCATGCCATTAGCTTAGGAGAGACAACAAATGATGATTCACAAGAAACACTTGATTGGGAGGACCAATATCAAGACACTCATAAAGATAACAACCAAATTTGCATGATATCTAAAGGACCAAAGTACGATGATGATATGAATCTTTGTCTCCAAGACTGGGGGTTAGGATCAACCATCTCACTCAGATTGGTTTGAAGATGAACTCATTGAACATATTATGAGTGTCAAACATAGACATTGGGACTATGAAGAAGGATTTAATATAGATCTAGATAAAACAGCCTATGATACAAATGATACAATTGCTACAATCACAATTACTCCTAGAGATAGAGATTATGCAGTGGTTACTCGCAGGTCAAAGGTAACCTTGCAAGGGATACCACAAAATCAACCAGCAGCAGTAGGGACTTACAATATAGTTGAGCAACTTAAGAAAACTCCGACACAGATATCCTTATTCGAACTACTACGTATTTCCCCCAATCATAGAGCTATACTAGACCAAGCACTTCAAGATTCAGTAGTGGATAGAGATATAGATGAACGTGCCTTCTAGTCTATGGTAGGAAATTTGACACATGGTACACATATTGCATTTATAGAACAAGATATTCCTAGTAATAAATTGCTTCATAATGACCCACTACATCTGGAAGTTTACGTTCACAAGAAAAGAATCAGAAGAGTACTTATAGATGGGGGAGCCGGTCTAAACATTTGTACCTTAAAACTAGTCAAAGCACTAGGATATTCTAAACTTCACATTGATTCTTCCAAAAGGATAAACATCAAGGCTTACGATGATGAAGAACGTCCATCTAAAGGCATTGTAACATTACCTGTACAAGTAGGACCAATAACAACAGAGGTAGCTTTTCAAGTCTTGGATAGAGAGCTGGGATATAACATGTTATTGGGCTGCCCATGGATCCACACTATGCAAGCAGTACCATCTACATTTCATCAGTGTGTCAAATTCCCATACAATGGTATTGAAATCACCATAAAGGGCGATCCAAATCCATTTCAAAATTGTAATTATCTAAAAGATAGTGTCGATAATCAGGTACCTATCAATCAAGCTGCACCTCTCACTACACAGTTGGAAACATTGAAAATCACATAAATACAACAAGATATGCCTACGACATCCTCCTTACAAATAAAGGATATGGGTTGTGGAGAGTACTCTATTGCAAATACTTTAAATGGGAAATGGTTATCTCTTTCTCCTAAGTCCTTTGGGAAACCTCACACTACAGTACAAAAGAAAGACAAAGGAAAAGAAATTGTCAGATACTCAGACTCATGCTCTTTCATTAGATGGGGAGACTTAGAGGAAGAATCCTTGAACGAAGATGTTAACCATTGGATATATAGAGAAGAAAATCATATGAAAACACCCATAATACACACAGATCAGTATGGAAATGGATTCAAAATACTCCAAAGACATGGATATGATGGTACCATAGGCCTAGGGTTACAAAAGCAAGGAAGATTGGAACTTGTTGTTCCTAATGATAATCTAGGAAATCAAGGATTGGGATACAAGCATGTACAACATATCACACAAGCCAGAAAATGTACCCTTGATATACTAAATCGACCAAGCAAACCATCAGATTACATATCACAAAGGAATTGGTCCACACGGGCTCTTCCATCTTCAACTCAAACAAGCAATCAGGTACCTACATCACCAAGCACAGAATCAGACGGGGAAGATATGAGACAACTCTTGCAAGAACCCACTGCGGAGTTACAAAATGATGCAGTTATTGACACAACAGTATAGGCTAATGTGGCAACATATGCAGGATTACCCCCACCACCTGATTCCCACCCATGGTTATTGTCACTACTTTTACCACGAGAAGCAACTCAGGCTCAACCATATGAAATAGATGAAGAAAGATTGCAAAGGCTTATACCTGGCTTAAGAAGAGTCACTAATGCACAAAGAAGACCAGTCAATCTACAAAGGAATCAGGGACAATAACAAGAAGAAATAAGTGATGCTAGCCTATATGATGAAACATATATTGACAATGAGATAGATTCTCATGACTACGAATTCTTATCACTCCATGATTCTAGCCCACCAAAAAGTGTAATATTACAGAATCAAATAAGGCCTATACAAGATGAAGATACATAAATCTAGTCAAACAATCAAGTCTTCATGTTATCCAAGTCTACTAAAGAAGGGAGTAATGATTTACCCCTAGTACATTCACACTTGAATGATTGGGGGCAAGAAGGAAAACCAATGCTAGATTGGTTTGAAAACAACGAAGCGATTTCAGAATTTTTAGGAGTCAGAAAGGGATTTCTGCAAGGTGATCATAAAGCAGGGTTTGCTATAGACCTAAATAGAATAGCGTACTTCAGAGAATAAAGTACTTCTCAAACAGAAGATAAGGATCAAACTACCCCTAATGACTTGGGAAATCTTCCTATGGAAAGAGAAATTTCAGCATTACTTATAGAGGAAACAGAAGAAGTAAATATAGTAGAAGGGGAAGTTGTACATAACATCCATATGGAAAAATCACTGAGAAAAGAAGAAAAAGATAGATTCATTCATTTTTTCAAACAACAACCTATCAACTTTGCTTGGTCCTATTCAGACATGCTAGGCTTAGATTCTGAATTAGTGTTGCATCACTTACCATTGATACCAGGAGTTAAACCTTAAAGGAAAAAATTAAGAAAGATGCATCCAAGTATTGCATTGTTGGTTAAAATAGAATTACAAAAGTTGTTGGATGTAGGTTTTATCAGACCTATTGACTACACAGAATGGATATCCAACCTGGTACCTGTGACTAAGCCCACGGGAGGCATTAGAATCTATACAGATTTTTGAGATCTAAATAAAGCTTGCCCTAAGGACGACTTCTTGCTACCTAATATCGACATGATAGTTGACCTCACAACTGGAAATGAGATTCTATCCTTAATGGATGGTTTTTCAGGATACAACCAGATTAAAATTGCACTAGAAGATCAACATAAAATGGCCTTTACATGCCCATGAGGAACGTATTGCTGGAATGTGATGCCATTTGGTCTTAAAAATGCTGGGGCAACATACCAAAGAGCCATGACAACATTATTTCATGACATGATCCATAACATAATGGAAGATTACGTGGATGACATATTGGCTAAATCACAAACCAGAGAAAGTCACCTTGTAGTTCTTGCATAGATATTTGATCAGTTGGAATAGTATAATGTCAGATTAAATCCAAAGAAATGTGTGTTTGGTGTAACAACAGGTAAACTATTAGGGTTTATAGTATCAAATAGAGGAATTGAAATAGACCCTGCCAAGGTCAAGGCAATCATTGATATGCAACCTCCATCAACACTTAAACAGCTCAGAGGGTTACAAGGAAGATTGAAATCCATAAGGAGATTCATGGCACAATTAACAGATAAGTGTCACCCATTCCAGCATTTACTTAGGAAAGGAGTTACTTTTAAATGGACAGAACAATGCCAGGAAGCTTTCCAAGCTCTAAAAGATTATCTTTTGAACACACCAATGTTAATATCTCCTACTCCGGGACAACCTCTATTGTTATACATATTAGCAACAAACTCAGCTCTGGGAGATCTATTGGCACAACATGACAAAAATGTAAAAGAAAGAGCCATTTATTATATAAGTGAGACTCTGATCAGCTATGAGATTAATTATACCCCCATAGAGAGAGCATGCTTAATAGTAATATTTGCATCCCAAAAGCTCAGACACTACATGTTGAGTCATAAGGTACAACTCATTGCACGGTTTGACCCACTCAAATACCTATTAATCAGAGCGACATTGACTGGGTGATTGGCTAAGTGGGTTATGATCTTGAGTGAGTTTGATATAGAATACATAGACAAAAAAGATATCAAAGGACAAATCATAGCAGATCAATTAGCAGAGGCTCCTATATAAGATAGTCACCCATTGCTGATAGACTTTCTGGACGAATCCGTGTTTACACTAACTGCCTCAGTAATGTGGAAGTTATACTTTGATGGGTCATATAAAAATCATGGATCTAGAGCAGGTATTCTCTTCATTACTCCTCAAGGGGATGTTATACCCAAGTCATTTAGGATCAATTTCCCATGCACCAACAATATGGCAGAATATGAAGCTCTCCTCGTAGGGCTTCATACAACGATACAATGGAAAATACAAGAGTTACAAGTCTATGGTGATTCGCAGTTAATTGTAAACTAGGTCAATGATGATTACAATACGAAGGATGAAAAACTCACGCCTTATAAAAAGTTGGTCGAAGATTACAAGGAGCATTTTAGCAAAATTACCTTCGAACAAATCCCCAAAATACAAAACAAGGCAGTAGATGCAATGTCGACCATAGGATCTCTTCTGAATATGCCTGCTAATGAAACTCAGTTTGAGTTTATCATAGAATAGTTAATGCTACTTGCATATGAGACTCCCTTATCAGACTATGTATGTGCAATTGTGGGTCTAGAATCACCTTGGTACAATGAAATATATACTTATTTGCATACACAATACATGTCACCAAATCTATCCAAAAATCAAAGGAAGACCTTTATTCATCAGGCATCTAGATACACCATTATAGCTAATACTCTGTATAGAAAGGATTTTGATGGCACTCTTCTCCAATGTCTGGATGAGAATGAAGCACACCTTGCTTTAAAAGAAGTCCATGATGGAATCTATGGGGCTCACCAAAGCGGTCCGCCATTATCAAAGAAACTGCTGAGAACAGGGTATTACTGGCCAACCATGGAAAAAGATGCTTA